>NC_083815.1:13164508-13612133 GCF_015708825.2 Lethenteron reissneri
CCACCTGAATGTGAAATTGTAGTTGTTACTCTGCATCTACATCAGCCATACGAAAAAATAAGTTCTATACATTTACTTTTCAGTTCCACATTTTTTTCTATTTTTCTATTTATCGTTTTCCTGAACATTAGTTTTATGGTTTCAGACAATGCTCTCCCTGGTTGTTTTCTAGCCTTTCTCCACACTTTAAATCCACTGCCCATTATTATTGCAGTTCATTATTTAAGGCGGTGATATCATAAAATGCATTTTTGGCCATCTACATTTCTTTCATGAAGTTAATCTCAAATAATCTACCTGATTTTGGTGTTAACTGTCTTGGTTGTGCCCTTGGTTGGTGTTATATTTCTGTAATAAATAAAAGTGTTACTTAAATGGTGCATGGCTTGAATGTTATTTCCTATATTGCGTTTGCTACTCAATCTATACAATGTAAAGATTGATATGCTGCAACTACCTTTTTTTACCAAGGTCCTACGTGGGTCATTCTTGTAAACCACCTTAAGGCTGAATATGTTTACCCATGTAAACAAATGCAATGAATCAATCACTCCTCCATAATTGTTATCAAGACTCGCTCTAGAAAAGGTTTCCACTCTTCGAAAGTATGGAGTTCTCCCATTTCTTTCTCACCTTGCTGAAATCAACTATGTTGCATTTTCAACAAGGTTTATTTATTCTAGTCATGTTATTTATTTATATGCTTCTTATTAAATGTGATTTAGTCAATAGCAACTTAAAGAGTAACCATGGATATTTTTGAAGCGATAGAATTTGAGGTACTTGGGGTTTTATCAGAGAATGACTAAGAACTATCTATTTCCCCTGAATGTGCTTGTGTCATTACCCCATTGTCACATCAAAGAAACCTAAGATGAAGGAGTGGAAGATGGCAGCCTTCACGCAGCCCACAATGTTAAGGGACAATTCATGATGCATGCTTCAACGCGGCGACCAAACATCAATAATCGATCTCCTGGTCTCCAAAGCAACAATACAAGCCACACCAATGCCCCTCTTTATGGCCAAACAACGCGCGAAGTAGGCCCTGGGACAAGAATCCTTCAACTGAACATTGATGAACTCTTCCAGGTGAAATGCAAGTATCTTGCTATCATAATGAAAATCCATAACGTTGATGTCCTCATGCTCCAAGAAACTCATGTATTGGATGACCTACATGTCAGTCGATACCACATCCATGTATAATGCGAGCAAGGCTTGAGGGGGGGCGAAGTCTGGGTCACGTGGGGAGAGGGAGGAGTCAGGGTCGCGTGGGAGAGAGGATTTAGGGATAGAACCGGAAGGGGAACAGGGGAGTGGAGATTAAGTGAAACGGGAGGAGGCCACGCTGGGCAGTACGGGGAGAGTGGCGTGGTTGCCACGCGGTGGGAGACGTCGACACCGTCAGCCATCGGTGTCAGACGCAGAGAGCTAGCGGGCTGTGGGAGGCTAGCTGTATACGGGGCAGCAGTGAAGCTGGAGAGCGGAGCAGCGGTGTGGCTGCAAGGCGGAGCAGCAGGGAGACTGCATATCGGAGCAGCAGAGTGGCTGTGGAGTGATCGTCGGGAGAGACGCGGGCCTGAGCGAGGACGCCGTGTTAACGAGATTCTACGAACCCAATAAAGGGCAACAGGAGATCGACATATGAGAAAGAGTCCTTTATTACATTGGTGTCAGAAGTGAAACGGCATGTCAAAACAGCTCAGAAGGAAGAACGTCCCTGCACCGTCTTCTGCAGCATCTTCTGACGACGACCTCCCTCCAGCGGTGGCGCTACCGATGATGGAGGAGGAAAGCGACGCTGGGATGAGCGGGGGTCCGGGCGTGCAGGACGTGGCCGCCTCGGTGGGCCCATCCGCGCGAGTGGACGCTATTAAAGGATGGCGACAGGTGGCGGCCCAACTGGAGGCACTGAAGGTTGCAGTTGTGCAACCTTGTGACGCCGGCGACGACTTCGGGGAGGCCCGGCGGGGAACAGCGGGCCAGGGCCTTGCCGTCGCCATCAGCCCTCTCGACCACACGGCACGAAGACGCCATCTTGGGCGTGGCCGAGGAGGAACGGCGGGAAGCCGCCATCTTGCGCCCCCCGCCGCGGGAAGCCGCCATCTTGCATACGTTGCGGAGTGATGCCATCTTGTCGCTGCCGCGTGAGTCACCATCGGCGGAGGACGGCGGAGCAAGGACCCGCAGCCGTCATTTAACAATGGTCAAAGAATTCTCCATCGGCGGCGACTGGAGCGCATTCGCCTGCCGTTTTCAAGCGGCCGTACGATCCGCCAAATGGACGGACGCGGAGGCCCTGGAAGTCCTACCAACACTTCTCGACGACGAGTCTGTCAGGTTCTTCCGCTCCATCAAGGCCGACAAGAAGAGTACGCTGCAGGGTGTCTTCGAGGAAATGGCGGATGCGTACGAGCCTCCGGACGATGCCCATCGTAGATTTGTACAGCGGCAACGGGCGCCTGAAGAATCACCAGTGGCTTTCAGAGGCGCCGTTCTGGAACTGGCAATGGCAGCATACCCCGAGATGGAGCCGGATTTGTTGGAACTCCTTGTATTGGGCAAGATGCTGGAATTGTCTAGAGACCTGTGGATCCCCATGCCGGTGTGCAGCCATGATAAGTTGACGTCCCGTGCTGCTGCTAAGTGCTTGGATGCTCAATTTAATCTCCGACGCTGGAAACAGGTGTCAGCTTGGACGGGGGTCTCCATCGTTGAAGGTGGTGCTACGGGGTGGGATCCTAAGAAGGCGGTCTACGTTCCTGACGACAAGGGTCCGCAGGAGTTGATGGCCGCCTCCGCCCAGTGGCCTGCTCGGGGGGGAATGGGGCCGAGGTCCGGCCCGCCGGCGCGGGAGCGTCGGGACAGAGGGGGTGCCGCGCGCCGAAACGACGTGGAGTGTTTCCGCTGCGGCCGTAAGGGCCACTTCGCCAGGGACTGTTGGGCTCGCATCCCGGGGCCGCCCCAGCAGTAGGCCTCGACCACGGACATCGCATGAAAAGACCAGCCAGGACAGGCAAGTCGGTGCGCATCAGACACCCGGCAAGGCCTGTCACCTCATGCATCACCATCGCCGCGCGGTCCGTGTGTCGTTAACAACGAGGTGCCGCCGATTGACCCGTGTCGCTCGCTGACGCAATGGCAGCGATTGGCACAGAGGGTAGTTGCGGCCGCTACTGGGTCGTCCATGGTACCGGGTTCTATTCAGGGGGTCGAGATGCGTATTTTGGTGGACTCCGGTGCGTCCGCGACCATTATTTCGGATGTCATTTTCCATCTTTTGGGCATTCCGCCAGGGAGAGTGTGAGCGGTTTATGATTCGTGCATAGCGGCGAACGGGGGAAGTATGGGCATTGTGGGCCAGGTGGACGCCAACATATCGATTGGGGGGGTGTCGGCTTCAGGGACCGTTTTGATCTCTAGGTCCCTCGCGGTACCCTGTTAGTTGGGGACTGATTTCCTGGCAAAAATGCCCATTCAAATAAGGGTTGATCAAAATGGCATTGAATTACCGGGGGGCGGAAAATTTCGTTCTTACCGTCGCCATGGGGCCGGTCTGCCCCTGTTTGCCAGGTACAGGCGCTGTCCGAGGTATCTGTTGACATTCTACCTGGTTCGCAGATGCTTATCCCGTTCAGATATCGGAAGCCAGTACCTGGCGTTGAGGGAGCGGCGGGGGTTTTGTTATCGCTGTCCACGGCTATAACGGGCAGCTCGGCGCTGGTTGGGGCACAAACGATTGTCCGGCCGGGCCAGCCCCTGTTCTTGCAGGTGCTGAATGGGAGTGCGGAGAATGTTAGTGTCCCGGCCAGAACGGTTTTGGCTCACGCCACGACCGCGTTCACGGCCCATGACAACCGAGGCCGCCGGGACATGGTAGGGGAGTTTCGGGGCCTACGGGGCAGGATGATCGTTGGGTTGTCGAGTTGTGCGGGGAGAATTCATCCCTGACCGGAGAGCAACGGTCCGTGCTTCGCGTGCTGTTGCTAAGCTATTCTGACGTGTTCAGCTCGGATGATTTTGACTTGGGACGCACCTCCTTCCTTTCCCACCACATTGATACGGGGGATGCCACTCCGATTCGGTTGAACTCGCATCGTTTAAGCCCGACGGAGCGGGATCAGGTCTGCGGTGCAGTGGAGGACATGCTGGCTGCTGACATAATATCCCCGTCTAACAGTCCATGGGGCGCGCCGGTAGTCCTTGTGAAGAAGAAGGATGGGAAACTGCGATTTTGCGTTGATTTTCGAAAATTGAACAAGGTGTCTGTCGCAGACGCGTACCCCCTGCCACGTATGGATGATTCCCTCGATGCCTTGTCCGGGGCGAAGTTTTTTTCAAAACTGGATCTCTCCTCGGGATTCTGGCAGCTTCCCCTCGATGAGTCCTCGAGGGAAAAGACGGCTTTCCGTACGCCGCAGGGATTGTTTCAGTTTAATTGCCTTCCGATGGGCTTGAATGCGGCCCCCGCCACTTTTCAGCGGTTGATGGAGCTGGTGTTAACAGGTCTGCAGTGGGAGACATGTTGGATTTATTTAGACGATGTCATCGTCTTTAGCCGCACATTTGACGAACATTTACAGAGATTGGAGACGGTTTTTGCTAGGATGCGCTCCGCCAATCTAAAATTCAAACCGAAAAGTGTCACCTACTGCAACTATCCGTGCGTTATTTGGGACACATAGTCAGTGCGGACGGGGTGGCCACGGACCCAGAGAAGGCGGCGTGCATCCACAACTGGCCAACCCCGGCCTCGGTTGGAGACGTATGTCGCTTCCTTGGGTTCGCCTCATATTATCGCAGGTTCATTCCAAACTTTGCTATGATCGCTAGGCCCTTGCACCTCCTTATGGGTAAGGGTCGGAGGTTCAGTTGGGGTCCGCCAGAAGAAGCGGCGTTTGAGGGCCTACGCGATCGGTTGGCGACGGCGCCGACATTGGACTATCCGGATTTTGATCGACCTTTTATTCTGGATACGGACGCTAGTGACACCGGGATCGGGGCCGTTCTGTCACAGTCCAAGGGCGGCATGGAACACGTGGTAGCCTACGGTAGCCATGTGCTGTCCCCGGCAGAAACCCGCTACTGCGTTACTCGCCGCGAACTATTGGCTATTGTCTATTTCTCCGCCAATATCAGCCGTATTTATACGGACGTTCATTTATTGTGCGCACGGACCATGTGGCTCTGCAATATGCCCTGAGAGTTGACCAACCATCTGGCCAACTTGCACGATGGTTGGAGACCCTGCAGGAATTTTCCTTCGACATTCAATATCGGAAGGGGTCGCGTCACGCGAATGCGGACGCGCTCTCCAGATTACCACAGGGGTCCCCTTGCGCTTGCGCGTCGGGTACGAATAGGTGTATGCCGGTTCAGCTACCCCCTTGGCCTGTCGTGTCAGCTGTCGAGGTGCCTGGGGCTCCGGTGTGCCCAGGACCGGCCGATGGGGTTCTGAACCTGCCGCGCTCGGTATGGATTCGCGAACAATTGCTTGACGACTCGTTGGGGGCTTTACGGAGTCGGGCTGCGAAGGGAGCGGGGGGATTGCTGTCCGGTGGGACGCCGGGGGCCGCTCTCCAGGATGGTTTGCTCATATGGAGGGAGGGATTGCATGACCGCTGGCATCTGGTAGTACCGTCGTCATTACGGTACGAATTGATTCGGACTCTGCACGGCAACACTTTATTACATCTCGGGGTGCAGAAGACTTTGTTAACATTGCAGCGAGACTACTTCTGGCACGGCATGACGATGGATGTTGTCGGACACATTCGGGCGTGTCCCGAGTGTGCCCGGCAGAAGCTGCCTATAAACCCTTATGTGCCGCCGGTGCAGTCTATACAGGTGTCTCAAATCAACGAGTTGGTGGCGCTGGATATTTTGGGACCTTTCCCGCCATCCGCTAGGGGTAATACATTTTTTCTGGTCGGGGTGGAATATCTTTCCCGTTGGCCGATGGCTTGGCCCTTACCTGACCAGTCGGCGGCGTCTATCATGGACGCCTTCCTGTTTGGATATGTGCTGGACAAAGGAGCGCCGGAGAGGCTACTCACGGATCAGGGGCGAAATTTTTCTTCTAAATTGTTGGCGGAAGTGGGCGCTGCTCTGGGAACCAAGAAGGTTCGCACGTCTCCTTACCACCTGCAGACAGATGGCATGGTGGAACGGCTTAATCGGACGCTGTCGGCCATGCTATGTCCCACGGTTGACGAGAAACAAGCTGATTGGGACTTGCATATACCTGGGGTACTCTTCGCATATCGGATGACGCCTCATGCGTCCACGGGGTATTCTCCATTTTTTCTAATGTACGGCCGCGAGAATGTGCCGCCGGTGGAAGTACAGCTGGGTACGGGGGCGAAGGGTCCTGTTAAACCTCTCCCCGAGCACATTCAAGACACTGTTCGATGCGTCGCCGAGGCACGGGAGGGGGCCCGATTGGCTACTGCCAAGACTCAGGCGCGAAACGAGCGTTGCGCCCGGCGCTCGACCGGTACATGCCCCTGGCGAGTGGGGGACATGGCGTGGCCGAGGAGGAACGGCGGGAAGCCGCCATCTTGCGCCCCCCGCCGCGGGAAGCCGCCATCTTGCATACGTTGCGGAGTGATGCCATCTTGTCGCTGCCGCGTGAGTCACCATCGGCGGAGGACGGCGGAGCAAGGACCCGCAGCCGTCATTTAATAATGGTCAAAGAATTCTCCATCGGCGGCGACTGGAGCGCATTCGCCTGCCGTTTTCAAGCGGCCGTACGATCCGCCAAATGGACGGACGCGGAGGCCCTGGAAGTCCTACCAACACTTCTCGACGACGAGTCCGTCAGGTTCTTCCGCTCCATCAAGGCCGACAAGAAGAGTACGCTGCAGGGTGTCTTCGAGGAAATGGCGGATGCGTACGAGCCTCCGGACGATGCCCATCGTAGATTTGTACAGCGGCAACGGGCGCCTGAAGAATCACCAGTGGCTTTCAGAGGCGCCGTTCTGGAACTGGCAATGGCAGCATACCCCAAGATGGAGCCGGATTTGTTGGAACTCCTTGTATTGGGCAAGATGCTGGAATTGTCTAGAGACCTGTGGATCCCCATGCCGGTGTGCAGCCATGATAAGTTGACGTCCCGTGCTGCTGCTAAGTGCTTGGATGCTCAATTTAATCTCCGACGCTGGAAACAGGTGTCAGCTTGGACGGGGGTCTCCATCGTTGAAGGTGGTGCTACGGGGTGGGATCCTAAGAAGGCAGTCTACGTTCCTGACGACAAGGGTCCGCAGGAGTTGATGGCCGCCTCCGCCCAGTGGCCTGCTCGGGGGGGAATGGGGCCGAGGTCCGGCCCGCCGGCGCGGGAGCGTCGGGACAGAGGGGGTGCCGCGCGCCGAAACGACGTGGAGTGTTTCCGCTGCGGCCGTAAGGGCCACTTCGCCAGGGACTGTTGGGCTCGCATCCCGGGGCCGCCCCAGCAGTAGGCCTCGACCACGGACATCGCATGAAAAGACCAGCCAGGACAGGCAAGTCGGTGCGCATCAGACACCCGGCAAGGCCTGTCACCTCATGCATCACCATCGCCGCGCGGTCCGTGTGTCGTTAACAACGAGGTGCCGCCGATTGACCCGTGTCGCTCGCTGACGCAATGGCGGCGATTGGCACAGAGGGTAGTTGCGGCCGCTACTGGGTCGTCCATGGTACCGGGTTCTATTCAGGGGGTCGAGGTGCGTATTTTGGTGGACTCCGGTGCGTCCGCGACCATTATTTCGGATGTCATTTTCCATCTTTTGGGCATTCCGCCAGGGAGAGTGTGAGCGGTTTATGATTCGTGCATAGCGGCGAACGGGGGAAGTATGGGCATTGTGGGCCAGGTGGACGCCAACATATCGATTGGGGGGGTGTCGGCTTCAGGGACCGTTTTGATCTCTAGGTCCCTCGCGGTACCCTGTTAGTTGGGGACTGATTTCCTGGCAAAAATGCCCATTCAAATAAGGGTTGATCAAAATGGCATTGAATTACCGGGGGGCGGAAAATTTCGTTCTTACCGTCGCCATGGGGCCGGTCTGCCCCTGTTTGCCAGGTACAGGCGCTGTCCGAGGTATCTGTTGACATTCCACCTGGTTCGCAGATGCTTATCCCGTTGAGATATCGGAAGCCAGTACCTGGCGTTGAGGGAGCGGCGGGGGTTTTGTTATCGCTGTCCACGGCTATAACGGGCAGCTCGGCGCTGGTTGGGGCACAAACGATTGTCCGGCCGGGCCAGCCCCTGTTCTTGCAGGTGCTGAATGGGAGTGCGGAGAATGTTAGTGTCCCGGCCAGAACGGTTTTGGCTCACGCCACGACCGCGTTCACGGCCCATGACAACCGAGGCCGCCGGGACATGGTAGGGGAGTTTCGGGGCCTACGGGGCAGGATGATCGTTGGGTTGTCGAGTTGTGCAGGGAGAATTCATCCCTGACCGGAGAGCAACGGTCCGTGCTTCACGTGCTGTTGCTAAGCTATTCTGACGTGTTCAGCTCGGATGATTTTGACTTGGGACGCACCTCCTTCCTTTCCCACCACATTGATACGGGGGATGCCACTCCGATTCGGTTGAACTCGCATCGTTTAAGCCCGACGGAGCGGGATCAGGTCCACGGTGCAGTGGAGGACATGCTGGCTGCTGACATAATATCCCCGTCTAACAGTCCATGGGGCGCGCCGGTAGTCCTTGTGAAGAAGAAGGATGGGAAACTGCGATTTTGCGTTGATTTTCGAAAATTGAACAAGGTGTCTGTCGCAGACGCGTACCCCCTGCCACGTATGGATGATTCCCTCGATGCCTTGTCCGGGGCGAAGTTTTTTTCAAAACTGGATCTCTCCTCGGGATTCTGGCAGCTTCCCCTCGATGAGTCCTCGAGGGAAAAGACGGCTTTCCGTACGCCGCAGGGATTGTTTCAGTTTAATTGCCTTCCGATGGGCTTGAATGCGGCCCCCGCCACTTTTCAGCGGTTGATGGAGCTGGTGTTAACGGGTCTGCAGTGGGAGACATGTTGGATTTATTTAGACGATGTCATCGTCTTTAGCCGCACATTTGACGAACATTTACAGAGATTGGAGACGGTTTTTGCTAGGATGCGCTCCGCCAATCTAAAATTCAAACCGAAAAGTGTCACCTACTGCAACTATCCGTGCGTTATTTGGGACACATAGTCAGTGCGGACGGGGTGGCCACGGACCCAGAGAAGACGGCGTGCATCCACAACTGGCCAACCCCGGCCTCGGTTGGAGACGTATGTTGCTTCCTTGGGTTCGCCTCATATTATCGCAGGTTCATTCCGAACTTTGCTATGATCGCTAGGCCCTTGCACCTCCTTATGGGTAAGGGTCGGAGGTTCAGTTGGGGTCCGCCAGAAGAAGCGGCGTTTGAGGGCCTACGCGATCGGTTGGCGACGGCGCCGACATTGGACTATCCGGATTTTGATCGACCTTTTATTCTGGATACGGACGCTAGTGACACCGGGATCGGGGCCGTTCTGTCACAGTCCAAGGGCGGCATAGAACACGTGGTAGCCTACGGTAGCCATGTGCTGTCCCCGGCAGAAACCCGCTACTGCGTTACTCGCCGCGAACTATTGGCTATTGTCTATTTCTCCGCCAATATCGGCCGTATTTATACGGACGTTCATTTATTGTGCGCACGGACCATGTGGCTCTGCAATATGCCCTGAGAGTTGACCAACCATCTGGCCAACTTGCACGATGGTTGGAGACCCTGCAGGAATTTTCCTTCGACATTCAATATCGGAAGGGGTCGCGTCACGCGAATGCGGACGCGCTCTCCAGATTACCACAGGGGTCCCCTTGCGCTTGCGCGTCGGGTACGAATAGGTGTATGCCGGTTCAGCTACCCCCTCGGCCTGTCGTGTCAGCTGTCGAGGTGCCTGGGGCTCCGGTGTGCCCAGGACCGGCCGATGGGGTTCTGAACCTGCCGCGCTCGGTATGGATTCGCGAACAATTGCTTGACGACTCGTTGGGGGCTTTACGGAGTCGGGCTGCGAAGGGAGCGGGGGGATTGCTGTCCGGTGGGACGCTGGGGGCCGCTCTCCAGGATGGTTTGCTCATGTGGAGGGAGGGATTGCATGACCGCTGGCATCTGGTAGTACCGTCGTCGTTACGGTACGAATTGATTCGGACTCTGCACGGCAACACTTTATTACATCTCGGGGTGCAGAAGACTTTGTTAACATTGCAGCGAGACTACTTCTGGCACGGCATGACGATGGATGTTGTCGGACACATTCGGGCGTGTCCCGAGTGTGCCCGGCAGAAGCCGCCTATAAACCCTTATGTGCCGCCGGTGCAGTCTATACAGGTGTCTCAAATCAACGAGTTGGTGGCGCTGGATATTTTGGGACCTTTCCCGCCATCCGCTAGGGGTAATACATTTTTTCTGGTCGGGGTGGAATATCTTTCCCGTTGGCCGATGGCTTGGCCCTTACCTGACCAGTCGGCGGCGTCTATCACGGACGCCTTCCTGTTTGGATATGTGCTGGACAAAGGAGCGCCGGAGAGGCTACTCACGGATCAGGGGCGAAATTTTTCTTCTAAATTGTTGGCGGAAGTGGGCGCTGCTCTGGGAACCAAGAAGGTTCGCACGTCTCCTTACCACCTGCAGACAGATGGCATGGTGGAACGGCTTAATCGGACGCTGTCGGCCATGCTATGTCCCACGGTTGACGAGAAACAAGCTGATTGGGACTTGCATATACCTGGGGTACTCTTCGCATATCGGATGACGCCTCATGCGTCCACGGGGTATTCTCCATTTTTTCTAATGTACGGCCGCGAGAATGTGCCGCCGGTGGAAGTACAGCTGGGTACGGGGGCGAAGGGTCCTGTTAAACCTCTCCCCGAGCACATTCAAGACACTGTTCGATGCGTCGCCGAGGCACGGGAGGGGGCCCGATTGGCTACTGCCAAGACTCAGGCGCGAAACGAGCGTTGCGCCCGGCGCTCGACCGGTACATGCCCCTGGCGAGTGGGGGACATGGCATGGCTGCACTGCCCGCAGGTGCGGCCGGGGACCTCCCCTAAGCTTCACAAACCATGGCAAGGGCCGGTTAAGCTTATTGAAGTCCCTAACCCGCAGTCCACGCGGGTTTGGTTCGGATCGTGGCGCTGGTACGTCCATACGTCTAGGTTGAAGCCCTACGTGGCCCCGCGGACGGATGCGTCATCCCCTGATGTTGCCTTGCCGGTGTCTGTTGCACCCGACGTACCTCTGCCCTTGCCTGTTGACTCTGCAAGCGCGCCTGTCGTGCCTTCTACAGACGAACCAGCCGTGACGCAGGCGGATGCGGCGAATCCTGCTCTGGGTGGGCCTACCACGGCGACGGGGCCACTTGACCCCGCTGCCCCTCCAACCCCACCACAGACACGGTTGCCAGGGACCCCGGACTTGGGTCTCTCTGGGGAACGGGACCTTGGCGTTGACGGGCTTCCAACAGCGGCGGGCGGTTCTACTCCCGTCGATCTTAAAACCCCGTCGCGTTCTCGGTCTGTGGGGGGACCGCCGCCCGTTCGGGACGGGCCGGCGACCCGCACGCGTTCCAAATCCCTTTCCTTTCGTTGATTGTTCTTGTTGTTCTTGTTATTGTTGTTATATTCTCCGTTGTCCAGTGATGCCAGATGGTTAAAATGTTGCTCGCATTATTTTATTATATTTATTGCAGCCAGGGACGGCTGGGTTTTCATCAGGGGGGGGGGGGGTCGTGTAATGCGAGCAAGGATTGAGGGGGGGCGGAGTCTGGGTCACGTGGGTAAAGGGAGGAGTCAGGGTCACGTGGGAGAGAGGATTTAGGGAGAGAACTGGAAGGGAAACAGGGGAGTGGAGACGGAGTGAAACGGGAGGAGGCCACGCTGGGCAGTACGGGGAGAGTGGCGCGGTTGCCACGTGGTGGGAGACGTCGACACCGTCAGCCATCGGTGTCAGACGCAGAGAGCTAGCGGGCTGTGGGAGGCTAGCTGTATACGGGGCAGCAGTGAAGCTGGAGAGCGGAGCAACGGTGTGGCTGCAAGGTGGAGCAGCAGGGAGACTGCATATCGGAGCAGCAGAGTGGCTGTGGAGTGATCGTCGGGAGAGACGCGGGCCTGAGCGAGGACGCCGTGGTAACGAGATTCTACGAACCCAATAAAGGACAACGGAGATCGACATATGAGAAAGAGTCCTTTATTACACATGGATGCAACCTGAAGACAAGCCATTACCACACGAAATATGGCTTGGTCATTTAAGTGAAGAACACATCACAAAGTTCTATGCCTTCTCACCAACTGAAAAAGTAAGCCACCTACACCACCAGCATCGAGATAGGGGAGCTACACATCACCAACGCGTACAAAGCCCCTAATTCAAGATAGCCAAAGCCAGCGCTTCCAAGTGGACAAATACCAGCTATATACATTGATGATTTTAACAGCCATCAATATTTGGGGCTATGCATTTGATCAGGCCGACGGTGAAGACCTAACTGACTGGACGTTCACCAAAGATTTGCACCTGGTTTCAAATCCCAAGCAGCAAACAACTTTCCACTCTACTCGCTGGCAATTTAACTGCAACCCTGATCTCACCATCATTTACAAAGATCAAAGTGGTAGCACACCACGCATCCCACAAACTTCTCCCATGCTTCGCCAAAAGTAAACAGGCACATCACCCATACTGGCATCGAAATTCCTGTGATTGTGTCAAAACGATTACCAAGGGGGAACCTGGTCAAAGCTGGTCAAACTACTGTTATAAGGAGGTTGTAGAAAGAATGGTGAGTCTAATTCCCATGGCACGGGAATGTTATCACCGTTTTGTTGGCCTCATCAATGTATCTGCCAAGAAGAACGTCCCCTGAGGTTTCCAGAAAAAATACACTCTCTGCTGGACAAAAGAGACTCAGGACCTGCCCCGAAAGTATAACCAGTTGGGCAGGACACAGGTTAAAAATGCCCTACTAGAGTCTTTAGACTCTAGACTAAACTTTACCAGGTACAGCCCACTGAGCTACATAGCTCTTTTTCACAGGCGACCTGGCCACAAATGATAGCTCAATGACGTGGCTTATCATGTGGAAATGTATAATACTCTCAAGGCATTTTTCTAAATTTGGATAGATAAATCAGAGGACCCGGTAAAAAATCAACACGGCCATGGGAAGAACATGCAAACTCCAAATATATAGGTGTCAGGGTCGGGATCAAACCCACAACCTCCGGTATACCAGGCAAGGTAGTTAACATCTCGCCACTTTGGCAGCCAACCAGACATCAGCGGTGAATTCAGTGCGTTGAAAGCTTGGAATTCACACATATCATCCATCCATGCCTGGGCCCTACTCTGACATATGGGTGATGCTAATCCAACAAAATACCGGACCACAAAATTTATGCCCAATTATATAGCCTCCAAAATCGTGGATAACACGAAAGAACCCCCTGACAAAAACATTTTACGAGAGATCCATTGCCAATTACACTAGACATTGACCTAAATTTCTTCACAAGACCCCACTCCATCAGCACAGAGGAATTGAGGGAAGGTATGGCTGCAACGAAGAAAGGCAAGACGGCTGGCAGAAATTGTGTCCCCCCAGAATTCCTCCATCATTTAGGCCCTAAGGGACTCTAATGGGTGGCAAACCTTGACACCAAAACCATGAAAACCGCATACATCCCAAAAGCATGGCAGGAGGCGATGGTCATTGCAATACCCAAACCAGGCAAGCCAACCGACAATCCAAGAAGCTATAGGCCAATATTACGTCTGTGCACGACCTATAAATGGCTGGAATGTATCATCCTACAGAGAATCAGCCCTTTTGTTGAGTCAGTGATCCCTGAAGAACAAGCGGGATTTCAGCCTGGACGCAGCTGTTGTGACCAAGGTGTGGGCCTTGCGACGCACAATGAGGTTGGATTATAGGAGAAATCCGAGAACGGCACGGCCTTTGTGGACTTGTCATCGGCCTACAACATAGTTTGGATTAAGGGCTTGATATAGACGATCTGAGCAATAGGCTACTGCGTGTCTATATGGGTGACAAAGTCAACTCACCCCGGTTGTTCAACAATGTTCCGTACTTGCGCCAATGCTTCTATGTCTACAGCAGTGACATGCCACCAACCGGGTCATGCAACTTTGTATATGTGATTACCTTGCATTCGCAAGGCAAGCAGCCACTTTCAATGACATCGAATCAACTCTGAACAAAGACCTAACACCATAACGGAATATTTCTGGAAATGGTGGCTCAAGCCAAATCCCCACAATACAACGGTCACTACAATTCATCTTGATAATAGGAGCGCCAAGCGCACTATGAAAGTGACCTTCTGCGGCAACACTGTGCAACACGACCCCACTCCAACCTATCTCGGAGTGAAGCTGGACTGTACACTAACCTTCCATGACCAATTGAACAAGGTCGCCATCAAGACCAAAACAAGAAACTGGCAAGGACAAGATGGGGAGTATCAACACCAGTGTCAACACCAGTGCTACGGAAATCCATGATGGGTCTTGTGTACTCTGTAACTAAATACTGTGCACCAGTATGGACCAGAAGTAGTCACACTCGACTTGGTGATGTCGAACTGAACACTGCAATGTTGTCTTGCTGTGGTTTGGGATTGTTTTTGCTTTGGTTTTACTGCCTTGAAGCTTAGGAATAGATTAAATGATATACTTTATTGTTGAAAGGGTGCCATGGTTGTGTGACGTTATCTTCCTTGCCTGGTATGCATAAGTGTGGGGGTTTTATCCCAACTCTGACGCCTGTATATTGGGAGTTTGCATGTTCTCCCCGTGGTCGCATGCATTTTTTCTTCGGGTCCTGTTTTTCCCTCCACATTTAGAAACATACGTTTAGATTATTTTGCTGCTATACATTTACACATAAGCCATTTCCTTGAGTGATCATATGAGGCCTGTTCGCTTCTGAAATATCTCATAGCTCAATGATCGTTACCTAGTAAGATGACAAACATTATTTAGTTTTATTAATATTAAGTGATTTGTTTACCTTTTCTATGCATTGCACGCCTATAGTGTTTTGTATTGTTTGTTGTTGTAAGGTTGTGACATGGCCCTACTGGAC
Organism: Lethenteron reissneri; assembly: GCF_015708825.2. NCBI lineage: Eukaryota > Metazoa > Chordata > Hyperoartia > Petromyzontiformes > Petromyzontidae > Lethenteron > Lethenteron reissneri. Next base: position 13,179,619 of record NC_083815.1, read on the forward strand.
CCATCAGATTCATCCTACAGTATGAATAAATATTCTGATTTTGTATTGTAAAGCATCAAAAACTAAGGTTTTTGGTCCTGAATCAACAATGTAATACCTAAGGGCCGAAGTTATGTGTGTATGTGTAATAATCCTTCTTGAGACGGCTTCGGAATCAGTCCTTTTTGTTTCCACTCCACAATACACTTTACTCACTCACTCTCCGTTGCTGGCAGACAACGGAGAGAGGACAGACTTCGCACTAAGTCCCCACCGCGCACGTGGCACCCAGAGCCCCCGTCCGCGCGTGACCCTGCTCTTGTCAGTTTCCAGTCTGCTCTCGATTGTTCTCTCTCACTCTCTCTTAATCCCTTCGTCACGTGGTCCCCCCAGCCAATCGTTCATGGACAGCTTCGACCATTCTCGATGGTTCCCTGTCAATCCCGGGACCACACCCCTCATCCGGCTCCCCATTAGCTGGGGCCCCGAATGGCTAGGCCAATCACTCCTGATGACATGCCGTGATCACGCCTGGGCCATGGTCCCTATCTCAACCCTTATTGGCGACAAGCAGGACCGGCAAGCCAATCCCCACGTGAACCCTCTATGGCTGTTATTACATATGCATTAATGAACTTGGTTCAATTAATCTCCCTGAATTGAAAGTGAGTAATAACCAGTCTAGGAGTAAGGATAACCGTGATGAGTAGATCATTAAGCTTGTACGATTAAGCATGAAGCAGAATTTTTTTTTACTTGGTAAACCCAGTGGTTTTAAAGCATGATTTATGTTTGATCTAAGCAATGCCTATGAGAGGCATAATACAACATACAAAACGTATGTTGTATTTTCTGAAGATAAAATTAACAACTAATATTCTAGCAGGTTAAGCCCCTTCTTTCTATTGTCCATTGGTAAAGGAGGAAACGAAACCAGTTTTCTAATGTTCACAAACTATTGCAAATGCACATGAACAAAGAGCTGTTTGCTTGCTATGCCAGGGTTGCTACAATAAGTCAATACAATTGTTGGATGCTTACTTAGGGGCACTTACCTAAAAAAAAGGATTTACGTAATACCTTTGAAGCTACCTTACTGCAAATAAGTCAATTTGTTTGATAAGCCCTAACTCTGCTACACCTCAGAGCCATTGCACTGTCTGTAATCGCTTTCTGCAGCTCAACACTTCAACATGTTTCCTCATACAAGTAATTTGGTATATTAAATCGTTTTTCGTCTCAACTTCAAATTTCATATTGAAAATTTCTATTCAAATTTAAGAATTAATATGGGAACTTTGTAAATAAACTAACCCTGTTTCTCATCTTCGACAATGAAACATGATGTCCCGAGGTGCTACCTATAACCCAACACTTGTAACAGGTCATAAAAGGCATTTAACTGATCAGATTTGTCTCTTCACCGGTGTTCTTCATTGGGAACATACGCCATTACTACTATTCCTTGCCTCCAGTTGATGGGGAGGTGAGCCCACAGTCTACTGGGACTCACAGCTTCCCACACATCACCATCACGCCCGCACAACCCTTTCAATCGTTTGCTCAGAAGAACGTATAAAACGACATGAACATTTATAACCAAAAAAGGTAACGCATTCATCAATAACACTGTCTTAAATATAAACAGAAAATATTAGGAAATGATTCAAGTAATGGCCTTTATTCACATGCATTCATATGAACATCCTCATCAACACATGTAGACACACACACAGCATACACAACACAAACCCACAATCGCACATGTTCAACGCTGGACCTTGTTAAAATCCACCCAATTTGGGCATTGAAGTGCAAAGCATTTTTCAAAGATATACTTGACAAATGGTGGGTTATTTGATGTTCCGAGATGTTTTGTAAACATGTCAGGGTCAAAATGTAAAAAATTCAGATTGGCGATAACTTTTCGGCAATGTCCTTAGAGGCCGTCCATAAATTACGTCACGCGATTTTGGACGATTTTTGACCTCCCCCCCTAGTCACACGGCGTCACAAACAGTCAGACCCCCCTCAAATATGACGTCACAAAGCTCTGACCCCCCCCCCTCAAAAAAAATGTAACATGCTTCAAATCGCTTTAAACTATTGCTATTGTAGTGCGTATTTAATGTGGCGCTGCACTTTGATGTTGTCGGAGAAAACATTTATTTAAAAGTCGATTTAATTAAGTAGAACGTGTCTATATTTATTTAAAGTTGCGCATTTTGATGTGACGTCAAATTTCTCAACCCCCTCCTCACACATAGTCACAAATGTGTGACCCCCCCCCCTGTAGTTGCGTGACGTAATTTATGGACTGTCCCTTAGTCACTTCCCCCTGAAGAATGACAATCATTAAAGCTTTTGTTTGTGAATGAATAAGTGCAATACTAAAATATCTTAGATTAAATCTCATTGCCAGTTGCTTATTGAAACTGATTTACAATAAATATTTGTTGTATAACAGATCATGCTCGACAGAGTGATATAGTTATTTGTCTTCTTGGTTCTTTCGGTAAAGTCACGTAGAAGGGAAGTAATAAAATAATAAAAATAAAATATAATAAAACAATTCTCACGACGTTTCGGCCACAACGCAAGCAGCCGTCCTCAGGTGAAAACCAGGTCCGTCGAGGCGACAGAGTCTGAATGAAACAGCACACGGGCTTAGAGCATATATATAAGCTGGGCGCATTGACAAAGGAATTTGCATATCAACAGGAATTTAGCATATTTATGGGAAATGCAGGAATGTAATTAGTACTGCATATGCATGTGCATTATGCAGGATTAACAGCATCAAAGGGAGCTGCAGTTACTGCTGCTGCAGAAGTTGCTGCTGCTGCTGCAGTTTCTGCTGCTGCTGCAGTTGCTGCTGCTGCTGCAGTTGCTGCTGCTGCTGCACTTGCTGCTGCTGCTGCACTTACTGCTGCTGCTGCTGCACTTGCTGCTGCTGCTGCAGTTGCTGCCTTATCCATTTTAATATAACACTATGTATTATTCTACCCACCCTAATGTGTATCATACTGCTATATGTTTACTGTACAATTACGGCACCATACATTACTCTGCACACTGCACCATGCCAGTGAGTGGAACGCGGTCTGAAAGTCACCGTTAACGTGAACACAATCAGTTAAGATCCGAAATGGTTTATTACGTCCTTCCAATGATTGCTAAGCCAGAATCCATCTTCTCGGTTGAAATTGTCTCTGTGTTTGTATATGTGGATCGCCTCATGAACGAATCTCTCATGATAGCCAGATGGCTTGCAGAGAACCTCTGTCTTGGAGAAGTCAATGTCATGTGAGCCCACTGAATTGTAACAGTGATCTGCCACGGCTGAGGTGTTTGTCCTACCGTGTTTCAGGTCTGCCTTATGTTCACGGATGCGGTCCGAGACATGTCGTTTGGTTTCCCCAATGTAACTGCTACCACAGAGGAAACTTAGTTTGTAGACGCCAGGGTACTGTATGTCTGGAACCACATCTTTTACAGACGGGACCAGATCACGGATTTTATGTACTGTGTTGAATCGGACCTGGATCTTGTGTTTAATCAGGATTTTGGAGATCTTTTTTGTGACCCCAGCAATGTAGGGTAAGGTGATGGTCTTGAAAGGCTCCTCAACAGGATCCTTCTTGATGGTTGGAGTGATGGCTTTGCGGATTGTGTAGTCGGAGTAACCATTAGCCTTAAGAGCTTGGCGTACGTGTTTGAGTTCACTGGAAATGTGTTCATGGTCGGAGATGCATTGGGCTCTATGATATAGAGTCTTGATGAGGGAATTCTTCTGGGATGGATGGTGGTGGGAATCCGGTTTTAGATAAGCATCCGTGTGGGTGGCTTTCATGTAGACAGAGTGGCTCATTGAACCATCAGGTCTCCTTTTGATTAGGACATCCAAAAAGGGTAGCTTGCCATCATTTTCGACTTCCATGGTGAATCTGATGGCTGGGTGTATGGAATTGATGTGGTCGAGAAATTGGTCTAGAGCAGGCCGGCCATGTGGCCAGATGACAAAAGTGTCGTCTACGTACCTCTTCCATAAGGTCGGGCGTAGAGTGGCAGTCTGGATGGCGTCCGTCTCAAATTTCTCCATGAAGATGTTGGCTACAACCGGAGATAGGGGGGAGCCCATTGGGGTGCCCTCAATTTGCTTGTAGAAGGTTCCATTCCAGGTGAAGTATGTATTGGTTAAGCAGTGTCTCACCAGGGGGGGTACCCCAGCATTCAGTCCTTGATGAACCAAGTCTTCAATGATTGCGATGGTGTCAGGCACAGGCACCTTGGTGAACAAGGAAACCACATCAAAACTGACAAGCAGGTCGTCTGGGGACAGGGCAATCCCCTTGATTGTCGATACCAGGTCAGTAGAGTTTAGTACTGCAGAGGTGGTTTTTCCAGTGAAAGGCCGTAGGATTTCGGACAAAAAACGAGCCAGTTTGTAAGTGGGGGAGTTGATAGTAGAGACAATGGGACGAAGAGGTGTATCTTCTTTATGTATCTTTGGCAAGCCGTACAATCTTGGTGGCCTGGCTGCAGAAGGTTTCAACGAGAACTGTTTGGTCTGATCAATTAATGCGGTTGAAGCAGAAATGATGTTGTTGGTTTTGGAGACGAGGCTGTTGGTGGGGTCTCTTTTTATTTTTGTATAGCTGCCATCGTTGAGTAGTTCTTGAATTTTGTTGTTCTATTCTATTTTGTCCATGATGACAGTGGCATTGCCTTTGTCGGCTGAGAGGATGACAATGTCATCCCTCTTTTTTAATTGAGCTAATTCAAAACGCTCATCTTTGCTAATGTTGCTAGCTGGCATCTTAGCGTTTTTGAGGGTTACAGAGATTTCAGATCTTGCTACGTCTGCAGCGATGTGACTCAAGCCCTTGAGAGCTACATCTACTCGAGCAATTATATCATTAACTGGTATGTGTCTAGGTGTGACTGCAAAGTTTAGTCCTTTAGCTAAAACGGATTTCAAACCTTCAGAAATAGGACTGTTACTGCGATTAATTACGACTTTGTTAACATCTAGCTTTTCAATGTGTGGGTCCGGTTTCTTGTTTGAGAGGCGGTTGAATTTGGAAATCAAGTTGTCCTTACATTTAGTCGACATAGCGGCAGCTGAAGAGGCAGTCATTTTTTTCCACATGTTCCCAATCCGATGTGGACATTGTTACACTCAAAGATAAGTGTGATTTGTAGAGTGTCTTGTCTAACTGATCTATTTCTGAAGGTTTGAAATCCGTTTTAGCTAAAGGACTAAACTTTGCAGTCACACCTAGACACATACCAGTTAATGATATAATTGCTCGAGTAGATGTAGCTCTCAAGGGCTTGAGTCACATCGCTGCAGACGTAGCAAGATCTGAAATCTCTGTAACCCTCAAAAACGCTAAGATGCCAGCTAGCAACATTAGCAAAGATGAGCGTTTTGAATTAGCTCAATTAAAAAAGAGGGATGACATTGTCATCCTCTCAGCCGACAAAGGCAATGCCACTGTCATCATGGACAAAATAGAATACAACAACAAAATTCAAGAACTACTCAACGATGGCAGCTATACAAAAATAAAAAGAGACCCCACCAACAGCCTCGTCTCCAAAACCAACAACATCATTTCTGCTTCAACCGCATTAATTGATCAGACCAAACAGTTCTCGTTGAAACCTTCTGCAGCCAGGCCACCAAGATTGTACGGCTTGCCAAAGATACATAAAGAAGATACACCTCTTCGTCCCATTGTCTCTACCATCAACTCCCCCACTTACAAACTGGCTCGTTTTTTGTCCGAAATCCTACGGCCTTTCACTGGAAAAACCACCTCTGCAGTACTAAACTCTACTGACCTGGTATCGACAATCAAGGGGATTGCCCTGTCCCCAGACGACCTGCTTGTCAGTTTTGATGTGGTTTCCTTGTTCACCAAGGTGCCTGTGCCTGACACCATCGCAATCATTGAAGACTTGGTTCATCAAGGACTGAATGCTGGGGTACCCCCCCTGGTGAGACACTGCTTAACCAATACATACTTCACCTGGAATGGAACCTTCTACAAGCAAATTGAGGGCACCCCAATGGGCTCCCCCCTATCTCCGGTTGTAGCCAACATCTTCATGGAGAAATTTGAGACGGACGCCATCCAGACTGCCACTCTACGCCCGACCTTATGGAAGAGGTACGTAGACGACACTTTTGTCATCTGGCCACATGGCCGGCCTGCTCTAGACCAATTTCTCGACCACATCAATTCCATACACCCAGCCATCAGATTCACCATGGAAGTCGAAAATGATGGCAAGCTACCCTTTTTGGATGTCCTAATCAAAAGGAGACCTGATGGTTCAATGAGCCACTCTGTCTACAGGAAAGCCACCCACACGGATGCTTATCTAAAACCGGATTCCCACCACCATCCATCCCAGAAGAATTCCCTCATCAAGACTCTATATCATAGAGCCCAATGCATCTCCGACCATGAACACATTTCCAGTGAACTCAAACACGTACGCCAAGCTCTTAAGGCTAATGGTTACTCCGACTACACAATCCGCAAAGCCATCACTCCAACCATCAAGAAGGATCCTGTTGAGGAGCCTTTCAAGACCATCACCTTACCCTACATTCCTGGGGTCACAAAAAAGATCTCCAAAATCCTGATTAAACACAAGATCCAGGTCCGATTCAACACAGTACATAAAATCCGTGATCTGGTCCCGTCTGTAAAAGATGTGGTTCCAGACATACAGTACCCTGGCGTCTACAAACTAAGTTGCCTCTGTGGTAGCAGTTACATTGGGGAAACCAAACGACATGTCTCGGACCGCATCCGTGAACATAAGGCAGACCTGAAACACGGTAGGACAAACACCTCAGCCGTGGCAGATCACTGTTACAATTCAGTGGGCTCACATGACATTGACTTCTCCAAGACAGAGGTTCTCTGCAAGCCATCTGGCTATCATGAGAGATTCGTTCATGAGGCGATCCACATATACAAACACAGAGACAATTTCAACCGAGAAGATGGATTCTGGCTTAGCAATCATTGGAAGGACGTAATAAACCATTTCGGATCTTAACTGATTGTGTTCACGTTAACGGTGACTTTCAGACCGCGTTCCACTCACTGGCATGGTGCAGTGTGCAGAGTAATGTATGGTGCCGTAATTGTACAGTAAACATATAGCAGTATGATACACATTAGGGTGGGTAGAATAATACATAGTGTTATATTAAAATGGATAAGGCAGCAACTGCAGCAGCAGCAGCAAGTGCAGCAGCAGCAGCAGCAAGTGCAGCAGCAGCAGCAGCAAGTGCAGCAGCAGCAGCAGCAAGTGCAGCAGCAGCAGCAACTGCAGCAGCAGCAGCAACTGCAGCAGCAGCAGAAACTGCAGCAGCAGCAGCAACTTCTGCAGCAGCAGTAACTGCAGCTCCCTTTGATGCTGTTAATCCTGCATAATGCACATGCATATGCAGTACTAATTACATTCCTGCATTTCCCATAAATATGCTAAATTCCTGTTGATATGCAAATTCCTTTGTCAATGCGCCCAGCTTATATATATGCTCTAAGCCCGTGTGCTGTTTCATTCAGACTCTGTCGCCTCGACGGACCTGGTTTTCACCTGAGGACGGCTGCTTGCGTTGTGGCCGAAACGTCGTGAGAATTGTTTTATTATATTTTATTTTTATTATTTTATTACTTCCCTTCTACGTGACTTTACCGAAAGAACCAAGAAGATGAATCCCTGCAGTCACGAAAGCTTTAAATCGAAAAATAGTTATTTGTTTTCAACATTGAAAAGTTATCTACGTACTTCTATACATGTTTGGTTCCCAGTGTAATGAAACAAGTTGTTTAATATTGTTTAAGTCACCTTTGTTTCCTTGGCAACAATTGTATTGAGCTGACGCTCGTTGGGTTTGTGTTTATTCACCTTGTATTACCCTTGAACATTATAACAGTAGTGTTGCTATAAACTGCTGCAACCTTCTGGAAAGTCCTGCGAATCAAGGAAAAAAATCGCCCTCCCATCCATCAGGACCTCAATACCGTCCCTCATCATCACTTGACTTCACACAAGCCCTTTTGGACCCATGCGCCTTACCTTCAACAATGCGAGTTCAAACCCTATGAAGCTTGGAGAGCCGAATGGAGTTAAAATAACTCACAAACCCCTTGTGAAAGACCCAACGCAGAAAATCCTTGGATTTAATCTTCCACGAAGCTCATGGTCCACCCTAAACCACATCCACATAATGCATGGCAGATGCGAATACTGGATGCAGAAATGGAAACTTAAAACTCTCCAGTGTGCGACTGTGATCATTCAGAACAGACCAGACAGCATATAACAATACAATTCCCGATCCACAAATACAAAGAAGACATCATAGCGATACACTCTGTTACTCTTGACATGGTTATCTTTCTTGACCACCTGAATGTGAAATTGTAGTTGTTACTCTGCATCTACATCAGCCATACGAAAAAATAAGTTCTATACATTTACTTTTCAGTTCCACATTTTTTTATTTTTTTATCTTTATCGTTTTCCTGAACATTAGTTTTATGGTTTCAGACAATGCTCTCCCTGGTTGTTTTCTAGCCTTTCTCCACACTTTAAATCCACTGCCCATTATTATTGCAGTTCATTACTTAAGGTGGTGATATCATAAAATGCATTTTTTGGCCATCTACATTTCTTTCATAAAGTTAGTCTCAAATGATCTACCTGATTTTGGTGTTAACTGTCTTGGTTGTGCCCTTGGTTGGTGTTATATTTCTGTAATAAATAAAAGTGTTACTTAAATGGTGCATGGCTTGAATGTTATTTCCTATATTGCGTTTGCTACTCAATCTATACAATGTAAAGATTGATATGCTGCAACTACCTTTTTTCACCAAGGTCCTACGTGGGTCATTCTTGTAAACCACCTTAAGGCTGAATATGTTTACCCATGTAAACAAATGCAATGAATCAATCACTCCTCCATAATTGTTATCAAGACTCGCTCTAGAAAAGGTTTCCACTCTTCGAAAGTATGGAGTTCTCCCATTTCTTTCTCACCTTGCTGAAATCAACTATGTTGCATTTTCAACAAGGTTTTATTATTCTAGTCATGTTATTTATTTATATGCTTCTCATTATATGTGACTGAGTCAATAGCAACTTAAAGAGTAACCATGGATATGTTTGAAGCAATAGAATTTGAGGTACTTGGGGTTTTATCAGAGAATGACTAAGAACTATCTATTTCCCCTGAATGCGCTTGTGTCATTACCCCATTGTCACATCTAAGAAACCTAAGATGAAGGAGTGGAAGATGGCAGCCTTCACGCAGCCCACTCTGTTAAGGGACAATTCACGATGCATGCTTCAACGCGGCGACCAAACATCGATAATCGATCTCCTGGTCTCCAAAGCAACAATACAAGCCACACCAATGGCCCTCTTTACGGCCATACAACGCGCGAAGTAGTGCCTGGGACAAGGATCCTCAAACTGAGCATTGAGGAACTCTTCCGGGTGAAATGCGATTATCTTGCTATCATAATGAAAATCCATAACTTTGATGTCCTCACGCTCCAAGAAACTCATGTATTGGATGACCTACATGCAAGTCGCTACCACATCCATGGATGCAACCTCAAGACAAGCCATTAGCACCCGAAATATGGCTTGGCCATTTAAGTGAAGAACACATCACAAAGTTCTATGCCTTCCCACCAACTGAAAAATAAGCCACCTACACCACCAGCATCGAGATAGGGGAGCTGCACACCACCAACGTGTACAAAGCCCCGAATTCAAGATAGCCAAAGCCAGCACTCCCAAGTGGACTTTAACAGCCATTAATATTTGGGGCTATGCATTTGATCAGGCCGTCGGTGAAGACCTAACTGACTGGACGTTCGCCGAAGATTTGCACCTGGATTCAGATCCCAAGCAGCAAACAACTTTCCACTCTACTCGCTGGCAATGTAACTGCAACCCTGATCTCGCCATAATTTACAAAGATAAAAGTGGTAGCACACCACGCATCCCACAAACTTCTCCCATGCTTCCCCAAAAGTAAACAGGCCCATCACCCATACTGGCATCGAAATTCCTGTGATTGTGTGAAAACGATTACCAAGGGGGAACCTGGTCAAAGCTGGTCAAAGTACTGTTATAAGGAGGTTGTAGAAAGAATGGTGAGTCTAATTCCCATGGCACGGGAATGTTATCACCGTTTTGTTGGCCTCATCAATGTATCTGCCAAGAAGAAACGTCCCCTGAGGTTTCCAGAAAAAATACATTCTCTGCTGGACAAAAGAGACTCAGGACCTGCCCCGAAAGTATAACCAGTTGGGCAGGACACAGGTTAAAAATGCCCTACTAGAGTCTTTAGACTCTAGACCAGTGGTCGGGAACCTATGGCTCGCGAGCCATATATGGCTCTTCCAGTGACGGCATATGGCTCCCAGACAATTTTGAGTTGAAAAAAATAATAATAAAAAAAATAAAAAATCAGTTTGGAACTGATTTTAAAATACTTGTGATATTGTTTAATACTATGGTGTCATTTTAAAGTAAACAGAAATTAGATTTGAAGATAAATTTCACGGGTCACGCCTGCATGAAGCTCAACCTCACCACGTATGAACCAGACAACAAGGCCATCAGCAAAACCATATAGCACCAGAAGTCGCATTAAAAGTAAGACATATTTAATTTATTATACGTTAAAAATACTATATGGCTCTCAAAAAAAATATATTTAGAAATATTTGGCTTTTATGGCTCTCCCAGTCAAAAAGGTTCCCGACCCCTGCTCTAGACTAAACTTTACCAGGTACAGCCCACTGAGCTACATAGCTCTTTTTCACAGGCGACCTGGCCACAAATGATAGCTCAATGACGTGGCTTATCATGTGGAAATGTATAATACTCTCAACGCATTTTTCTAAATTTGGAGAGATAAACCAGAGGACCCGGTAAATAATCAACACGGCCATGGGAAGACATGCAAACTCCAAATATATAGGTGTCAGGGTCGGGATCAAACCCACAACCTCCGGTATACCAGGCAAGGTAGTTAACATCTCGCTAATGTGGCGGCCAACCAGACTTAAGCGGTGAATTCAGTGCGGTGAAAGCTTGGAATTCACACATATCAGCCATCCATGCCTGGGCCCCACTCTGACATATGGGTGATGCTAATCCAACAAAATACTGGACCACAAAATGTATGCCCATTATATAGCCTCCAAACTCGTGGATAACACGAAAGAACCCCCTGACAAAAAACATTTTGCGAGAGATCCATTGCTAGTTACACCAGACATTGACCTAAATTTCTTCACAAGACCCCACTCCATCAGCACAGAGGAATTGGGGGAAGGTATGGCTGCAACGAAGACAGGCAAGGCTGCTGGCAGAAATTGTGTCCCCCCAGAATTCCTCCATCATTTAGGCCCTAGGGGACTGTAATGGGTGGCAAACCTTGACACCAAAACCATGAAAACCGCATACATCCCAAAAGCATGGTGGGATGCGATGGTCATTGCAATACCTAAACCAGGCAAGCCAACCGACAATCCAGGAAGCTATAGGCCAATATTACGTCCGTGCACGACCTATAAATTTCCTGGAATGTATCATCCTACAGAGAATCAGCCCTTTTGTCGAATCAGTGATCCCTGAAGAACAAGCGGGATTTCAGCCTGGACGCAGCTGTTGTGACCAAGGTGTGGGCCTTGCGACGCACAATGAGGTTGGATTATAGGAGAAATCCGAGACGGCCTTTGTGGACTTGTCATCGGCCTACAACATAGTTTGGATTAAGGACTTGATATAGACGATGCTGAGCAATAGGCTACTGCGTGTCTATATGGGTGACAAAGTCAGCTCACCCCGGTTGTTCAAGTTCAACAATGGTTTGTCACAAGGTTCAGTAATCGCGCCACCACTTCAATGTCTACACCAGTGACATGCCACCAACCGGGTCATGCAACATTGTATATGTGATTACCTTGCCCTCGCAACGCAAGCAGCCACTTTCAATGACATCGAATCAACTCTGAACAAAGACCTAACACCATAACGGAATATTTCTGGAAATGGTGGCTCAAGCCAAATCCCCACAATACAACGGTCACTGCAATTCATCTTGATAATAGGATCGCCAAGCGCACTATGAAAGTGACCTTCTGCGGCAACACTGTGCAACACGACCCCACTCCAACCTATCTCGGAGTGAAGCTGGACTGTACACTAACCTTCCATGACCAATTGAACAAGGTGGCCGTAAAGACCAAAACAAGAGTCAACCTGGTCTAAAAACTGGCAAGGACAAGATGGGGAGTATCAACACCAGTGCTACGGAAATCCATGATGGGTCTTGTATACTCTGTAGCTTAATACTGTGCACCAGTATGAACCAGAAGTAGTCACACTCGACTTGGTGATGTCGAACTGAACACTGCAACGTTGTCTTGCTGTGGTTTGGGATTGTTTTTGCTTTGGTTTAACTGCCTTGAAGCTTAGGAATAGATAAAATGATATACTTTATTATTTAATGGGTGCCACGGTTGTGTGATATTATCTTCCTTGCCTGGTATGCAGGAGTGTGGGGGTTTTATCCCAACTCTGACGCCTGTATATTGGTAATATGCATGTTTTCCCCGTGGTCGCATGCATTTTTTCTTCGGGTCCTGTTTTTGCCTCCACATTTAGAAACATGCGTTTAGATTATGTCGATTATTTTGCTGCTATACATTTACACATAAGACATTTCGTTGAGTGATCATATGTGGCCTGGTCGCTTCTGAAAAATCTCATAGCTCATTGATCGTTACCTGGTAAGATGACAAACTTTATTTAGTTTTATTAATATTAAGTGATTTGTTTACATTTCCTATGCATTGCACGCCTATCGTGTTTTGTATTGATTGTTGTTGTAAGGTTGTGACATGACCCAACTGGACCCATCAAATTCATCCTACAGTATAAATAAATATTCTGATTCTGTATTGTGTAGCATCAAAAACTAAGATTTTTGGTTCTGGCTCAACAATTTAATAGGTAAGGGCCGAGGTTATGTGTGTATGCATTAATGAACGTGGTTCAATTAATCTCCCTGAATTGAAAGTGAGTAATAACCAGTCTTGGAGTAAGGATAACCGTGATGAGTAGATTATTAAGCTCGTATGATAAAGCATGAAGCAGATTAAAAATGTATTAGGTAAACCCAGTGGTTTTAAAGCATGATTTATGTTTTATGTAAGCAATGCCTATGAGAGGCATAAAGGTAGTAGTCATTCAATGTGTTTATGTAGAAGATGAGAAACAAGATTTGATTCTATAAAACGTTCCTTTTGATTCATAATTAAAACTATAAGTTATAAATTTGAAGTTAAGATGAGAAACGAATCAGTTTACTGACATACTTGTGTAAGGAAACATTTTCAAGCGTTGAGCTGCAGAGAGTGAATATGGACAAAGTACAATGACTCTCAGCTAGTGGTTCTCCAAGTGTAGTCCCCGGACTACCCGTGGTCCACGACTGTCCTCTAGGTGGTCCGTGGGCTGTGATGCAAATGCAGGTTGATTTGGAAATCATACTGTTTGTTTCGGACATTAATATTTTACTTATGAAGTTAGGTAATGTGTTTTGTCACCAGGGCTGAGTAGCAGGGCGGTCCGTGAAAATGTTGCATCAGCTAAGTGGTCCGTTGGTTAAAACAGTTTGAGAAAATTGCTGTAAGCAACAGTTTGTGATTCTAAAGTATGTTTTTGTCTTATTTTCATTTAGGTAGACTTATAAGGCTATTGTTTTTTTTCCATAGTTTTGAAGTCACTTCATAATTTTACTTGCAAAGTGACCTTGTTTCCAGAGTCATGAAAGAAATTGAAATAATGAAGTAAGCACCCAACGACTATACGTATGGACAAGTAGTGATGTATTCGTCCTGATGCAACCTCTTTTGTACTTGGGAATTTGAATACCTACATTTATACAGTAGCTGTAGCAACCGTGGCTTAGCAAGCAAACACCTCGCTTGGTGCAACTAAATTTTCAATACAAATATACTTCAATGCAGAATGTTAAGGGGCTTAACTAGCTAAAACGTTAATTGACATTTTTATGAAGAGAAAATACAATGTACGTTTTGAATCGATATTGTTCATTTGCTTAGCAATGAATCACACTTAGTAATTTCACAGATTTTTCATCCAGATAATTTTGAATATGTTGATGACATTTTTTATTATATTGGATGAGCTTTCCACAGAAAAAACAAACACACAAAATACAGTGCATTGTAATAGGCCTCTGAATATCTCCATATCCATTGATGGACATGAGCTATGTGAGAATTGTCTTTGCTATAGTGTTGACTAAGTCTCCCACACTGAGTCGAGATTACTATGGAAATATATTACTATGGAAGATTAGTTACTCTCAAAATAATTATTATAGTGATTAATATAGTTACATTTAAAATGCATGAGGTGTTTGTGTCATATTTACGTGATCTAACCCAAAAAAACCTCTATTATGGATGATATTGGTTGCGAAAGCCTACGTGTTAAACTACATAATAATGGTTCTTACAAAGTTATTCTATTCATATTCTTGAAGAACAAGAAAGTTTAAATGTGGCACATATAATTACTTCTACGTTTATAATTAGAAATAATCTGAAAACCAACATTTTCCATCGTATGTTCCTCCTGCCATCCTAGGAAAGTTTGCATCAGCACTAAGATTTTGGTTAAAAAATCCCAACCATCCAACGTCAAACCATGTAAATTCCAAAGCGTTGAGCAGATGTCAGTAAGACATCATACTAATATCTATATAAGGTAACATGCTTCAAAGACCAAACAACGATGAAGCAGAGCTCTTGTCAAATGGAGTTCCTATTCCAGAGGACTATGAAGTGAATTATAATTTTATTGACGACAAAGAGCTGATAAGCTGAGTAGAACATAGACAGGAATTTAAACTTAGAAACCCTTTCAAGTGTAAGTCAAGAACTCCAACCAGTGCCACCAGACAGAACTGCTGCACAAAGTGTGATGTAACTGACTTGCATTGATTAATCATTTAAACACCAGGGCCCATTTAAGATGACTTACAAATGGAAAAGAACCACAGGGGAAGAAGAGACAGAGGGGGAGACAAAAAAGAACAAAAAACAAACGATCAACGATAGCAACTCAAGCAGTAACCAAAACACTGATAACAACATAAATTATTTTAATAATTTATTTCTGTAAATGATAAATTAAGAAATATGTGTAACATTCATAACACAATTACCTTAGATGTCAATTGTCACTTACAGAAATGTTCAATGTTCATAGTGAAAGGGATTTGATATGTTTTTTTTTATCATTTCAATACATGTTAACATATGTAGAAGTAGCAATACAATGCAAAACTCATCACATTTTCCATCTGCATTTAAAAGAAAATAATGATCTGATAATATACTGCAATTATGGATGGTATTACCAAATCAAAGGAAATCAGTGACTCTCATGATTTTTTTAAAGATGTAGCAACATACTCTTAAGTCTCAAATATAATTTGCATAACAAATATTTAAGAGTAAACAATTTGTGGAACCTAAGCGTGTGCAATCACCCAAGCTGGTTAGCTAACAGAGTCTATGCTTCCTCATTCCGTAACCCCTATATAAATACAAAAAAGGTGGGCACTGGAAATGCTCAGGGCAGTGATTCATTCACTGCTCTTCTGATTGCAGCAAATCAAGACCGGGATTCCAGGTGAATTTCACTGAACTATAGAGGCAACCCTGTAATGTATGGGCATACACACACTTGAGGGGTGGGGGAGACAGGGAACAACGACAATGTTATACACACATCTTGAACACATTTTAAAAGAGACACAATGGGTAATGATATGATTAAAGTTTGTCTACCGTGCATTCATCTAGCTCTCTTCCCCATGTATGTGATGAAAAGCTGTGATGTACATTGCTACACTCTAGGAATTTAGAAAGGGGGATGAGCGTTCAGCAGGGGCGCTTGGCCCCGTTCAGCCCCCTGACGCTATAGGGGCTGAATAGAAGTGTCTAATAGAGGTGTCTAATAGAGGTGTCTAATAGAGGTGTCTGATAGAAGTGTCTAATAGGTGTATAACAAATCAAGAGGTGTATAACAAATCAAGACTACCTTCAAGGCAGACCACGAAATGTCATAACCAGTTGCAAGTCTGAAAAAATGTCCACAAAACCTAATGCATAGGACACAATACCTAATCCATGATCGGCAACTTCACTCCACCCCCAAAATTCACACTGGCTTGAAATGCTGGAAATAAAATAAAGAAAATAGTTTAAAATAATGTAAGTGAAAATTTGGCTCTGTTGCTCAGCTTCTTTACTGCTGTTGTTTTAGGTTCTTGTGTACGCATGCAAGATGAAGCTCTTTATTCTACTGCTGACAGCCACTGTTGCTCAAAGGTAAGTTTTTTTGTTGAAAAGTATATTTAATCAAACTCACATTTCAGCAAATCTGTGAGTACATAAATAAAAGATTCTCAATGTGTCACATGAATATCCTGGTAAACATAACTTTCTCACGAAAGATAGTTGAAAGCAATTACATTTTAAAGGCAGTCTTGATATGATATGTTTTATGCTGAATATGTATTTTTCATGATTTGCATTTTTTATGCTTAATATGTATTTTTCATAAAAAAAATAACATTATACAAGCAGTACTAAAGAGATAACCACAATTCAATGGTTACTGCACTTTGTTATGAACACAGTGACCTAAGTTTGAATCCCGGCCTAACAACGCTAGCAAGTGTTATCTGAACCCGTTGTGGGTCACCCATTCACCAACCGGCAGTGTCCATCGTGGTTAAGTATTTTCAGACAGCCTCACGACCAACACCCCATGGGGAGGTCTTCATCCAGCAGTGGGTTAAAAAGGGGCTCTGAATTCTGCTAAATATATATTACTATTAAACAGTACTCAGAATGTTACTTTTACGTAATATATTATGTATTGAGGTTCTGAAAAGAATGTAATTTTTTGGTATTTCATGAGCCCATAAAATGTTATTGTCTTTCCATTATATTTTGTAACTGTTAATTGTTGCCCATTTGTATTTGAATGAACACAAGTAAAATTAGAGGAAATTTGTGTTTGTACTTATCTATGTCTGCACTGACAAAATATTATCACAGCATATATTGTACGTGATCTTATTTTTTTCAAAACTTTTGTAGCCTTATTAAGTTCTTTTTAAATATCCTAAAATTCATTTTCATTGAATGATCCAATGACTATAGAGTATCAGCAAAGCTGTAACAGTTCACAAGTACTCATTTCATATTTATCCCTTAGTTTCTCCCATGCAATTGAAAAAAAACCATTGTATTTTTTCTGTGAATGACTTTGGCGAAAGTATGCCACCTTTTACAACTCCTCTCGTAATGTGTATTTTGGTTCTCTCTTCACGTATCTTCGTGTGGCTGTTCCGTTTTTAAATGTTATTTGTTTATTATATCTCTATATGGTTAAGTTATGCCTTGATCTATGATGACGGATGATGACTGCATCAATTCCTCCTGAGTTAAATGGTTTTTGGAAGTTTACAAAGGAACCGTTACAAGAATACACTTCACCATTATGCACGTTTAACTTTATTGTTCCATTATTTCCTTTAATGTTCATGTTTCTAATCCATGTCAGCGGGTTGTATGTATTAATTTTGTAAAGCATTAAAGACCTCATGCATATTCATGTTTTCTTCCTTCTTTCATCCTGCAAAGGGCAGTAGTCACTGCTTCAAATATGACAGATAGAGCATTTCCTCATTTGGAAAAAAAATGTTGCTCAGGATTATATGTGTAGTGACAGTGTGGAGCGAGAGCGGGACAGTATAGTTCCCTGGGACCATGGTTACTAATGGACGAGCTAATGATGATTAATGAGACAAGCATTGACAGGGTCACATGAGTGGGAGCATGGGATCCAATGGCGGGAAAGTGTAATAAGGGCGGTGCTGTGAGGAGAATTCGGGAATAAGGGCGTGGCCGGACCAGGCAAGGAGTGGAGGCTTGGGGCTGCTTCGTGTGGGGAACCGCTGTCGCCGTCGCCTTGAATCAGGTCGTCTCCATCGTCTGCGAGTTGTCTTGAGATTGGAAGCTATGTTGTCTCAGAATAGAGTTGTGTCACTACCCAAGTATACAGAGTCACTCGCGGTTACATGTTGAGTTGTCATTGGACTTTATTCTTAAGAAGACAAGACGGTGTCTCTGAGAGCTACATTAGATGTGTAATACAAATTGATTCTATGGATAGCTGCTTAAAATCCTTTAATTATTTAAAAATGGTTTCTATCATGTTATTGTTCCATCTTGCGTATGATTTTGCAAGCATCAAATTTTTCTGAATTTTATGCTTCCAGCACTTGTTGTATTTTCAAGAATGTGTGTGTTCTTCTTTAATTCAATGTTTAATTCTTGTTGTATTTTCGGTAATTTGCATGTTCTTTAATTTCTAGTTTCATTCTTTATTGAATGCTTTAAAAAGAAGTGGAACGATGGCTAAAAATGCTTCATGAGTCCAATTTACTACCTACAATGCAAATTACCAACTACTACATATGTAGTGACATAGAATAGGTGTAGCAGCCGTTCTGCCAGCAGAGCATGCAATGCCACGGAATGGGTCACTAGGGTGCTATAGCGCTTGTTGCTGCAGAAAGGGGCATATGAGGACGTAGCAGCCCACCCGGCTAACAGGGCACGTGATAGGCGTAAGAGATGTGGGGCAAAGGTGACCGAGGGGACACATGGGGTCTAGCCCAGAACCTTCTGGTAGGTTCCAGAAGGGGGCATGGCCGAGGGCAGAGCCAGGCCACGCTGGGGGGATTTAAGGGAGGCCCCAACTCAGGGTCGGGGCTGTCGTCTGGAATGGAACCTATCGTGCTACTAAGTCTTCATCCCTGTCTTTGTCCTCACCTTCACCTCCTCAGCATTGTTGGTCAGGCAGTGTGCTAGCTGTCCTGACCATAGTATAGGTATTCCCTATACCTGTGATTGCTAGAATAAACGAGAGTGCCTCCTATTATTAGTGTCTCTGAAATGATTGACTACATTTGGTGCCAGACGCATTAAAGATTAAACAAAAAATATCTTTATTTTATATATAGGGAAATTAAAGATTGCTTTACAGTGTCAAAGTCAACGAGGAGGAAAGCTCTTACCGTAGCGTCCTCGGACAAAGAAGACGATGTTGAGGTGTTTCTCCAGACAGCCTCGGAATTCAGCACCCCGGTAACTGGTCCCGAAGAGGCCATCCTGGCGGAGCAGCGGGTGGGGAACGACAACTCCGTGCTGCCCCCCGTCCGGAGGAGGACGGCGTGTACGCAACGCACGCCTCGCGGACCTACTGTCCACGGAGGCAGCGCTGGTTGTGCAGCTGGAGGTGGAGGAGCCGGAGGAAGACGCAGCGATTCGGGGGCAGCGAGCAGACAGCCCCACCATCGCCGCCGAACAAGCGCGGAAAACGACGAAGCACCGGGACGCGCGAGTGGCCACCATTTTGTCGATTGGGCGGGAATCGTTTCCCGCCAAATTCGACCTGCCGCCAACATCTCGCCCAAAGGTGCCTTCCCTCAAGAAGCGGCTGCCGTTCGTGAGAGAGTTTGCAGCTGCGGGGGGCGACTGGGCAGCCTTTCAGCGCCGTTTCACCGCTACATGTTCGCTTGCGAGCTCTTCCCACCACCCTGGACGATGACGCCATGGCGGCGTTCTATGCTGTTCCCACAGCAGACAGGGCGACGCTGTCACAGGTGTACACCCAAACGGCAGTAATTTTTGATCCACCGTTCAATGCGTGGCAAATGTTTGTGATGCGAAGACGGGGGGAGGCCGAGACGCCCCTTGCCTTTCGCAGCGCGCTGATGTCACTAGCCCAAGCCACATACCCAAAGATGGAGCAGGTGGGCCTGGACTCTCTGGTGCTGGACAGACTGTTGACGTTGGCCCAGGAAATGGACGTTTTTCTGCCTACCACGGAGGACGACCTGACTTCAATCAAGGTAGCTCGATGCATCCAGGCCCATTGTAACCTGTGATGGCGAGCCAGGGTGGCCACCTGTACAGGTCCCTCGGGGAAGTGGACGAACTGGAGCGTCAGAAGACCCCTCAAGTCTTTGCTTCGCTCGCCGAGAGTCCACGCAGGAGAGCCGCCACGGGACGGCAACTGGAGTGAGAACAACGGAGCGGTACCTTTCCTTCATTGTGGAGGGCCCCCGTCACCTGTTTTAAGTGTGGCCTGTGGGGCCACATCTCCAAAGGATGCCGCGCCAAACCTGAACAGTTCTTCCCGACAGCCCCAACTCAGGGTCGGGGCTGTCGTCTGGAATGGAACCTGTCGTGCTACTAAGTCTTCATCCCCGTCTTTGTCCTCACCTTCACCTCCTCAGCATTGTTGGTCAGGCAGTGTGCTAGCTGTCCTGACCATAGTATAGTTATCCCCTGTACCTATGATGGCTATAATAAACGAGAGTGCCTCCTACTATTAGTGTCTCTGAAGTGATTCACTGCACATCCACAAAATATCTCTTGGGCATGTGTGGGCATTTTTACAGATTTGTATGTTTTATACGTGATGGCTAAGTAACATGCATATTACGCATGTTTTTGTTACTGCCATTCCAGATTCTTTCAGCCAGGAATATTGCCAACACATTCACAGTTACTTTTTAAGTGCATTAAGTTTTGGAATGTGTATTTGAATGTTATATTTGATCACCCAGCTTGTATGCATATTTGTTTACTGTATTGAGGCTAATAGACATTATCTGTATGCCTTCACCTACCAGTGCCACGTACCTTGCGACCTTTTCGTATTGGTATGGGTATGCACAGACGAGATCAGATCTTGCCATGGGCTTCTCACTGTTGCCAGGACCTGGTAATGAGACCCTCGTCAATGTGACCTTCGACATCCCGTCACGTGGTATCAAGAAAGAACTTGACAACCTGAGTGTGGGTAAGAGCTTGGGTGTGTGGGGGGTGTTGGGAGGAAAGTCCAGTTGGCAGAACAAAAATGCAGTCTGGTTCCGTAAAATGTAACTTGTAAAGGAGCGATTACACTAAAATGTAACTGTTGTATGTGTTTAAAAACAATTGAATTGTGCAACAGTCCACATGTTGAACCAAGGAATGGTCAGCCCTCCAGGAGGGCACAACCTTAACACTCGATTCAGTACTTCCAAGGTTGTGAATGCCTGTGTGCTCCGTTTAAATGTTAGCTCCTTTTCGCCTAATTAAAAATGATGGTCTGTCTCCACTAAATTCTTTATTTAAACTAGACATTGAATTTTGCAAAGCAAAGTGCCCCAATACGTCTTTATTTGTGCCCCTGAAAGAATGACAACCGCTATTCTCAACTATGTGGTGGTGACGTCACCACCATGCTTGCGCCAGGCTAACTTTACCTTGAGGCCATGTGAAGTGTATTAGGCTCACTGGCAAATCAAGGGCCAGCTCACTGAGGTGACTAGAAGATGCACCACCTCTACTGTTGTCGAAGGATGACTGGCTCCAGCTGCTCACTTGTGTCCTTCACGAACCTCAACAGGTCGGTCTTGACACCCCTGGTACCAGTCATCGGCAAGTTCAATCAGCTCCACATAATTCTATACTTCATCAACCCGTCTGTTTTATAGCCTGTGTCATGCCCATTTAGCCCCCTCTATCTAGAGAAGAAGAAGCTGCTTGAGCATGCGGTGGCTCGGCATGTGGGCTACATGACCCAGTCAACGCAGACGAGCCTGTTGCAGGAGCTCACTGATTGGATTGTGTCCAGATCTTTCAAGGATGTGTGCTCCTCACATTAATAATACATTTAAAAATAAATAAATAATATCAATAGGTACACAATTTATAAACGCAATACAAAGTATTTTAAAGACATAAATTGACCGTGGCTGAAAGCACAGAGCCAAGCTCAGTGACCCTTAAAAGCCAGGCCGAAAAGATAGGAGAGTTCCACTGCTGTGTTGTAGCACAGCAGGGTGACAGGAGAGCACAGATAGATGTAGTGGACGACCGCCTGATTGTTTCAAACCGGCACAGCTGTGCCTTGAAAAACCTCCACGTTTCACAAGCAGATAGATTGGAAGGCATAACTGTGGCTGACAAGACCCAGAGCTTCATATGGAGCGATAAGCCAGGTAGCTTCCACACAGTGTTATGCAGCCGATGAAAAGATCATGCTGCTCAACTGATTTGGAACGCGACTTCTGCTGCCAAACTGGAGCTAGACATAAGCAAACTGCCCAGGTATGGAAACTTCTCCACTCTTCCACAGCTGTCCCATCACTCATGAGGAGTGAAGGGGATGGAGTATTTGAGACGTAAAATACTCAGGAAGGTCTTTGCATTTGTGGGATTTATCTCTTACTAACACACTCCAGGTTCAGCAGTAGAGTCTCTAACTCCTCAGAATGAGTAACAATGAGATCATCAGCATACAGGCCATGATTGACAAAGAGGAGGGCATTGATCAGGCCCCCATTGCATCTGTACAAGATGGAAATGTCTCTGCTACAGCCATGGATAGTGTTTTAAACTGCGTGGCCAAAGAACATGTTAAATAATGTAGAGGCCAGAGGACATTCCTGTCGAACTCCAAGTTTAACAGGAAATGTCTCTGAATTACAGCCATTCACAGAGTATGGGACCCCGAAAGTATTAATACTATTCCAAAACCATGACCTATTGGTGGTATCAAAGGACTTGACCTGGTCAATTAAGCAGAGATGTATGTCTTGTTGATATTCCCTGTAGCAGATATACAGAGAATATGGCATCCAGTTGATATTCCCTATACCAACCACTGCTGTAGCAGATATACAGAGAATATGGCACCCATGCAGGACCTTCTCGGTCTGAAACCACATTGTGTTTCCGTAACATTCTTTTCAGCATGCTTGGCAAGGCGATGTGAAATTATCCTTGTCAGTACCACTCCAAACACTCTGAGGAAGGAGATGCCCTGGTAGTTGTTGCAATTAGTGTGTTCCCCTTTCTTGGAAATAAGGACCACCTGGGCATCCTTACAATTCTGCAGAACCTGTCCTGTGTGCCAGAAAGTTGTAATGATGTCATGCAAGGTCTCAGCAAAGTCAACCCCACCTTGCTTCATGATGTTATCTGGACTGAGGGATTGTCCCTCCTCGAAACCTCCAAAACGCTGACAAACACGATAGCCTGTCCCTGGGGGTCTGAGATCAGATCAACATTGTCAGGATGGTAACAGGTGTGGTTCTGCAAGTTACTTTTTTGATGGAATGAAAGATGAGAGTGATTTATGATTGAGCTCTATTGAGACAGTTTCCATCTCATCACTAACTCATGACCACCATTCACGGCTCTCTGAACCTCCGAGCGAAGGCTGTGCTAAGCCACCTCATTCTCGGAAGTGGAAAGTTGTAAATAACTGGAATACATCCTTTGTCATCCAGGGTATCTGGGGAAGTTTGGACCGCGTACCCAATACAGTCATTGCCGCTGCATGAGCCACATGAGGTGGAGGGGGGGAAGACGATACCAACCCCACCTGCAAACGATAATGATATGTTCACTTGCAACCTTCATAAAGTAGCTTAGACCAAATTTTTGGTTCTTTCGGTAAAGTCACGTAGATAGAAAAGAAATTAAAAGATAATAAAATAAAATTTAATAAAAATTTAAAATTAAAATAATACATAGAAAATAATAATTTATTTTAATTATTATTTGTATTTTTTATGTTATTTAATTTTATTATCTTTTTCTTTTCTTGTCTATCTACGTGACTTTACCAAAAGAACCAATAATATGAATTCCTGCAGTCACGAAAGTTTCAAGTAAAAATTTTGCTTAGACCAGGCTCTTGTGGTTTTTGAATTGTGTCATAGAGGGATGCTCACCACCGCAATGGAAGTATGGCAGGCGCATCTTACAGATGACCAGCCGATGGTCAGTCGGCAGATCAGCTCCATGGTAGTTTCTGGTATCAAGGACATGGGCCCGCTTTCACTGTTCAGTAACTTTATAGTCCAGCAGATGTTCTTGCTTTAAACTGGCAAGCATCCATAATGTTACGTGCATTTGCTGATGCTGGAACAGTGGGTTGTTGATTACAAGCCCATTGGCTGTATAGAAGCCTAGCAGCATCCTACCGTTGTTAGAGTTTATCTGGCCTTTGCCTTCCAATCACTCTACCCAGGTGCCTATGTCATGACCCAATCAGGCATTCAAGTAACCCAACAAGATTACTCTATTCTAAAAGGCAACTTTAGCTGCCTTATACATCACATAAGGCATCTGACTTCTCAGCGTTTCCTGCTTCCCACCACTAATGTTCGTTCATCTTCAGAGGGGGCATAAGCCACCACCACCATTCCTTACCTACTGTTGATGGGGAGATGAACCCATAAGAGCTTGGGACTCACAGCTTCCCACACCTCGATTTCATGCTCCCACACCCCCTTTATTATTTTGTTCAAAAGAAGAGCTACTTCCTATTTGGTAATTCCTACCCCTCCTGGTGACTGGAGCCAGAACCAGTTCACATGTATTCCAGAGATCAAGTTGGTACCTGTCCAGCGGCCAATAGAGGGATGGCAGCCTCCCCTGCGCAGTGAGCATTTGCGCATTCCACGTGGCCAACCTCAGCGATTTTCTATTTTTAAATCCTTTATATTAAGTTCGCATGCTTGCGTGCTTGCTTGCTTAGGACCGTGCAAATCTTTCGGTCGTTTTTTAACCCACTTCCCGTGATCCAATCGAGCTGACATTTTCCACACAGACTCGTTGTGCCAGACAATTAATGTTCGTGAAAAAAAATTCCCTAAATTTTACACTTTTTAGGCAAAAAAAATGTATTTTACATATATTCAAATAGAACTCATTCTTGGCTTTGGTTGAACGTCACAGTATAAGAGCCCAGAGCGTAACCCATCCACAGGCCGTGGCGGAGTAGCGCAGTTGGTAGCGCCCTCGCTTCCCATGCCAAAGGTCGCGGGATTGATCCCCGCGTCCTCCACAGGCGAATATATTTTTAAATCCTTTATATTAAGTTCGCTGCCACGCAAATAAAGGATTTATAGTGAGAAACTTTACTTTTACGGGTTATACTTATATTCTTGAGGAACCCTGAGGGGCAGAGGATACAGTTTGGCTCCGCCAATTGAGGTTTTTCCAAAATACGTCATGGACGCCTATTTCCCCACAGTTTACAGCACAATCTTATTTTGGTATTTTCCACGTTAATAGGTAAGGTATGTATGAATGTTGAACGTATTTCGCACCATAGTCAACTATGTTAGTTGGAGGTAATTCATCTGGAGGGGTTACCAGCCCCTAGCACAAACTTTAGAGCACAGACAGGCTTAAATACATAATCTGACACGAAGCAACACACATACACAGCGAGACGAATGTATAAATTAACACGGACATGAAATACTGTACACATGCGCTTACATTTTTTACTGTGTCAAAAATATTAATGGGAAAAAAATTAATGATCCCTACATTTTTAAATCTATTTACCTTGACAGATATATACATGGTCTCTGAAAAGTCACTCCCTAGTTTGAAAGCATAATCACTCCAAGAGTAATGTAGATAGTGTAACCATCTTGCCATTAATTACAAGCTCAACCATTACCATTTATTTCGATTTAAAGCTTTCGTGACTGCAGGGATTCATCTTCTTGGTTCTTTCGGTAAAGTCACGTAGAATGGAAATAATAAAATAATAAAAATAAAACATAATAAAATAATTCTCACGACGTTTCGGCCACAACGCAAGCAGCCGTCCTCAGGTGAAGAACAGGTCTGTCAGAAAGACAGCATCTGAATGAACACCACCAAGCTTGGCAGCATATATTTAAGCTGGGTTGGAGGGGGAAGAGCGCCTTGACAAAGGAATTTGCATATCAAGAGGAATTTAGCATATTTATGGGAAATGCAGGTATGTGATTAGCACTACTTATGCCCGTGCATTATGCAGGATTAGCAGCATCAAAGGGAGGGGATATGGGAAATGCAAGTATGTGATTAGTACTACTTATGCCCATGCATTATGCAGGATTAGCAGCATCAAAGGGAGGGGATAGGGGTAGCATTAATAAAGGGAAGGAGTGTTAATAGTATGTAGCTGCAGTTACTAAAACCACCACGTAAACAACTAAAGTATAAACTACATAGTATCATCAGTAGTCTAAATATACTCTACAATAAGCTGAGTTACTAACAGTAAGTAATACATTACAATTCTACGTCGTAAAAATATAATATGCTTCCATCTAAACTGTATTCTCTTACATCACACGAGTCTACACCGTACTATATACTGCCATAGACAAACCCAACATTAAATTATATACTGTATTGCTATAAACCACCCTAAACCTTATACATTGTAATATTACACTATGTATTATTCTACCCACCCTAATGTATATCACACTGCTGTATATTCACTGTACAATTACGATACTATATATTACTTTGTACATTCTTTGCTCCGCTGCAAGTTTCCCTTCACTACTCTCCCATTGACATATTTCGTTGCTTCCTCTTAGTATCTTTCACACGACGGTCAATGGTACAGTGTATAATAACAAATAGTATAAAATGTATATGCTTAATACAATGTACAAAGTAATATATAGTATCGCAATTGTATAGTGAATATACAGCAGTGTGATATACATTAGGGTGGGTAGAATAATACATAGTGTAATATTACAATGTATAGTCGACGGTATAGGGTGGTTTATAGCAATACAGTATATAATTTAATGTTGGGTTTGTCTATGGCAGTATATAGTATGGTGTAGACTCGTGTGATGTAAGAGAATACAGTTTAGATGGAAGCATATTATATTTTTTACCACGTAGAATTGTAATGTATTACTTACTGTTAATAACTCAGCTTATTGTAGAGTATATTTAGTATACTGATGATACTATGTAGTTTATACTTTAGTTGTTTACGTGGTGGTTTTAGCTACTGCAGCTACATACTATTAACACTCCTTCCCTTTATTAATGCTACCCCTATCCCCTCCTTTTCATGCTGCTAATCCTGCATAATGCACGGGCATAAGTAGTACTAATCACATACTTGCATTTCCCATATCCCCTCCCTTTGATGCTGCTAATCCTGCATAATGCACGGGCATAAGTAGTACTAATCACATACCTGCATTTCCCATAAATATGCTAAATTCTTCTTGATATGCAAATTCCTTTGTCAAGGCGCTCTTCCCCCTCCAACCCAGCTTAAATATACGCTGCCAAGCCTGGTGGTGTTCATTCAGACGCTGTCTTTCTGACAGACCTGTTCTTCACCTGAGGACAGCTGCTTGCGTTGTGGCCGAAACGTCGTGAGAATTATTTTATTATGTTTTATTTTTATTATTTTATTATTTCCATTCTACATGACTTTACCGAAAGAACCAAGAAGACATTACCATTTATTTGAGCTCCATCACATTTTTTTATTAAATGTTCGTACATGGCTTGATGATCATTTTCTCAGTCAATGGATAGGCCGTAGAGGGCCAACATAATGGCCTGCTAGAAGTCCTGATTTAACATTTTGTGACTTCTTTCTGTGCGGTTGGGCCAAAGAAGAAGTTTACAAATCGCAAACAAGGACCATTCATGAATTAGAGATACAAATTTGTGAGGTGCTATGTAACATGCCAGACAATTTTTTGTATGAATTTGCCCAAAATGTACCTTTAAGGTTACAGAAGTGTGTTGACAATGCTGGCACCTATGTTGAATTTTAAGTTTGTATATAAATGCTAATAAATAATGTATAAATTAGTAAAATACATGTATTAATATCTTATTTAGTTTTGGAGGAATGAAGGAATACTACTTTAAAAATCGGATGAAACGACTTCATGAGTATTCTTATTTTCTTACATTTCAGGCACAACGACTATGGTCACCTTTCCAACTGTAAGTTTAAAACAATATTTTTCCAACAAAAAATGGAATGAGAGTAACATATGTGAAATCTGTGAATGTAATGGTGCCCGGGGAATGGCTCATGTCACATGCAGGAGCATACTGTCCAAGATGCTCCCAAGAATGACGAGATGTATTGTTGCACTGAATCATTGTTTAGGCTCTACTCTTAAAAAACAGGAGTATGAATCCAGCTGCTAGAATATTATATTTTCTTTTTAATCGTTAATTTGAACTTAAACCTAAGAAAAGTTAAATCTTGATTTAAAGCTTTCGTGACTGCAGGAATTCATACTCTTTGGGTTTTTCTACGTGACCTTACCGAAAGACCCAAAGAGTATGACTAAGCAAAGTTAAACAAAAATCACGTAGATTACCATGTTTGTACTGATCAGTTTAATGTCTGTGTTTCAGATGCTGAATAGTGATTGGTTCATGATGAACCTGGTGGGCAAGTCTGAAAACCAAGAGCTCTTCAACACGCCACTGTATACTGGATATTATCATTGGTTAAACATCATTATTCAAAGTGATCGATATTTCTATCAGCCGGGTCAGACAGTTCAGTGTATATTATTTGGTGTCCATGGCAATCGCTTGCCTTACTTGGGACGCTTTAACATCTCTCTGCAGGTTTGTTATTCTCTGAGCTGACGTAATTGTAGTTATAAACATAACCTTGCGTGTAAAGGACATGCACTTGTTCATTTTATACATATTGCTTCCATATATCCAATTATTATCATGTTTTAATTGCACCATTCTGGAATGTAATCATTAAATGACCAATTTTTTTATTTAATAATCCATTGTTTAGGCAAGTAACATTGGCTAATGTGTATATAAGGGCTCACTTGGCTAACTGTGCTGATGCTACTGGTCTTCAGAGTTCTTTTGGGGACGTAAAGAAGACCTGGCAGAATGTGCAGGGAGAGAACGGCGTCGTGTCACTGCAGTACTCACTGTCTGAGACGGCGCCAGAAGGATACTGGTATCTGCAGGTGGAGGCAGAAGAGGTAAGAAATTATTGATACCAACTCCCGCTTTCCTTTTGTGAAAAGTCCTACAAAATTCAATGAGGGAAGGGCATGCCGATTTTAAACCGCTCTTAATAAGTGACGTCGTATCTGAAGGTAACCCAGCAGAATAAAAAATGTCTCCAGATTTGTTTTACTACTAAAAATAGAGGCTCATAATACTGGTCATCAAAGCTCAGTCTTTAGTTTATTCCTGTTGGAGGGGGTGGACACAACAAGGTTGTTCAGGTCATGCTCTGCTAATTAAAAAATAAATCCCACCCGTTAGAGAGGACTTTGAGCTGTTTCTACCGTTTACAATATCAGGGACATCCAAGTGTAAGGAAAGCCGTATGTCTATAATGTTCCTGATATACTGTCTCCTGTAAATTTCCATACCAAAATTCGACTATTTTTCTGAAACAGTTAAGCTACTTATACATGATCGGAGGCCCTACATTATGTCCCAACGCTGCAACACTGCTGCAGCTGTGAGTCAGAAACTAAGGATAACAATGTTCCTATTATGTACATATAGTAACCTATAAATACCTTTGAAAATGCATAAAATGTGTTCCATATTGGGTAAATGTTGTGTCATGGCATGGCCATCAAAGTCAAATAATCTTATTAAAAAAGTGCATGAATATACTCTCATAACTAAGGGTTGTAGTAGAAATATTGTAAATTTGTCATAATCCAGAGTCCTTTACCATGAGGTGTTCTCGCAACATTTGGGACAGGTTCACCTGGAAGGTTGAAGCCAGAATACCTCTATTTGTGCTGTGTTCACAATGTTGCTTACAGTAGCTTTAACAATTAAAAACGAATATTGGAAGGGTCTAGCTGTGTAAATATGTTTTATTCTGATCATTTGTTTCTTTTAAAGCACGAAACTAATGGCTACTGGCATGCATTTGAAGTCAGAAACTATGGTGAGTACTGCAACATTTTAATAATGTATTACCAATCGCAAGCTTCCTATTTTGATGTACAGATTATAATAATCTCAACATGTTTGAGCACAGCTACTTCAGCCTCAGATTATTCCATTAATTTTACTCATGGAACGTTTAGACTTGAGATACCAACCAAATACAATACATACGGTGGTTATTAAATATGTGTTGGCAAACAAACACACTTTTTGTCATTGCACCTTAAATTTTGATTGCTTCAGATACCACTCCAGAAAAAGTGCAAATGTCTCTGGCAATAGCTCTTCGTATTTATGCATACAGTAGTTGGGGATTAATTCATGTGTACTAATATATATGTATATATTATAACGTGGTGATATGAACCTTATGGCGGGACTCCGGGGTCCCGAATAAACGGAATTCAAAATGGTAATTAATTTATTTTTGGCGACTCCGTCCAACCGTGCACATACTGTAGACGCCGCGACCCAACTGGCGCGGATCATTCTGTTGTCATGGCGTCCAAGCGCAGTGAGGACGAATGCGCAGAAGAAACAAAACTTTGAAACTTTGATTAGCGCATCATGTAGAGCTCGTCGAGAGGAATAGATTGCCGTATCGTTTGCCTTCAACAGACATAAAATGACGTAGCAACGCAGTTTATGCGAGAGCCGGGGGCTTATGGGACCCCGGGGCCCCGCCATAAGGTTCATATATAAAAAAAACAACTATTTCAAAGGGTCTTGGCTTTGGATATTTGAATAATTGAATTTTAAGTATGTATGAATGTTGAACTTCTTTCACACCGTACATACCCAACCGTGCTAATCGAAGAATTTGGCATTTCTGAGAAAACACACAATCGAGAGGATAAGACTCAAAGGTTCAGAATGATGGGTTGTCCACGCAATTAATACATGGCTACTTATGATGGTGATTAGATACCGTCACAGAATATCCGTAGACAATAATTTGCTGAAGGAATTATAAAACTAGCTTAAAGATGCTTTTATGAATCCAATACCATTAATTTGACACCCTGTACCAACCACCCTGTCTTACCGTGTGCATTGCCTCCTGTTTGTTAAATGTTACTTTTTATATTTAATGTAGGAGAGTTTGTGATTTGTTTATGAAGGGAATCATGTGTAATGTTGCATTTCCTGCAGGAGATCAAGTTTGCTGGAATGGCATATATTGTTTCTTGCATCATATATTTTAATATATTTGCGGACTTTAATGCGTTGGTATACCATATGCAATACAAATATTTCTGCTTTAAAGCACAAACACGCCTACTGAATCAATGTATATACTTTAGTCTTCCAAAGTGTTTTACTATATTTCTGACATACATGCTTCTTCTCTGGAAATCTTTAGTGGATATTGTGCTCATTGACGTCCCACGCTACTTCGATCTCAGTAGAAGTGACGACCTCTCTGGAGTAATATCTGCATGGTAAGTTCACATATTACATAACTCTCAAGGCTGATGCATGAGCAATAATTCTCAGTCTCGCAGTACCACAGAGATATTTCACAGGACTAAGAAATTGCTCCCCATCCCAAAAAAACGGTTTTAATTTCCCTATATTTCCCCTTATTACTGAACAAAAAATTCTAGACACAAGGGTGTCCAAACTTCGTATGCTGGAGGCTAGGCACAGTGACACAATAACAGCAAGGGCAGTGAAATGGCCTAGTAGTAGCGAATTTCCTGCTTGGTGCAGAGGTTTACTGTTCTAATCCAGCAGCCACCCTTGAACTTCTAACTTGAACTTCTTTCACACCGTACATATACAACAGTCCTAATCGGAAGTATTAACCCTGGTTATTACTGTTGGTGTAATAACGCACCATCTGCTTTATAATAATGTGTGCGGTCTGCTTTACAGTGGATGTTCAAGATAATCTAACGTAATTTGCAAGAGTAGGCCATACAATTGTGTGCTGGGACCATGGTCCACATTTGCCTACAAATGAATTAATTGGGATTATACAAATGATAAATATTTGCCCCCTACTGGCAAACTGATGCCTGTTTGTAGGCCAGGTGCTGGGTCACATTGTGTCCACAGGGACATCTGCAAATGTGGGCACCTTTTCCAAAGACTGAAAGGAGATGTGATTTACAGCCCTTTGATATGAGGGCTGTAAATGAGAAATAGGGCTCTCAAGAGATAGCACTGATACTATTTCTCCAATCCTGGGTGAGATGAAGCACAACTCCCTGACTTTCATCAGAAAGCTTCTGATTGAGATCTGCCTACACTGGCACAAAGCATGGCAGATCGATAAACAATGGGGCTGGCATGGAGCCCATGGCATAGATGGTGGGAAAGGTCCAAGTGGATTCCAACATTAGATATGGCAGAATAGCTAACGTTTGGCTTCAGGACTGGCCAACCAGACTTAAATGAAAGATTCATTTGAAAAACTCATGAAAGTTGTGTGTTAAAACCTTTGTTACACTCCATTTAAACAATGCAAAAATCTGAATATCATGCAAGAGAATCTGATCTCAGAAAATGTAATACAGCATGTTTAATTAAGATGGACCCGAATCGCTAAATCTCTGCAATCACAAACCGCCCATGAATGGATCTCTTACCACTTGAAAGGGCGGGGCATAGAGTTTCAAATGATTACCGCTAGATGCCTCTCCTAGCACAAAATCAGCCCCTAGCCTCAGTCATTCGCAAGATGGCGACCCCGCAACACAAGTCGTTTTGCGTTCTACAGTTCAGCAAAACTGAATCCGTAATTGCGGTGCAGCGTGCGTTTCAACGGCGTTTTGGCATTGATCCGCCAATGTCAAAGAGCATTCGTCGTTGGCACCGACAATTTGAGGTAACAGGCTGTTTATGTAAGGGGAAGAGCACAGAAAACGTGAGAAGAGAGGTGTTTGGGACGAATTCAACTATCGTCTCGATGTTGTCCATACAACAGGTGGAGGGCACATAGAGCATTTATAAAATGGTTAGTAAAACTTGATAACTCATTAAACCGTTTGTAACTTTTTGTGTAATTGTAACATGTTGCCATCGGGAAATATACTGCTTTGAAATTGGGTCCATCTTTTTAAATACCCTATATTTATGTAAAAATTTGTAAATGACATAAAGTGTTTATGAACATGCTTAGGTACCAGGGCAAGACCTTCAAAGGCACAGCAACTGTCACCATTGGTCCATATTACAACTCTAATGCATGGATTACAAAGGATGTGAATGTAAGAAAAACATAATTGCAATCTAAACCTTTACATAAACACAAAGTATTTCTTGAGGTCTCCTTTGCTCCAACATGTATATGGATAAGGTGTTCATTTTGATGACTGTAAGCCACTCATGCAAATGAGGCAATCTTGGTCTAATAGCGCTGGCTGCTAATGGAAAGTGGTAACGCAGTGTACGGCAGTATACACGTCAGCAGACGACAGTATATATGGGGGGAAGACAACTAAGGGAGAGTTCATGGAGGGGTCCATCTGTAAGCCCCGGGAACCTGATAGTAAGTTCCAGAAAGGGGGCGTGGCCAGGGCGGAGCAAGACCATGCCGGGAGCATAAGAGGGAGCCCTGAGCGAGAGTTCGGGGCTGTTGCTGGAAGTGGATCACCTCACCGTGCTGTTTCGCCACCATCATCGCCGCCATCTTCACCATCATCATCGCCGCCTTCACCATCACTGGGTGCAGCTAGCTAGACATCCTGCCAATTGTTCTAGCTCGAAAGTGCCTCCGACAATAGACGGTTGTATGTACAATATATATAGTGTGCACCCAAGTAGGGTGCGTTTAGACCCATTGTGTGCAAGAATAAATGAAGATGCCTCCAATTACAGTCTCCGAACTGCGTCACTACACTTGTTTAAACAAAATCAACGTGAAACTTGGACAAATTAAGAATATTAATTGGCAACACTATTGTTTTTCGATCCTATGCTGGAATTGTTTTACCATTTATATGCGCAAAAAAGACAAAGACCCCCCGTATAATCTTAACAAACTGTAGGGGCAAGTGCTGTTAGTGAGCACCTATGAAGGCCGGAATGGTACACGAGGGGGTGGGTGGCCAGCATCACGCCCGACCGCCTTTGTCTCCCCAGTGGCGATGTTTAGACACCACACCAGGTACTCATTTGAGGCTGAGTCGACATAGGGGAGGCCCAAGACCAGTTCAGAAAATAGTCACTGGTGTTGAGCAGGTATCGCACTCGGGTGGCCTGGTTCGTAACGCAGTGCGCTAACCGCTACACTACTGCTCCCCACTATATGCACATCATCACTTAACACCAACAACAACCACCGTTCTCCACTAAGTAGCGATGTGCCAAAAAGAAGCTGCTTAGGCATGCAGTGACTCGGCATGCAGGCTACATGACCCAGCCAAGGCAGCCTCACCTGTCAGAGGACCTCACTGATGGGACTTTCCAAATGTTTAAAGGTTTTGTTAACTCCTCACACAATCCAGTCTTTTTAAACCGATGATGGATCATAGGCAAGCCAGCATAAATGTTTCAACCCAGCACAGATGTTCCTTGAAATCGGTTAACATTTCACAAGCATATAGAAGAGAGTGAATAAATGTGTTAAATACGATTCTGAGCGAAGTATGGAGTGATATGACAGGTAGCTTCTACACAGCGTTATGCAGCTGATGAAAATATGCCGCTTGACTAATTCAGAGGGAGACCTTCGCTGACAAACTAGAGCTAGTCATAAGCACACTGCCCAGGTAGCAAAACTTCTCCATTCTTACAAAGAGTGAATTATTTAAAATACTTAGGGACAACCATCACATACAATGAAAGATCTGACAACGAAGTTAAAACCAGAATA
Source organism: Lethenteron reissneri (assembly GCF_015708825.2). Taxonomy (NCBI): domain Eukaryota; kingdom Metazoa; phylum Chordata; class Hyperoartia; order Petromyzontiformes; family Petromyzontidae; genus Lethenteron; species Lethenteron reissneri. The sequence goes on from NC_083815.1 coordinate 13,214,410, forward strand.
GCTGCTGCAACCAGAAGCCTAGTAAACCTCTAAAGTACATGGAAAATACAATTATATCAATCACATCTAAAAACTGACTGCTACGAGTGATAGTTATTTCTACAGTGCTGCCAAGCAGGGACACTTTAATACAGAGACAAAACAAGATATAAGCATTTGAGATAAAAGTCTTAGACGACTATGAGAAATACCACACAGAATATTGCGCAAAAATATCAGTTCTATCACAAAATATTCGTTGATAAGATTAAAGAAAACTGCAATAGACATGTTATGCTGAAAGAGGGGCTATCCAGAGCATGGGAGAAGTAAAATGAATGAGGATGACCCTATAATCAATCAGATGAACAATGTGATAACACAGTCTGATAAGTCAGTACAATGCCTAACAAAGACTTTGAAGGGCTGGCAAAAGTTTGACAATTGATGGCCAAGGCATCAGTGGTATCCTCACCACCATTATGGTTAAATGATAGGTGATGATGATTATGACTTTATTACCAAGCATTAAAATTTGCACTTATTTCACCATTCATTTCAGTAATATTGACTGGTAAAATAAAATACCTTTAAGCTATTTTTTATGTGACATTTTTCAGGTTGATGGAAATGGATACTTCACTTTCCGCCGGAGGGAGCTTATGCAGCTGTTTTCTGCCAATACCTCAGAAATACATGATTCAACAATCTCAGTCGTCATTACCGATGATGCAACAGGTATGTAGGTTGAACTTCTTTCGCGCCGTATGTAGCCAACCATGCTAATCGGAGGTGCATATATTTGTGATCCCATTGCACATATAGATTATTTGCTAAATAATTTGTTTGTGATTTTCTTCAACAATTCATCCACCAGTGAGGTGATGTAGTAACCTATAAAGTGCACAGAAAAAATGTGAATTTTAGTTGCATTGTGGATGCATATATGAGTTTGATCAACACAGAAATAATTTTTCATTAATAATGTATACATTGGTTATGGCCTAGGGTTTGTTTGTCAAACCTGCATTTAATGTGTCAATGGACAATGCTTAGTGTGTAAATATAAGGGTTTAATTGCTACCAAACAATGTAATGTCAAGATATTTTCAAGTATGACAATATTGTAGATATTTACTAAATTGTGTAGGTGTATCCATGGATAGTGGATAATTTTAAGTGACAAAAACAAGGAATATGATGTTATCCATACAATGGCTTTTATTACAAATTGGGCCCTATTCCATCATTCAAATCTATGCTGGATCAATGACTAATCAAGTCGTCTCAATCTACCATGAATCTATAATGTAACAATCCGACTAGCTCGTGCACATGTTCTGATCTCATCAAACTATTTCAACAAATGGTCAACCTCTGGGGTGTATTACCTCCTTGGCCATTAGTCTTGACGAAGTCATCATTTCCTCTGGTCAAGCCCACTTACTTTTTGTAACAGTCAAGATGATGTTATTGACGATGTTCTCTAATCCTACTCAACATTTCGTGTGAATATTTTCCGTCCACCAAGTTGCCAGCTGGATATTTACACTCAAATATATTCAAGCATATTAATCTCACCATATTTTGAGGACTGTATTTCAATCCAGTTCAAGACATTACCACGGCCATTGCCACTGATGCTACCACAGACTCGCTGCAACTTCCCTGCTTCATCTGCACAGTCATCTTCATGTTCCTGGTGCAACCTGCTCTTCTTGACAAATCTCAATGCTGTAATTCCACTTCATATTATGCACGTATATGTGTCTTACCCTTTCCCATTGGGAGATTCAGAATATCCCCTGTATGTATCCAAATGCACATGCCAGATTTATTTTTCTAGTTTGAGATGTGTTTCTTGTCAGCTTTAAGCAGGCGTTAATATCTGTGTCGCTGTATGATTTGGTGAGCTGAAATTTTACAAATCAACTAAAACGTGCCTCTAGCCTTTAAATATATGAATTGACATTCACCAAAGGTGAAAAATATAGTTTATTACTTAACCCCACTCATATATTCCAATGATATCACAACTTAAATATCTTTGTTTTGAATTTTAAACGGGTATTCAGTTATTTTATAAAGGTTGGCAGTTAAGATGACGTCGCATTTGTGCTGATATTCTGCTTGTTGTTGTTGTTGTTCTTAAAGGCATGAGAATGGAAAAAAACACCGGGGTTATTTTTTCAAAGAACAGAGTTGAAATTTATTTTCATGGGGATTGGAGATTCATTCCTGGTATTAACTTTAAAAGTAATGTAAGTATATTTTCAAGAATAGTATTTTATTATTTTAACTATTGTTAATGTGTTTCAAGAACTTTACTCACAATTGGAAGTTTTCAGGTTAACATTTATGTTTTGAGTCAATTCAATCTATTAAATCTCTGGGGGCAATAAAATAAGTACCCCTCTCTAAGAAGCTATAATGAAATCTAATATGTAGAATGGCTCTTGTCACAAGAATGTATAATGTCCACCGCTAGTTCAAGACAGCCATCATTGCTCAAATGAGCAATGCTGGCTATCACATTGCAATACTACAAACTATAAATAGAAGTTTCCGTGTTTTCTTGCAATGACAACTTACCCATAAACTCAGCTCTCAAAGTACCTCGCCACTGACTCAAGTTCCGATCCACCGTATGGTATCCCGCTGAATATCACCAAGTTCCAGAGAACGTGTGTTGGTGTAACCATCAACCTCATAAGAACATCAACAGGCTGCTGCACACATCTTTTTCATGAATTAAAATTAAAAGACAAGCCACATTGCAACTGTGGTGATGTAACCCAAACTATGGACCATATAGTAAACCACTGTAGTCTATGCTGCTTGAGTGGAGGAGTAGCGAAACTACACAAACTCTCTCCTGCAGCCCTCTCTTGGCTAGCAGACATATAAACATTTGGCAATTAACACATTACCATACGTGATAATATAATTGCTTATTGAGCAGAGAACCTTTGGTTATGACTTATTCATTTAATTTTTTCAATTTTTGTCTGAATAAAATTGACATGATTGAAAGTTACTTATTATTGTATTAAAATTAAACACTAATGACATAATTCTAGATTTGAAGCTTTCGTGACTGCAAGGATTCATATTCTTAGGTTTTTTCGGTAAAGTCACGTAGTTAAAAATTAAAATTAATAAAAGTAAAATAAAAATAAAATAAAAATCACGACGTTTCGGAGGCAACACAAGCTTCCGTCTTCAGGTGGAACCGTCACAGAACGAGTGCTGTATCTTGATACCGAAAAAACCTAAGAATACTAATGACATAATAAAAAAAATGTGGTGTATTGAAATGTAATTTCAAGAAGGAAATTTCAAGCTCTCATTATTTTTTTTGCATAATTTACAGATAAGACTTTATCTGGTAGATGGACTGCCACTCACTTCAAAAGACCGAGAGACAAAGCTTACAGTGTCAGTCAAACAGTACATATCATGTCTTGAGCAGATGAGTTGCCCTGGGATCAATAATGGATCTCAGATATTGGATCAAACTGATGCCAATTACACAGTGCCAACGAACGGAATTGTTTTCATCGATGTGCCAACTTCCAAAGAAGCAAATTTCCTGACTGTGGAGGTATGAACCATCCCAATGTATCAATAGTTAAATGTTAAAACGCAATGTAATCGAGGGGCTGTATTGTCTTGGTGTGGCCTTAAGATTGTTGTTGTTTTGCTGCATTGCCCAAAACTTGCATTTACTCTTGACAAATTTGCAGGTACAGCAGTCCCTCGGTTAACTTTTTAATCTGTTTTATGAAAACTGTTGTTAACCAAAATAACCGTTAGATCGAATATAGGAATTACATGTGTAATGCGAGCGTAAATTGGGTTGCTGCTGGGCTCTGGGCCAATCACACGGCCCGGGGTATTGGGGGCGGAGCCCGGTTTGGGGGGCTTTTGGGAGGGGCCGCCGTTCACCTCGGCTCCAATGGGAAGCGAGGTGAATGGAGGTGGAGCCAGCAGGGCAGTATGGGAAGGCCGGATCTGACGATCCGGAAGGGGAGGAGTCAGGGTCACGTGGGAGAGAGGATATAGAGGGGAGCCCGGAAGAGATTGGGGGAGTTGTTGGAGTGAAGAAGCGGGACCACGTTGGGTGGCCGCCGCGCCATAAGCCACGTGGCTGATGGGGCTTCGGCACACCGTCGGCCAGCGGTGTGCGGAGCGGGGAGGAGTGGAGCGACTGACGGGAGAGCGCGCGCGGGGCGTGCGCGAGAAGGAGCTGATGGGAGAGCACGTGCGGGGCACGCGCGAGGAGGAGCTAAAGGAGGAGCTAACGGAGTAGCGTGCAGGGCACGCGAGAAGAGCATGCGCGGCACACGAGAGGAGCGTGCGCAGCACGCGAGAGGAGCGTGCGGGGCACGCGAGAGGAGCGTGCGTGGCACGCGAGAGGAGACGCTGGTCCCTTGTCAGGACCAGCGGGGTGTGAGAACGAGTGGAGGAGCTGAGGAGGAAGCGCGTGCGCGGAGGAGACCAGCGGGGTGCGGAGAAAAAACTTGAATAAAAGACAAGCGGAGACCAGCAGTGCCTGACGGAGTCTTTTATTACACTGGAGTAGGAAGTGGACTTTTTCAAGGCAAAATAACATCGAGGAAGATGGCCGAGAACTTGAAAAAGCATAACCCACTTGTTACGTCTTCCGACGACGAAGAGACGGCCGCCGGCGCACGTCCTCCAGCGACCACGTGGCAGGCCACCGCCATCTTTAACATCGCGGCGGAGAGGCGGCCATGCGCTGCCATCTCGGAGGCGCCGCGTGGTGTGCATCCTGCTGCTGAGCAGCTGTTTTGCGGGAAGGAGCCACAAGGAGAGGACACCGATGCTGCTGCTGCCGGGGTGGGAGCACCCCCGTCCTGGCTTGTGTGCGAGACACCGGAGCAGTTGCGAGAGGACGCCGCGCTCACCGTCCGAGTTCTTCGAGGCGTCTCAAGTCACCACCCTGCCGTCCTCTGCTCGCTGCAGCCCCGGGCGAGTCGTGACGATATGCACCCGGCCCTAACACACACCTCACCCATCTTGCTTGTGCTGGGGTGCGATTGTTTGTTATGTCTCGAGCGTGCGGATCACGGGTCGGGCTGTGTGTGTGTGTGAGGATGGACTCGCTGTCTGCTTGTGTTTGCTCTGTGTCAAATAGTGTTTATGCGTTGCGGCATGGGGATGTTATCTTGATGGCGAAGTTAATTATTAATTCGGTTGCGTTGAGTGTCCCGCGCTGTTACCATCCCGTGGGTTGATGTGTGCGACGTGGTTATTTTGATGATTTTTTTTGCTGCAAGGTACGACAGGGTTAACGGTGTGTTGTCTGCCTGCAGCTCTGCTTGCGATTGTGCATAATGTACAACCTGTGTGTAACTTTGCTGCTTGTAATCGCGATATGCTGACTGCACATACTGTAGAGACTGTCTTTCTGTACGGATACGGTGTGCGGTGCATTGTTTTGACCATTGGGTTCGGGATTGTTACTAGTTGTGCGTACCTGTTCGGAAATTGGTCAATTCGTGGGGGACCCTAATTTTTGGTTGTATGGGTGTTCGTGCACACGAGATTGCATGTGTGTTCATAGGAAATTGCGAGTGTTGAGGGATGAGGGCGTTGTTGGTGGCTCTGCTGTCAAGGGTGTGTGGGGCCGTAAATTTCCGCCAAGTGGCGTCGCTCTTTCCGTTGATTGCGTGTGGCCAGGGGTTGCATTGCGAGTTGGTGTGTATGAGCAATGTGTCTTGGTCAACTATGGGTTAAAAATTCCCCCGATACGACTGATGTGCGCAGCGAGCTGTGGCTATGCGTCGTATCGATGGGGGTTGTTAAAACGTGACAGGGGATGTGTGTTGTGACCCCCAGCAAGGGGCAGCTGGGGTGCACACACGGGAAAAACTGCCGAAGTGGTCGCACGTTGGGCCGCCATTTTGGCTAGCGCGGGAAATCGCGGGGATGCGCTCGGCGCATGGGGCCGCCATTTTGAGCGCGCATGGCAAATCGCGGGGATGCGCTCGGCGCATGGGGCCGCCATTTTGAGCGCACGTGGGAAATTGTGGGGATGCGCTCGGCGCAGGGGGCCGCCATTTTGAGCGCGCGGGGAAAACCTCGGTGGGGCACTTCGCGCGTGCCGCCGCCATTTTCAGTATACACGTCGAGCCGCGGTGATGCGGTTATGGATATCATCCCTTGACTCTCGTGTTGCGCTCTAACTTGTGTGCGTGCATTGCGTGTTGTGCGCAATGCTGGCGTGTTGGCGCCCATCGGAGTAACAGGAGCATAGTGGCCCATGTCTGACTAAGGGGGGGCGTGTCATTGCACCAGCATTTTGGGACTGAGATGCTGGCTGGGTTCTATTCTGGGGCAAATATTTCACCAGTATACGCCTGCCATTGTTGAGTGGGTGATGCACGAGTTGTGGTCACATCGGCCTATGGCCGATGGCTGACCTGACAGCCCGGAGGCGAGACACTCCGTGGTATGTCTCAAACTAATGGGCCGTGTGCTCATATGGCTCGGGGAGTCGGGGTTCCGTCGTGCGGTGGCAGACTGTTAACCTGGTGGGCCGGGGGCTCACGAAATTCAGTTGTAGAGGTTCTGTTACGTTGCAGCGAACGGGGAGACCTGGCTAGCATGGGGCGGGGATTCCCCTTGCGGGTCCTCCAGTGGGAAGGGCAGCGGACTTGTTCCACTCTGGGTTATGACGTTATTGAATGTATAGGGGAACTAGTCCTGCAGATCCTATTCGGGGATATGGATATTGTGGGGGTTCAAGCGATTGGAATATGGCCTAGGTTAGCGGAATGCGACGGGTCCGGGGTGATTGCTAGGACGGCAGTGAGGACACATGCTGGACAGCGGGTTCAGTCTATTGGTGATTGTAAGCCAAAGTTGTTCAGAATGCATGTTGGGGAGTGTGACTCCATATCGTCAAGATATTGGCTAGGGAACATTGCCCCGTGGGGGGTCGATGGGGTCTGGCCTTGCCAAGGGATGAACCTTCCCTTGTCTGTAAAGCATCAGACTATAAGATGCTGGAGTGTGTCCACTGGTGATGGGATAGTACGGGATGGAGCGTGGCTGAGTCATTGCGATGTGCCATTGTCTCATCCCCGAAATTGCACTGGCCGAGTGGATGGCCAGTGGACGTTGCTGTGGTTGGGCGAAGGCAAATTAAATTTTGCCGCTGGGGAGCGTGGCTCTCTCCACCCGAGGGTGTGCAGCCGGGGGCTGTGTTGAGAGTGACAGTGGGTAGATGGTGTGTACGTGAGATGTCTGTGCTGGTCCTCAAGGGAGGACTGCTGATGGGCAAGAGCAGGAAAAATGTTGTTGTCATGTGTAAATAATATTTTTTAAGTTAAAATGTAGATGATTGCCCATCTATCGCGTCGATTTTGGGAATTTATTAGGTTTCTGCTTACGCGGGGCGGATTTCGATCATCTCCACTACCCTGGGGCCGGGTGGCTGTCGTGTACGGCATGCGGATGTGCGTTTCGTGGTGCTGTGCCTCAGGGGGTTGGGTTCTCCTTCTCGTCATAGATCTTCGGCGCCTGCCACACTGGGTGTCACCGGTTGTGCTAACCGGATGTGGACTTGAAGGGGGAGTGGAGCGCCTATTCGTCACTCCTGCTCTACCAGTTGTTCTCTGAAGTTGGACTTGAGCCAGGCAGATGGACCAGCAACACGGACACGCTCTAGACACCGCATTCCTGATTATGCGCATCTGCCGTTCTTGCGTGTCGGTTACCATTGTTGTGCATTGCTTTCCATTCCTTAATTCTTCTTGCTTGTTGCACGGAGGATGGGCCGGTGTTCCGTACCGGATCCAGATCCCTTCCCTTTCGTTAATTGTGTTTGTCGTTGTACTTTCCGTTGTGTCTGGGGTGATTCCTGATTGTGATGCCGTCGCTCGCATTATTTATCCTATTGCAGCCGGGACAGCTGGATTTTTCATCAGGGGGGGGGGGGGGTCATGTAATGCGAGCGTAAATGGGGTTGCTGCTGGGCTCTGGGCCAATCACACGGCCCGGGGTATTGGGGGCGGAGCCCGGTATGGGGGGCGTGTGGGAGGGGCCGCCGTTCACCTCGGCTCCAATGGGAAGCGAGGTGAATGGAGGTGGAGCCAGCAGGGCAGTATGGGAAGGCCGGATCTGATGATCCGGAAGGGGAGGAGTCAGGGTCACGTGGGAGAGAAAATATAGAGGGGAGCCCGGAAGAGATCGGGGGAGTTGTTGGAGTGAAGAAGCGGAACCACGTTGGGTGGCCGCCGCGCCATCAGCCACGTGGCTGATGCGGCTTCGGCACATCGTCGGCCAGCGGTGTGCGGAGCGAGGAGGAGCGGAGCGACTGACGGGAGAGCACATGCGGGGTGCGCGCGAGAAGGAGCTGACGGGAGAGCGCGTGCGGGGCGCGCGCGAGGAGGAGCTAACGGAGGAGCTAACGGAGGAGCTAACGGAGGAGCGTGCGGGGCACGCGAGAGGAGCGTGCGCGGCACGCGAGAGCGTGCGGGGCACGTGAGAGGAGCGTGCGTGGCACGCGAGAGGAGACGCTGGTCCCTTGTCAGGACCAGCGGGGTGTGAGGACGAGTGGAGGAGCTGAGGAGGAAGCACGTGCTGGGCGCGCGCGAGACGACGCTGGTCCGCGGAGGAGACCAGCGGGGTGCGGAGAAAGAACTTGAATAAAAGACAAGCGGAGACCAGTAGTGCCTGACGGAGTCTTTTATTACACATGTTAAAACATTAATCCGTTCCAATACGACCAGAAGTTGACATTTTTTACCTTAAAACATAGTTCATAAGGCTAATTGTTTTCCTACTCTTTTTCCTTTCGCGAATTCATTTTAGGGGCCATTTCAACCACTATTAATTCACTTATAAGTTGCAAAAATAAGTAAAAACCACGGAGTCTGCAAGAGAGCCGTTTCCACTGCCAAAACAGAAACCAATGTAAACAAAGCCAGCCGAGGTGTCAACGCTCATAAATGGGCATCGTTGGTTGGCTGAGGCATGCTCAGCCCACTAAACGAGCGCTCGTATTGGCTGAAATTGGCGCCTGCGTGCATAACGTAAACATACCGTTAATAAAAATTTAAACTTTATTCACAACTATAGGGTTCTATGGGAGGCGAAACGTGAACCGAAAAACCGCTAACCGATATCATTGTTAATGGAGGGACTACTCCATGTTTGTACTTCCACGCTCATATATATGTTTTGTGACTGGCTTAACTTTGATCTAAGTTACTCATGTAACCTTTATTATATTTCTTGTTGATGTAACTTTCTGACCTACCCGACTGGACATCTGTGAAAAGAGCTTCAAAACTCATCAGTTTCCTACAGTATGAATACATATTCTGATTCTGATTGTACAGGCAATCTTTCACTCATGTAAAAGTGACTTTGGCTTTGCTTAGAATTGACGTTGTCTAATGTGTCTGTTCATGGTGTATTTATTGTGCTGCATCTAACAGGGGATTTGTGTTTGTGTGCACGTGTTTACATCAAGGCACGATTTGGTGAAGTCGTTGTTTGTAATTCGATATCAGCATGGGTGAGTTTTCAAAATGGATCATTTTTGCACGTGACAGCCAGTGAAACCAATGTCAAGGTGAGAATCCTGAAACTTGACACCATCGATTGTGTCTATTTCTGTGTTGAATATGGAATGTTGCTTATGACTTGTCCTTAAAGAAAGGAATTCTGCAGTAGGTGTTCAAATCACACATAACCAGGTGGAGCATAAGTTACTTGCCCTGATAGAATCATAACAGACTCACACTATGTTCACAATATGTGTCATTACTAATTTACAGGGTGAGCAATTTACTCTTCTCCCTGCACAATCAAGCCTGATATTCCAAAAATAAACCCACAATTGTTTTCCTTCATGTACTCACGTGTTCAACATGTAAACTTACATAATATGTAAGTTTTTACAATCATTTCACCCTTTACAAACCTCTGATTTTTTCTTTAGGTTGGGAGCCCAGTTTCCTTCACATTAAAAAGCTCAGACAGCAGCATCACCAAAGTGTCTTACCAGGTAATGCTGTTTTGCACTCAAGCTACGTTTTTAGCTATAAGCAGGCAAATATTTCAATACTCTGTGATTTACAACAGAAATCTACCTTGGGCCAACACTACCTGTTACAAGAGCATGTTAGACACTTATTTCCTACTAGCGCAAAGTTCCCGGCGTCGCTCGGGGGAAAAATATATTTCAAAACTTTTCTTAAAAACATAACATATATACACAAATACTAAGCTATTGTGAAAGCCCGGCGTTCCATTTTCCTGTCCATTTGTCCAGCAATATAATTATAAGATGCTTGAAGAAGCCCTGAATGTAAAAGTAATAAAACGTGGCGGCTAAATAGTTTTCTAAAAGGTTTCTGAAAATTGTCGACCTTCCCCGCATAAAAAAATATATTTTACCCCCCCGTAGGCATTTATAACTACACACCCTGCATACAATCGAGTGAGTATTGAGTAGTGTCTAGTGACTGTAGCAGTATCTTATCTACTGACTACAGTAGTATCTACCGAGCCTACGGTCGTATCTATAGTAGTAACTACTGACTCTATAGCAGTATATAGTGACTAGCAGTATTTATTGACTGTAGTAGTATCTACTAACTCTACAGTAGTATCTACTGACTGAATAGTACTATCTACTGACACTATAGTAGCAACTAATGACTCTATAGTAGTATCCACTGACTATAGTATTCATTACTAACTCTACGATAGTATCCACTGGCTCTATCGTAGTATCTACTGACTGCAGTAGTATCTACGGACTCTGTCGTAGCATGCACCACCTCTATAGTTGTAACTACTGACAATAGTAGTATCCACTGGCTATACTAATAACTACTATAGTAATAAGTAATATTTAAAAACACTTTTTTAAAAACACGCTTTTATGAAATGTACTAGTAATGAAAGAACTCCACGACTCTAGGAAGTGGCCCCGAAGCTTGCCATAACGTAAGGGACCGTGGCCAATTACAACCAACGTCAGTTGACCGTGGACAATCAGACCCAAGCCGAAACATAACATATAAAAAAATATTTTAAAAAATGTTTAAAAAAATATATATATTTTTTTTATGATAGAATATATTATTGTCATCAGTATGGCATAAGTATACCAAGTTTGCAGTCGATACCACATTGGGAAGTGGGTTAAAATTGAGTTACAAGATTTGAGGATACAACAATGACGACGACAGACAGAGTGAGTTAAATGAAAGCGTGTAAAGCACACGATGACAGACCACCACAACTACCACCACCGCATGGTGGTAGTGGTGGTGTCATAGACTATTGTTAGTTCGTAGCGAGCAGCATTACCTATGAAGTATGGACACACAGACAGACACCAACACACAGACACCACACACACAGCCACCACAACAACAACCGACATTCGCAACTAAGTGGCAGTGACGTCGCCACGACGCTTGTGCCAGGCTATGTGCACCTTGAGGCCACGTGAAGTGTCGAACGCCTGCTGGCAGGAGGTCATGGGGCAAACCCAGGTGCCACGGGTCGACTGACTGAGATGACTGAGATGACTGACTGATGCACCACCTGTGTCCCCTACTGTACCAACTTGCTGTGCTTTAGCCACCCGTCACTCCACTCGTTGTTGTGAGCGTTGCTCCTCTGCCCTCCGTTGTTCTTGGAGGGCGACTGCCTCCAACTGCCCAGTAGCGTCCTTCACGAGCCTCCTCCACAGAGGCTGATCTTGACACCGCTGGTACCAGTCATCGGCAAGTCCACTCAGCTCCACATCCTCACGTACCACTTCACTCCATCTCTTCTCTAGCCAGTGCCACGCCTGTTTTGCCCCCTCGATCTGGCCAAACAAAAGCTGTTTAGGCATGCGGTGGCTGGGCATGTGGGCGACATGACCCAGCCAACACAACCTTGCCTGCCGGAGGAGCTCACCGATGGGAATTAGTCCAGATCTTTCAAGGATTTGTGAGTTCCTCACAAAATCTGGCCTGGTTCAACCCAGGATGGATCGTAGGCAGGCCAGCCTAAATGTTTCTAACCGGCGAAGTTGTTCCATTAGGGGGGTCCACGTTTTGCAAGCGTAGAGAAGGGAGGGGATGACTGTGGCCGAGAAGACCTGAAGCTTCGTGCGGAGCGAGAGACCAGGTAGCTTCCACACAGCGTTACGCAACCGATGAAAATATAATTCCGCTCGACTGATTCGGAGTGAGACCTCTGCTGTTAAACCGGAGCCGGTCATGATCACACTGCCAACGTATGGGAAACTCTCCACTCTCTCCACAACTGCCCTATCACCAATTGGAAGTTGTGTGGGTGGATTGTCCAATGGTACAAAATACCCAGGCAGGTGCTTAATTTTGGTGGAACTAATGGTATGGCCCCACCTCTTAGTGGCAAGCTCCAGGTTCAGCAGCAGCGCCTCCAACTCCTTCTCTGAGTGAGCAGCAATTACCAGATCATCGGCATACATAACATGGTTGAGCAATAGGGAGCCATCCCTTGACCGCACCCGGGCATCAATCAGCCTCCCATTGTATCTGTACCAGATGGAAATTCCTCCGGTACAGCTATTGAAGGTGGACATCCTTGTCGCACCCCAAGGTGTACAGGAAATGGTACCGACTACCGGCCACGTCGTTTTACCCGGGTCCGCTCGCCATCATGATGATCCTTAATGATCATGAACAGAGGGTCAGGGACTCCGAAAGCATGAAGAACAACCCAGAGCTCAGGCCTACTGATGGTATCATAGTCCTTGACCAGGTCAATAAAGCAGAGATGTAGGTCTTGTTGGAATTCCCTACACCTTTGCTGCAGCAGACGGACAGAAAATATGGCATCTGTGCAGGACCGCCATTTTCTGAAACCGCATTGGGGCTCCAAGCCTCTCCTCAGCGTGCCTAGCAAGGCGATGTTGAATAATCCTTGCCAGGACCTTTCCCGACACACTGAGGAGTGAGATGCCCCTGTAGTTGTTAGTCTGTGCGGTCCCCATTCTTAAAGAGGGGGACCACCAGGGCATCCTTCCATTCTTGCGGAACCCATCCAGTGGTCCAGACTGTTGGTATGATGTAATGTAGGGCAGTCTGTGCACAAACGCCACCCTCCCTCAGCATTTCGCTTGGTAGATCATCTCTGCCCGGTGCCTTTCCTGGTCTTAGACTCTGGATCGCCTTCAGTACTTCCTCAACAGATGCCACCTCAGCCAGCCACTCACAGGGGGTGACTTCTTCTTCCAATATTTGAGGCACTGCAGCCTCAGCAGGGTCATCACCACTTTGTCCCACGTTGTTTTCCAGGCTGAGGGATTTCCCCTCCCCCAGGACCTCACAGAAATGCTCAGCAAATCTGTGAAGCTGTTCCTGGGGATCGGAGATTGGATCACCGTTCTTTCCGCTAATGATGGTAATAGGTGTGGTGCTGCAGGTTACTTTTTTGATAGAATTAAAGAGTGATTTGTGATCGCGGGCCATTGAGGCATACTCCATCTCCTCAGCAACCCGCGACCACCACCCATCATTGCAGTGCCTCACAGCTCTCCAAACCTCCGAGCAAAGGCTGCAATAAGCGTCCTCATTCTCAGACGTGGGATGCTGTAGCTGATGAGAGTGGGCCTGTCGCTTTTTCTCAGCCAGCCTGAAAACCTCTTTTGTCAGCCAGGGTCTCTGGAGGAGATCTGGACCATGTACCCAAAGCAGCCATTGCAGCTGAATGAGCCACAGTCCTAAACCTCGCCCATTTCTCCTCGACATCAGGAGGAGTCGGGGACAATGCCAACCCCAGCCGCAAGCGATGATGAACTTCTCGCTTGCAACTTTCATCAGCTAGCTGAGACCATGCCACTATGAATTTGAATGGGGTCCTGGGTGTACACCCACCATCGGAGTGGAAGAATGGCAGGCACATCTTACAGATGACAAGTCGATGGTCAGTGGGCAGATCAGCTCCATGGTAGGTCCTGGTGTCAAGGACATGGGCCCGCATCCGCTGTTCCATCACTATGTAGTCGATTAGATGCTCTTGTTTGGACCTGGCGTGCATCCATGATGTTGTGTGGATGCGCCGATGCCAGAACAGCGTGTTGGTAATTACAAGCCCATGGGCTGCACAAAAATCTAGCAGCCTCCTGCGGTTGTAATTGAGCTGATCTGGCCCATGCCTTCCAATAACTCCAGACCAGGTGCCAGCATCATGACCAACTCGGGCATTGAAGTCACCCAACAGGATGACTCTATCCCGAGGGGCCACTTTAGGTAGCACCTGTGACAGGAGGTCATTGAAGGCATCTGACTCATCGGCCTTGCCTGCATCCCTCAACGGATGTTCGTCTTCCGTGGGGGCATAAGTAACCATGACCACCACTGCTCACCTCTGTTTGATGGGAAGGCGAGTCCAAAGTAGCCTGGGGCTTACAGCTTCCCACAACTCGCCGCCATGCTCCCACACCCCCTTCATTCTTGTGTTCACAAGAAGAGCCACTCACTGTGGTTTGGCAGTCTCCTGCCCCAAGTGGAGGACTGTCCACCCCTCATGGTGGCAGGAGCCAGAGCCGGTCCACTGGACCTCCTGAATACCACAGAGATCCAGGCGGTACTGGTCCAGCTCCCAACAGAGGAGTGGTAGCCTCTCCTCCGCAGTGAGCGTTCGAACATTCCACGTGGCCACACGTAGTGTTTTTTTGTTGTTTCTCGAGGAGCCCCGAGGGTAAGGATTCAGTCTCCTCGCTCCGCCAAATGGGGTATAGCCAGGAGACGTCATAGACGCCTGTCCACACGGGGCCTCCGGCATGAGCTTAGTGCATTTATTTTACTCGTAGTTTAGTGGTAATTAATTGAAGGTGGAGGGGATACCAGCCCCTCGCACCCATCCAGAGCCCCTATTTGGCCACTGTGGTGGTTACAGACGCCATGAGGGGAATGGCCAATTTAAGTTGGCCCTCCCTCCATGGCACGGCCAACCACAATGTTGCCATCCCGCACCACGAGGAGGTAGGGGGTTGTTTTTGCCGGACACACACACAGACACCACACACACACAGACACCACACACAGACAGACACCACATGAGTACCTACGAAGGTTGGAACTACACACATACAGACACCACACACAGACACACACAACAACAACAACCATTCGCCACTAAGTGGCGGTGACGTCACCACGATGCTTGTGCCAGGCCAAGTGCACCTTGAGGCCACGTGAAGTGTTGAACGCCCGCTGGCAGGAGGTTACGGGGCAGACCCAGGTGCCACGGGTCTACTGACCGAGATGACTGAGATGACTGAGATGACTGGCTGATGCACCACCTGTGCCCCCTACTGTACCAACTTGCTGTGCTTTAGCCACCCGGCGCTCCGCTCGTTGTTGTGAGCGTTGCTCCTCCGCCCTCCGTTGTTCTTGGAGGGCGACTGCCTCCAACTGCCCAGTAGCGTCCTTCACGAGCCTCCTCCACAGAGGCCGATCTTGATACCGCTGGTACCAGTCATCGGCAAGTCCACTCAGCTCCACGTCCTCCTGTACCACATCACTCCATCTTTTCTCTAGCCCGTGCCATGCCCGTTTAGCCCCCTCGATCCGGCCGAACAAAAGCTGTTTAGGCATGCGGTGGCTGGGCATGCGGGCTACATGACCCAGCCAACGCAGGCTTGCCTGCCGGAGGAGCTCACCGATGGGACTTTGCCCAGATCTTTCAAGGATTTGTGAGCTCCTCACACAATCCAGCCTGGTTAAACCCAGGATGGATCATAGGCAGGCCAGCCTAAATGTTTCCAACCGGTGAAGATGCTCCATTAGGGGGGTCCATGTTTCGCAAGCGTAGAGAAGGGAGGGAATGACTGTGGCCGAGAAGACCTGAAGCTTCGTGCGGAGCGACAGACCAGGTAGCTTCCACACAGCGTTACGTAACCGATGAAAAGATATTGCCGTTCGACTGATTCGGAGTGAGACCTCTGCTGTTAAACTGGAGCTGGTCATAAGCACACTGCGCACGTATGGGAAACTCTCCACTCTCTCCACTACTGCCCCATCACCGATTGGGAGTTGTGGGGGTGGAGTGTCCGATGGTGCTTAGTTTTGGTGGGGCTGATGGTAAGGCCCCACCTCTTAGTGGCACGCTCCAGTCTCAGCAGCAGCGTCTCCAACGCCTCTTCTGAATGAGCAGCTATTACCAAATCATCGGCATACATAACGTGGTTGACCAATAGGGAGCCATCCCTTGATCGCACCCGGGCGTCGATCAGCCTCCCATTATATCTGTACCAAATGGATATTCTGCCGGTACAGCTATGGAAGGCTTCACGAACTACGCGGTCAAAATAGATGTTAAATAATGTGGGAGCCAGAGGACATCCCTGTCGCACCCCAAGGTGTACAGGGAAAGGCTCTGACTCCCGGCCACGTAGTTTTACCCGGGCCCGCTCACCATCATGAAGGTCCTTAATGATCGTGAGCAGAGGGTCAGGCACTCCGAAAGCACGAAGAACAACCCAGAACCCCGGCCTACTGATGGTATCATAGGCCTTGACCAGGTCAATAAAGCAGAGAACTAGATCTTGTTGGAATTCCCTACACCTCTGCTGTAGCAGACGGACAGAAAATATGGCATCTGTGCAAGACCGCCCTTTCCTGAAACCACATTGGGGCTCTGCAAGCCCCTCCTCAGCGTGCCTAGCAAGGCGATGTTGAATACTCCTTGCCAGGACCTTTCCCGGCACACTGAGGAGTGAGATGCCCCTGTAGTTGTTACAGTCTGTGCGGTCCCCCTTCTTAAAGAGGGGGACCACCAGGGCATCCTTCCAATCCTGCGGAACCCGTCTAGTGGTCCATACTGTTGTTATGATGTCATACAGGGCAGTCTGTGCACAAACGCCACCCTCCCCTCAGCATTTCACTTGGGAGATCATCTCTGCCCAGTGCCTTTCCTGGTCTCAGACTCCGGATCACCTTCAGTACTTCCTCAACAGATGGCACCTCAGCCAGCCACTCACAGGGGGTGATCTCTTCCAATATTTGAGGCACCGCATCCTCAGCAGGCTTATCCCCACTTTGTGCCATGATGTTTTCCTGGCAGAGGAATTCCCTCCCCCAGGACCTCAAAGAAATGCTCAACAAATCTGCAAACCTGTTCCTGGGGGTCGGAGATTGGATCACCGTTTATTCCCCTAATGATGGTAATAGGTGTGGTGCTGCAGGTTACTTTTTTGATGGAGTTAAATAGTGATTTGTGATCGCGGGCCACTTAGGCAGACTCTATCTCCTCAGCAACCCGTGACCACCACCCATCCTTGCAGTGCCTTATGGCTGTTCGAACCTTCGAGCGAAGGCTGCGGTAAACCTCCTCATTCTCTGACGTGGGATGTTGTAGCCGATGAGAGTGGGCCTGTCGCTTTTTCTCAACTAACCTGAACACCTCCTCTGTCAGCCAGGGTCTCTGGGGGAGATCTGGACCATGTACCCAAAGCAGCCATTGCAGCTGAATGAGCCACAGTCCTAAACCTCGCCCATTTACCCTCGACATCAGGAGGGGGGACGATGCCAACCCCAGCTGCAAGCGATGATGAAATTATCGCTTGCAACTTTCATCAGCTAACTGAGACCAGGCCACTTTTGGTTTGAATGGGGTCCTGGGTGTACACCCACCACCGGAGTGGAAGAATGGCAGGTGCATCTTACAGATGACTAGTCGATGGTCAGAGGGCAGATCAGCTCTATGGTAGGTCCTGGTGTCAAGGACATGGGCTCGCATCCGCTGGTCTGTCACTATGTAGTCCAGCAGATGTTCTTGCTTGGACCCGGCATGCATCCATGATGTTGTGTGGATGCGCCGATACCGGAAGAGCGTGTTGGTAATTACAAGCCTATGGGCTGCACAAAAAACTAGCAGCCTCCTACCGTTGTTATTGAGCTGATCAGGCCCATGCCTTCCAATCACTCCAGACCAGGTGCCAGCATCATGACCAACTCGGGCATTGAAGTCACCCAACAAGATGACTGTCCCGAGTGGCCACTTTAGCCAGCACCTGTGACAGAAGGTCATATAAGGCATCTGACTCATCGGCTTTGCCTGCATCCCTCCACGGATGTTTGTCTTCGGTGGGGGCATAAGTAACCACGACCACCACTCCTCGCCTCCAGTTTATGGGAAGGCGAGCCCAAAGTATCCTGGGGCTTACAGCTTCCCACACCTCACCGCCACGCTCCCATGCCCCCTTCATTCTTTTGTTCAGAAGAAGAACCACACCCTGTTGTTTGGCAGTCTCCTGCCCCGAGTGGAGGATTGTCCACCCCTCATGGTGGCAGGAGCTAGAACCGTTCCACCGGACCTCCTGATTACCACAGAGATCCAGGCGGTACCGGTCAAGCTCCCGACAAAGGAGTGGCAGCCTCTCCTCCGCAGTGAGCGTTCGAACATTCAACATGGCCATCCGTAGTGGTTTTATGTTGTTTCTGGAGGAGACCTGAGGGTGAAGATTCAATCTCCTGGCTCCGCCAATTGGGGTTTGGCCAGGAGACGTCATAGAAGCCTGTCCCCCGGGGGCCTTCGGTACAAGCTTATTTATTACATTTTTATGTTCATATCGTAGTCCCGTGGTAATTAATTGAAGGTGGAGGGGATACAAGCCCCTCGCACCCGTCCAGAGCCCCCGTTTAGCCACTGTGGTGGTCACAGACGCCATGAGGGGAAAAGCCAATGGGCATTGGCCCTCCCCCCATAGCAATGTTCACGACAGTGTTGCCCGTCTGGCACCGCGTGGAGGTAGGGGGTTGTTTTTCCAGACACCACACACACAGACACCATACAGACACCGCAAACATAGATGTGGTGAGGCCTAGTCCCATGCAGAGCCCCCGGCCTCGCCTAGATTGCCCAGCCGGTCGAGGTGGCACCTTGGCAGTCTGGGGCTGAGCTGCTACCCTGCACCCCCCCACCCACGATCCCCCGGCCCGCTCTACAGTAGTTATCAACGGCATATAGTAGTAGCATGTAGCGATTCTATCATAGTAACTACCGACTATAGTAATATACACTGACTATAGTAGTAACTACTAACTCTACAGTCGTATCGACTGACTCTATAGTAGTATCTACTGACCGTAGTAGTATGTACGGACTGTATAGTAGTATCTACTGACTGTAGCAGTATTTACTGACCGTAATGGTATCTCCTGTCTGGTAGTATGTACTAACTCTATAGTAGTGTGTACTGGCTGTAGTAGTAGCTATACTAACTGTATAGCAGTGTGTGCTGGCTGTAGTAATAGCTATACTAACTCTATAGCAGTGTGTACTGTCTATAGTAGTAGCTATGCTAAGTATATAATAGTGCAAACTTCTTGACTTAAAACCTTCATGACTGCAGCAATATATATTGTTTGGTTCTTTGGGTGAAGTGATGTAGATAGAAAAATAATAATAATAAAAACAAAGTGAATAAATAATCATTAATAAAGTAAAAAAGCATAAAAAACAAAAAAACACTAATGTAAACTGTAGCCTGGTTCTAAATTGGGGTGAGTATACTGGCACTCTATAATGTAGACTGTAGACTGGTTATTAAGTTTGGTGAGTGTTCTTGACGTCTATAATGTAGACTGTAGCAATGGTTGTTAAACTGAGTGAGCGTTTAATAACCATTAAAGACTGCCTGTACACTCACCGAGGCTAAGAACCTGGCTACAGTTTACATTATAGACTGCCAGTACACTCACCCAACTTAACAACCATTGCTGCAGTGTGCATTATAGACCACCAGTACACTGACCAAACGTAAAAACTCTCTCCGATTAAGAAGCAGGCCACAGCCTCCATGAGTGTTATTTTAGTTATTTTTCTATCTATGTGACTTTACTCTTTGGTTCTTTCGGTAAAGTCACGTAGTTAGAAATAAAATCAAATAAAACAAATCACGACGTTTCGATCGCAACACAAGCGGTCGTCACCAATAATTATAGTACTTACCTGACAGTGCAGTGGTGAGGCCTAGTCCCGTGCAGAGCCCCCAGCCTCGCCTATATTGCCCAGTGGCCGAGGTGGCACCTTGGCAGGCTGGGGGTGGGCTGCTACCCCCCCCCACCCGCTCTACAGTAATAGTACGTAAGCGCTATAATATCAGTATCTACCGACCCTAATTGCACACATTGGGGTGGGGGGGGGGTAGAAGAGAACATCACACTTTAAAGAATGTACCTCAGTCTTGTGTGTTTTTGTTGCATTTTTAACGCGAATGAAAATCCCCCCCCCGCTCCAAGAACGCGTGTGCATTGCTAGGGGCAACCACGTCTATGCTTTATCGCGCATGCGCAGATGCGTGCTTTGGTGCGCGCTCAGTGATGTAATGAAATAAATAATACTAAATTGGTAATTAAACTACTTTAAAGTTGACGGATGCGAAATCAGAATCGTGCTGGCTCACCACGGGGCTTATCACGTGGTACCTGAGAACTTTTAAAAACTTATACCCCACGGTTCATGAGCCAAATCCTTCGCAAGTCTCGTCTACACACAGATTGACAAACATGCCTTTTATAGGTAAGAAAATACTAGCAGGAAGTACCCGGCGTTGCCGGGGGAAAAATATATTTCAAAACTTGTCTTAAAAACATAACATATACATAAACAAGTACTAAGCTATTGTGAAAGCCCAACATTCCGTTTGTCTGTCCATTTGTCCATCAATACAATTTAGAGGCTTGAAGAAGTCCTGAATCAAAAAGGATAAATAGTTGATGTAAAAGTTTTCCGAAAATTGTCGACCTCCCCCCTACCCCCCTCAAAATATACTTTTACCCCCCTGTAGGCATATATATGTACACACCCTACATACAATAGAATGAGTAGTGTCTAGTGACTCTATAGTAGTATCTGTCTCTACAGTAGTATCTGTCTCTACAGTAGTATCTACAGGCTGTATAGTAGTATCTACTCACTCCACAGTAGTATCTACCGACTCTATAGTAGTAACTACTAACTCTATAGTAGTATCTGCCGACTTTAATAGAAGTATCTGCCGACTTTATAGTAGTATCAACCAACTCTATAGTAGTAAATACTGACTCTACAGTAGTATCTAATGACTATCGTAGTATCTACTTAATCTATAGTATCTATTGACTCTAAAGTAGTATCCACTCACTATAGTAGTATCTACTAACTCTATAGCAGTAACTACTGACTCTATGGTAGTATCTGCAGACTATAGCAGTATCTGCTGACACTATAGCAATATCTACTAGCTCTATAATTGTATATATCGACTCTATATCAGTAGTGCACTGGCTGTAGTAGCTACTATCCCTACAGTAGTATGTACTGTCTGTAGTAGTTACTATCCCTACAGTAGTATGTACTGGCTGTAGTAGTATCTAATATCACTACAGTAGTATGTACTGGCTGTAGTAGTATCTACTATCACTACAGTAGTGTGTACTGGCTGTAGTAGTAGCTATACTAACTCTATAGCAGTGTGTACTGGCTGTAGTAGTAGCTAAATTAACTCGATAGCAGTGTGTACTGGCTGTAGTAGTAGCTATACTAGGTCTATAGTAGTGTGTGCTGGCTGTAGTAGTAGCTATACTAACTCTACAGCAGTGTGTAATGTGCGTAGTAGTAGCTATACTAACTCTACAGCAGTGTGTACTGTGCGTAATATTAGCTATACTAACTCTATAGCAGTGTGTACTGGCCATAGTAGTAGCTATGCTAACTCTATAGCAGTGTGTACTGGCCATAGTATTAGCAATACTAACTCTATAGCAGTACGTGCTGGCTGTAGTAGTAGCTATACTAACTCTATAGCAGTGTACTGGCCGTAGTAGTAGCTATACTAACTCTATAGCAGTGTGTACTGGCTGTAATAGTAGCTATGCTAACTCTTTAGCAGTGTGTACTGGCCATAGTATTAGCAATACTAACTCTATAGCAGTTCGTGCTGGCTGTAGTAATAGCTATACTAACTCTATAGCAGTGTACTGGCCGTAGTAGTAGCTATACTAACTCTATAGCATTTGTGTACTGGCTGTAGTAGTAGCTATACTAACTCTATAGCAGTGTGTACTGGCCTTAGTAGTAGCTATACGAACTCTATAGCAGTGTGTACTGGTCGTAGTACTAGCTATACTAACTCTATAGCAGTGTGTACTGGCCGTAGCAGTAGCGATACTAACTCTATAGCAGTGTGTACTGGCTGTAGTAGTATCTATACTAACTCTATAATAGTATACTCTTTGGTTCTTTCGGTAAAGTCACGTATGTATAAAATAAAATAAATCACGACGTTTCGGGCACAACACAAGCGTCCGTTATCAGGTGGGAAAGCATGGTCTGCTGCTGAGGCAGACTGTTTTAAAAGGTTTGAAATGGGTGTAGCCCAAGGGTCATAAAGAAGTGCTGGGGCTAGTGATGTTAACGTGAGAAATTAGCATGTAACTGTAAGATAGGAGAGGGGCCTCCTCGATGAGGGCACGGAAGTGGCTGTGTTAGTGTGAGAGCTTAGCATGTTAATGTGAAATCGAAGAGTAGTGCAATCAAAAGCGGCCTCCTAAACGAGGGCATGGAAGTGGTTATGCTAATGTGAATGTAAAATCGAAGGGTGGTGCAATCCAAAGGCATGAGTGCAACCCAAAGGGTGCAATCCAAAGGGCGCAATCCAAAGGGCATGTGAGCATGAGAGTGCAATCCAAAGGCATGAGAGTGCAATGCGAAGGACATGTGAGCATGAGAGATCTAAGAGAGAGACATAGAGAGAGAGACACAGAGAGTCAGAAATAACAGCTGACATAGGCAGGTAGGATGGAAACATCACATTCAGTTAAGACTTTACCTGGTTAATAACGTCCTTCCAATGATTGCTCAGTTTGTACCCATCCTCTCGGTTGAAGTTGTGTCTGTGTTTATATATCTTGATGGCTTCATGAACAAATCTCTGAAGGTAGCCGGTAGGTTTGCTGAGTACTTCCGTCTTGGAAAAATCAATTTCGTGTGAGCCCACAGCGTTAAAACAATGATCAGCAACAGCAGAGGTATTGGTCCTACCGTGTTTCAGATCTGCCTTGTGTTCACGAATGCGGTCCGAGACATGTCGTTTCGTTTCTCCAATGTAACTGCTGCCGCAACCACAACTCAGTTTGTAGACACCAGGGTATTGCTTGTCAGGAATCACATCCTTTACAAATGGGATTAAGTCACATATTTTGTATACTGTGTGGAAACGAACCTGGTTCATGTGTTTGTTTAAGATTTTGGAAATATTTTTGGTAACCCCTGCTATGTACGGTAAAGTGATGGTTTTGGTTGGATCCTCAGAAGGTTGTCTCCACGCATGGCTGTGGTGACAGCTTTGCGGATGGTATGGTTCGAGTATCCGTTCATCCTGAGGGCTTGGTGTACGTGCTCCAACTCACTGGCTAAGTGGTGCTGGTTGGAGATGCAACGGGCCCTATGGTGTAGTGTTTTGATGAGGGAATTCTTCTGGGCTGGATGGTGGTGGGAGTCAGGCTTTAGATAGGCATCCGTGTGGGTGGCTTTCCTGTAAACCGAATGTCCCAACGAGCCATCAGGTCTCTTCTAGATCAAAACAATCAGGAATGGTAGCTTGCCATCCTATAGATAGAAAAATAATAAAAAATAAAGTGAAAAATAAATAAAAAAAGAAATATAAATAATAAAGAAACTAATAACCATTAATGTAGACTGTAGCCTGGTTTTTTTTTATCGAAGTGAGTGTACTGGCAGTCTATAATGTAGACTGCAGCCTGGTTATTAAGTTTGGTGAGTGTACTGGCAGTCTATAATGTAGACTGTAGCAATGGTTATTAAGAACCAAGAATAAGTCTATATTATAGACTGCCAGTACGCTCACTCAGTTTAAGAACCAGGCTACAGTAGACATTACAGACTGCCAGTACGCTTCTAAAAATTCCTTGACATACTCAAATATTCCGCTCCCTTTGGTCTTTCTATCATCCAGTAATAAGTTATGACCTTGGTCCGAAACGTCGTGATTTATTATTTTATTTCTATTATTACTTTAATTAATTTTAATTTTATTTTTTACCTACGTGACTTTACCGAAAAAACCTAAGAGTGTGAATCCTTGCAGTCACGAAAGCTTCAAATCTAGAATCCCTAAACATTGTTGAGGAATCTTCTTGGTTCTTTCGGTAAAGTCACGTAGAAGGGAAGTAATAAAATACTAAAAATAAAACATAATAAAATAATTCACACGACGTTTCGGCCACAACGCAAGCAGCCGTCCTCATGAATCCCTGCAGTCACGAAAGCTTTAAATCTAAATTGTTGAGGAAAGCAAGGGGAAAACCCTCTTGTTATATTCCATAAATACAGCCCATAAGGCCTAGTAGGGAGTGAGGTGTTGTGAGGTAAGGGGGGCAGTGGGATGGATAGGATGAATGGAACTTGAACCAAGAACGTGCCTTTGCACAGAACCAGAGATTGACACCACTATACTATTTAAAACACATGTGACCAAATGTACTTGTTAAAAAAGAAATAGTAATTCTGATGTTTTTAAACCCAACCTAGACAATAATCTTGTTTTGGTTAATAAGGTGCAATTAGTGACCACTCCATGTAATTATCTAATGCTAGACTCAATGCCTTGTTTATAATTTATGGCTGACAGGATCATGTTGAATAATATCTCTTTAAAATAAAGTAATATTTTAAAATAACTATTTGTAATTCCACGCTTGTTAACAATGCAGTGTTGGTTTGTTTTTCAACAGGTCGTGTCAATAGGCCAGGTGCTAGAGGCTGGTGTGGCTCGCTTTCCACAATTTACGCTGACTCCCTCAAGTGCCTGGGGTCCTGTAGTCTTCATCATCGTATATTATGGAACAGACGATGGCTACATCGTCCATGAAAGTGTACAGCTGAGGGTGCAGGACTTGGAGAACAAGGTGAGGCTAGACCATGCTGGACTGCTTCTCTAAAGTGCCATACTCACTTGAGAGACGTGGCCGAATGGTAGGGAGTTGGTCCTTGTTTTAGAGCTTTGTAAGTCAAACATAGCGGCTGCCATAGTGAACGTTGCAGGTGTACTATCCATTAAAACATGCCAACCGCTTTATAATGGGTGTTAATTTCCCTGTGACTTTATTTTAAAGAGGCCACGTGTACTAGCATCATTGTCCAGATTTGATCAATTATAAATTATCCCATTGGGAAATCACTATATACAACATCATGTGCCTATTGGCATAATAATGCCCATTTATTGGCTGGTTCTGCATGCAACTTGTGATGGACAGAAACAGCTGTAACTGTGGATTCCCTTGATTAGACTGCAGCAAGAAAGTGGAATGTCGAGGTGAGATGTGATGTTAAGGTGATTTGAGTTGCTGAGATATTGTTGCCTTGTATAAATTAAATCCCTATTCTTACAAGGTTATAATTAACATCAACCTTGATGCCTTAAGACCAGTCCTTGGCATTGGGATCATCTCGAACATTTTATCAGGTCTCATCCTTGGCCTAGGGGGTGTGACTCTGGTCTGAGGACTTGGCTTAGAGACACCAGCCTTAACATTTACCTTAGCAGAGAGGATCTGGCTTTGGATGAACTTGACACTGGCCTTGACCTAAAAGGCTTCCAGACGTTGCCTTGGACTGGCCTCATGTCTCTCAGTCTCAAACTCAGCCTCGGATTCTGGTTTTGAGCATATCTCTCGGGTTCCAGCCTTGAATCCAAGAATGATTAGCACATGTCATGTGTTGTCCTGACTGGCGGACACAACTTGACTTAATTGTCACTTTCGCAGGTGGAGGTGAAGTGGAGCACAACAACAGCTCAACCTGGG
This sequence comes from Lethenteron reissneri, assembly GCF_015708825.2. Classification (NCBI taxonomy): domain Eukaryota; kingdom Metazoa; phylum Chordata; class Hyperoartia; order Petromyzontiformes; family Petromyzontidae; genus Lethenteron; species Lethenteron reissneri. The sequence continues at coordinate 13,240,233 of NC_083815.1, forward strand.
ACTAGTGTGAGCCTGCAAGTCACAGCCTCTGACCCCCAGTCATTTATTGGTGTCATTGCGGTTCCAGCAAATTTATTTAGAGACTACCCAAGCCAGTTCTCCTCTCTCCTGGTGAGATACGGAGGTCACTGTTATCATACACTCTTCATTCTACAGTAGATGCATTCAAGTGATGACTATTTATTTTCAAGTGCGAAATGTCCGCAGTTGTATGATAACAAATGTGCATTCTACCTATCGCCAGAAAGGGCAAGTTGTATGGGGATGCCAGTTATTTTTTTCCCCTGGAAACGTTATTTAACCACAATCTACGTTGTATGTTTACATGATGCTTTGTGTGACGACACTTATTTGCCAACCGTGCTAATCTGAGAATTGTAATTACAATTGGACTTGGGTTTTGTAGACTATGAAAAATACTTTGACTCAGAAGAAATTGATTCAGTCATCCAAGCTCTCACAAACTAAGACATAAGTAAAACATATTTAGAAATAACATTTCAAAATATAACAGCCACACTAAGATTACATGAAGAAAGTACCAAAATATATATTAAAAGCAAAGTCAGTCAAGGAGAAGTTTATGAGCTACATTAAAATATATTTAATTATTTTTACTGGATACATGAATACATTTACATTGAAAGTATTAGCCATTTCATATTTACTGAATACATTAATCATAATGTTGAATGGGGATAGCAGCAGCATAATGTAGGAACTGGATAAAATAGGAAATTTAGTGGACACGTCTGCTAGGTTTATTTCCAATAATAATTCCTGCTACGTTGATGATGTCCACAGTTATACCACTATTCATAATGCACAATGACATATTTACTTGTTCAAGTGTGCAATCTGGAACTGGTTCCGCTTCATCTGAGAGATGGTCATGTTCTCGTGCTATTTGACTTGTTTTGCGAAAGAGACATTCATACCATGCTTCCACTAATTTGAATATTCTATCATTATCATGAGTTATGGGGGGTATTTCTGTGTGGAAATATGGGGAAAAAATTCCATTGACCTCATTTTGCTTTTGAACATTCTGGGTTTAAGACTATGTTATCTCTTAACTGCCTAAGCATATTTCTACCCATTTTCAATGCACTCTATCCCATAGGCATATACACGCTTTATCTAAACTTAGCTATGCCCTTTATCTGGCTATACTGAAGTGCAACTCACATCACACCAATCTGTGATCACTTTTTGTGTTAAATTTTTCACAACAGAGACATCTCTGACAATCTGGGGTTCAGCCATTAGAAACTTGTCAATCTCATTCCTAAACCCACCATATTGGCTTCTATGTGTTCATTTTATAGGATACGGTGTACATTATTTTCATGGCTTTCCTGTTTATAAACTCTAGTAGATGCTCACTTCCCTTATCCCTCACTTCATTATTGTAAGGTAATTTATTTCATTCATACATTTTCTCTGTTTCTTCTGTTAATGTTGGAACATACATATTTGAATGATCTTTAACTTGTCGTGTTTTGAGAGCCTTATTGTAATCTTGATTGCTTAATCTGATTTATTCTTGAACACTAAAACCTTGAAGATTAACCATCTCACTTTTCCATACATGTCCTACCCTTTTTATAGTACTATTTTAATACATTTACTGCCCCATGTCTCTCATGAGTAAACCTCCATTTACCTCTCTTGCACATCTCTCTGCTATCTGTTTTACTGTCTACATCGAGCACCACTCATCATGTTCGTCAATATGGCTCTATATGCTAAAACTTGACACCCCTGTTGTTAACTGCTATAAAACCAGACCTCAGAAGTCTAGGCAACAATTTTGTAAAAGCTACGGGATCTAGCAAAAGGAAGTGATGGTGAGATGAAGTTTCATGAACTATATTGGCTATGATGACCTCCTTACCTTGCATAAAATGATGCATGGTGAGTTAGTTTTGATCAACGTTATTTACCTGTTGTCTCTCCCAACAGTATCAATATCAATACTATGATTATAATTATTACTGGTGGTGGACAAGCAACATATTTGAGGTAATGTTTGCATCTCCAGCTATACCAGTAACACATTTATTGATTCCTCTGAATTATGTGCAAATAATTACTGACACAGTTGCAATGTGTGACATTCACAGGCTAGGTTGACATACAATATCATTTTAAAATGATTCGCTCATGAATTATGTTTAAATCTTACTGTCTGTTGCTTAGGCTGCTGGGCTGAGCTATGTGACTAATGGAAACATGGACTACTGGAGTAAGTATTAATTAGGTTGTGCAGTGATTAAGGTCTGTGCCGAGTCTAACGGAATCCACTGTAAATCTACACACCTAGATCCAAATATATACCTGGCTTTAACCCATGATCTTCGCAATGTTTATAATTACATAATTTATGTTGGGGAAATGTTTTCGCTTAATGCGGCAATTTTTTAGGAACAAGTCTGTTGTGTTAAACAAGGAATTGATTGTTAAAAACCCTGTATAATGGATGATATTGGTCGTGAAAGCCTACGTGTTAAACTGAAGAAATTGCAGGAATACGATTACTTTGCCGACGGACTACACTTACATGTGTAGTGACATAGAATCAGTCACGTAGCGCTGGCTGCTGGCAGGGAAGGGGATATGCAGCTTACAGCGGCCCTGACTGACATCATGCCAGGTGATAGACCAGAGAGGGATCTAGGGAAGGGTCACGGAAGGGGCACACCAAGAACCCGCTAGTAGGTTCCAGAAGGGGGTGTGGCTGGGGGCGGTATAAGAGGAGGCCCGGAAGGGAACCTCGGGGCTGTCGTTTGGAGTGGGATCCCGTCGTGCTGCTGGAGTCTTCACCGTCATCTCCGTCTTCACTATCTCGGCATCGCCAGTCAGGCAGTCTACCAGCTGTCCTGACTGGGAACTGTGGTTACTAAGTGTTACTGTCAGGCCATATTAATAAACAGAGTGCCTCCTACTCTTAGTGTCTCTGAGTCAGTCACGACACATGTAAAAAGTTTGTGGATAACAGGAAGCAATTTTGAAATTGTGGATGGAAAAAATGCAGATTATCCTGGATAATGGGATGTAGAGAACAGACGTTTTCACATACTCTTGATTTCACAGATAGAAGTTGCATGTACTAGGGTATCGGTTAGATGAGTTCTGTATAACCACACATTTCCTCATCTGCACCCCATTCCTAGATAAACCACCTGTAAATAATGGAAAATCAAGGAAATTGGAAAATCGCTTACTCAATGATGGACTTCTGGATACCTGGTTTTGGCAGAATGGTGTCCTCGGGTAAGTATTATTTGTGTGTATCGCACCCCAGAATGCATGTACTGAGGTTAAACGAAGTTAGGGCATTGCTTATATTTCACCAACTCTTTAGGTCCAAGTAGCAGTGTCTATTGTATTGGAACAAAATCTGGGTGAATCTTAAGCGATCATTCAAATGGGGCCACATGATTGTATGGTTGGCGTTTTAAATACGTTTCTCAACATTTTTTATTGTTTCTTTAAATATTTGGTTTATAAACGTGTTCCTTAAATATAAATATTTTTTTAAATTAAAGGATTGTATGGCACGTCTCTTAAAGGCCAGACAAGACAATCACATTCACAGCCACTGCCCCTGAAATCAACTCCCACTGGATTGCCGTTGCCTTTTCCATATCAAACACAAGTGGATTATCGGTGGATTATACCAGCACTCCGGTATGTATGCGTTATTTTCTCAAACCTCTTCCCTCATGACATTTACTTGTTTTTATCATCATCATCATCGGCCTGACTAATTTACTGCTGGATAAAAACCTCCTCGTTGTCGCCATCACGTACGATTCTGTAATGTAACACACTTTAACTTGTCGTACGTGGAGTGGGTAGATGGGACAGCCACTGCCTCACGTTATTCTGTGACCTTTCCATCATTTTTTCTCCTGCACCTTGGCCATGAATTTCATTCAAAATTTCCGCGACCAAAAACCCACCCTGAAGTGAATTTGGACGTTGTACTCAATGTGCTCATGTGGGGGGATTAAAATTGACTTTGCTTTTTTAGGATTAACAGGCGACAGCCAAATCTGGCTGTCGCCTGATGAAGCTAGTTGAAATTACTGGCGAAACGTCGTACTTAGATTGTAAATTACTCTTTGGTTCTTTCGGTAAAGTCACGTATAAAGATAAAATAATAAATTAAATAATAGCATACGACGTTTCGATTGCAACACAAGCAATTATCATCAGGTATAAATGAAATAGAAACAAAAATCTAATCAGAAACATATAAACAGACATATAAGCAGACAGATATCACAGAGCTACATAGAGAGAGAACACACATAGGCACAAAGAGAAAGAACGTCTCTGTGACGAGGCCTTAAATAGAGAGAGGGGGCGGGGCAGAGAGGGAGGGGTTAGAGAAAATTAGCATGTCAATGAGTAGCACGACTAGTGATAAGGTGAAAAAGTACACTAAATCAAATAAAACCTAGCAAAATTTCGAAGCTTAATGCAATGCAACACAGAGGGTCAGTCAACACACAACCAGGCTATGCGTTGCGTGTTGACCGACCCTCTGTGTTGCATTGCATTAAGCTTCGAAATGCTAATTTTCTCTAACACCTCCCTCTCTCTCCGCCCCGCCCCCTCTCTCTATTTAAGGCCTAGTCACAGAGACGTTCATTCTCTTTGTGCCTATGTGTGTTCTCTATGTATCTGTGATATCTGTCTGCTTATATGTCTGTCTATGTTTCTGGTTAGATTTTTGTTTCTATTTCATTTATACCTGATGATAATTGCTTGTGTTGCAATCGAAACGTCGTATGCTATTATTTAATTTATTATTTTATCTTTATACGTGACTTTACCGAAAGAACCAAAGAGTAATTCCTGCACTCACGAAAGCTCCAAATTAAGATTGAACCACTTCTACGGGGAAGTTTTAAGTTTGTCTTTTTGTCTCTTTCTGGGTTTTTTGTTTTCTCTCTCTGCTTGTGTATCGATCTTCGTGTTTTTTGTCTTTAAAATTTCACACTTAACTTCTAATTTAGCAATTTTTGGAAGATCATAATCAACCAGGCTATGCGTTAATTGTGTGTTGACCGAAACCTCTGTGTTGCATTGCATTAAGCTTCGAAATGTTGCTAGGTTTTATTTGATTTAGTGTACTTTTTCACCTTACCACTAGTCGTGCAACTCATTGACATGCTAATTTTCTCTAACCCCTCCCTCTCTCTCTGCCCCCGCCCCCTCTCTCTATTTAAGGCCTCGTCACAGAGACGTTCTTTCTCTTTGTGCCTATGTGTGTTCTCTCTCTATGTATCTCTGTGATATCTATCTGCTTATATGTCTGTCTATATGTTTCTGGTTAGATTTTTGTTTCTATTTCATTTATACCTGATGATGATTGCTTGTGTTGCAATCGAAATGTCGTATGCTATTATTTAATTTATTATTTTTTCTTTATACGTGACTTTACCGAAAGAACCAAAGAGTAATTCCTGCAGTCACGAAAGCTCCAAATTAAGATCAGATTGTAAATGTTGTGGCTTGGCTCTCCAACACACCGGTGTGCTGTACTAGTGACGAATTGGCATGTTCTGTTTACGTGACAACCCTTACTAGTTGGCTGTGTCGGGTGGTGGCAAGTTTTAAAGACACATTTATATATTTACGCGATCTAATCCAAAAAACATTTTATGTATGGTTATTGCTATTCTTTTGTTCTTTCGGTAAAGTCACGTAGATATAAAATAATAAAAATTATAAATTACTAAATTTCATAAAAACCTAAAACTCACGACGTTTCGATCGTCATCAGGCAGAGAAAAATGGGCAGCAAACCGCCAACTGCAACTGTTTATAAAGGCTTGAAATGGGCGTAGCTCAAGTATCAGAAGGAGTGGGGACAAGTGCTGCGGGGCAGCCTGAGTGGACGAGCCAAAGCTGTGAGTGGGTGGGGCATAAGAGCCGTGGAGCCAGCCCTTAGCAGCGAGCGGCGCAGTCCAAGTGTGTCAGCAGTATGGGGGGGGGGGGGCAGGCAATGCTAATGTAGAAGAAAAAGGGGGAAAGAGAGGGGGCGGAGCATGGATAGAGAGAAGGGGCAGAGATAGGGGGAAGAGACAGGGGGAGAGACAGGGAGAGAGAAGGGGCAGAGATAGGTGGAGAGAGAGGGGAAGATACAGGGGGGAGAGAGAGGGGGCAGAGATAGGGGAGAGACTTTTGACTTTTAAACAACTTTTATTGCCGCCAGCAGCAAAAGCACCGGAGGCGATTTCAATATGAAATACAGTCACCAGCAAACGAAAGAAAACAAACGTTACATATCGTTACAAATCCACGCGCTGTGGTGCTGAAAGCACCGCAAACAACACAAAAAGTCACGTGGTTGTGGTGTCATCGCGCACGCCACGGTGACGAGCGAGCGCTTCAGAAGGTGAACACGAGGGTGCCGTCCACGCCGGTGCAGAGGGCCTTTCCGGCTCCCCAGCGTTCGAAGAATACGCGCACATCACCAACGTGTGTGTGGTACGCGTGCTCCAGGCGGAGCCGCGCCTTAAGCAGGCCTCTGAACACTGGAAGTACAGAGCAGCCGTCAGTATCACCCTCCAGCATCTTTTTCCTCGTTCTGTACACCGCCATCTTCGCTTGCGCGCAGGCGAAGTCATGGCGCTTGTTTGCCAGGTAAGGCACCCCATATACGAAGCTGCTGTTGTAGAAGGGCACCCCCAGTTTCCTGAAGATGTCCCCCAAAAGGCGGAACATTGGTTTGAGCCGCTGGCAGTGTAAGTATTGGTGCGGCAGATCCTCCCTGGCACCGCAGGAAATGCACAAGTCTGTTACCCCTGGCGAGATTCGGCTGAGCCACACGGCCGATGGCAACGTGCAGTGTGCCAACCTCCACTGGAGGTCACCGCAGCGTTTGGCTACGGGAGACTTGTACATTAGTTTCCACTGAGGGGCGGCTGCAATGAGGGGAGAGAAATGGTCTCTCCATTTTGTGTCCGGTAGGTCGGCCAGGTCCCGGGAATGCAGCGCCTTTACGCAGCACGTGTAGAGCGCTGTGTTTGGGGCACTCTTGAGGGGCACGTTGCTGCAGCCTCGGAGCTTCAGGAGCTTGTCGGGAGTCGCCGTGGCCAGGGGGCTTGGTGCAGGAGAAACATAACTCTGGGAAAGAGGAGGGCGGGGGAGGGCCGCCACCATCCCCCGGTGCTTCCAGTTTAAGGTGCAGCTCCTTTATGGCGTGGAGTACGTTGCGCAGCAGCTTCTCCCCAGCGAGCATGGAGCGGAGCCCTGCGGTGTTGGCGATCTCAGCTGCGGTCTTCCACTTGGGCTGGTGGGTCTGCACGAGGTGGAAGACTTTTCGCAGCCCTGCTGATGTGAGGCGTAGAGCCAGGGTCTTCTCTCCTCTGATTCCCTGGAAAAGGTTGTTGCAGAACAAGGGCTCGTTCAGGAACTGCGCGAGGTTGTAGGGCGCGCGTGTTCTGCTCCACTCGAAGCTCCGCCACGCGTCCAAGAGGCTCTGGTGATAACTTGGCAGCCTCGTGTAGTCGACCAGGCTCAGGTCCATCAGGAAAAGCTCCTTTCCTTACCCCAGGCACCCCCCTGCATTTCTCAGCAGGGCGAGGGCCGGCGACTTCCAGGGTAGCTCCTCCCGGTCGTACAGCAGCCGTCTGACAGCCATGATCCTGAAACTCATGATCCTGGCGGCGACGTCCACCAGACGCTGGCCGCCCTCGCTCACCGGCAGACAGAGAACGTCTGGCCTGAGCCAGTGCTTCCCGTGCCAGACCAAGTGAGCCAGTGAGCGGTTGACTCTGGTGAGTAGCCAAGCAGGAGGCTGGAGGGCCTTGGCCTTGTGCCACAGCACGGATGCAGCCAGGGTGTTAGCGACAAGCACTCGTCCCCTGAATGACATCTGCGGCGCGAGGCGTGCCCATGTCAGTAATTTAGCTTCGATTGTGTCGGCTAGCTCGGTCCAGATGTTCAGAGCAACATGTGGTTTCCCCAGGTAAACCCCCAGGTACTTGACTCCATCGTCCCGCCAAATGACTCCTCCTGGGAGGAGCACAGAGCGAATTCCGCTTTGCGGCCCTAAACACAGGGCCTCGCACTTGGGCCAGTTGACCCTGGCGGAGGAGGCCCTCTCGTACACTGCAACCGCCTGGCAGAGCGTGGATACGTCATGTGCGCCGTTGAGGACGACGCATATGTCGTCTGCGTAAGCCGAGAGTTTTACGACTGTGTTCTCAGGTCCCGGGACTTTGAAGCCAGACAGATTTCGTCTCAGGTGGCGTAGCAGTGGCTCAATGGACAGGGTGTACAGCAGCCCCGAGAGGGGGCATCCCTGTCTGACCCCCCTCATCACAGGGAAAGGGGCGCCGAGCCGCTGGTTTATCTTCAACAGGCTGGATGTGCCCGTGTACAGGAGCCTGACATGCGAGATGAAGGCCTGGCCGAAGCCGAGCGACGTTAGGAGTTTGTCCAAGTACTCGTGGCTCACCCTATCAAAGGCCTTCTCTTGATCCAAGAAGAGGAGGCCTAAGTCCATGTTGTGCGCTTCTGCAAGGGAGATTATGTCTCTGACCGTACCGATGTTGTCGTATATGCACCGGCCGAGGATGCAATACGACTGTTCCGGCAGGATCGGCTGACCCAGCACTGTCTTGAGACGGTTTTCCAGCACCTTGGAGAAGATTTTGTAGTCGGCGCACAAGAGGGAGGACACGGGTCGCCAATTCTTAACGAGCCGCAGGTCCCCCTTCTTAGGTAGCAGGGATACCACCGCTCTCCTGCAGCTCTGTGGGAGTTCACCCTTCTGCAGGCTCTCCATCAACAGTTGTAGTAGTGGAGGGCCAAGCTCATCCCAGAAGGCCGCATAAAATTCAACCGGCAGGCCGTCAATCCCTGGGGCTTTACCAGCTGCGAGCCCTTTCACAGCGGTGTGGAGCTCCTGCAGCGTGATGGGGCTGTCCAGACGATCCCGCTCGGGGACTCCTAATGTAGGGCCCCCGTCCAGTAACTCCCGGACAGCCTCGTCGTGTATGGTTTCGGCGGCGAAAAGTTGTGAGTAGAAATCCCTGGCGGTCTTGGCGATCTCGCTCTCAGATGTTGCTGTTTGTCCATCTGGGGTTCGCAAACTGGAAATTTTTGTGGTGTTGGCCGGTGTTTTGTTTAAGCGGAAGAAAAACTTAGAGGGAGAGTCCATCTGCGACAGGTGCTGCATCTTTTTGTGCACAAAAGCACGATGTGCCTGCTCGTCTGTGATGGACCTGAAAAGCCGCTGCTTCTCCAGTAACGTCTCACCCTGCTGCGTGTCGTGGGATGAGCTTAGCTCTGCCTCGAGTGCCAGCAGCTCGTTTTGCAGTTGGCGCCACCTCGTTCTTGGCGGCGGCATGCTGGCTCATGAACTGCTGACAGAGAACCCTGACCTGCGCCTTTGTGTTGTCCCACCATAGTTGGTGGGAGCTGAAGCTTCCTTTGGCAGGCAGCCACTGAGTCCAAAAGGCGTTGAAGGTTTCTCTGAAGTCGGTGTCATCAAGCAGCTGTACGTTGAGTCTCCAGTAGGCGCTGTGTTGCTCCGCTCTGGGAATTCGCAGCAGCACAGAGACCAGGTGGTGATCTGAAAAACCGGAGGGTACGATTTTGCTGTCCCCGAGCAGGTTAACGCTGCTGGCATTGACGTACAGTCGGTCGAGCCTGGCAAGGCTTATCCTGCCTTGAGAGCTGCAGCGGCACCAGGAGTACTGCCGCTGGGCTGGATGCTGTAGTCGCCACACGTCACGCAGATCCAGTCTCCGCACGAGGTCAGCTAGCGGCCGTGCGGATTCAGGGTGAGGTTCGGCAGTGTTGCGGTCGAGAGCCGGGTGCAGTTAAAGTCTCCCCCCACGACGGTGAGCACGTCGTCCACGTCGTCTGTCGCGAGTGCGTCCCGCAGAGCGCCGAAGAAGAGCTTCCTCTCGGGGGCCTTGCTCGGCGCGTACACGTTAAAGCACATGAGGCTGGATTTATTCAGGACGAATTCCACAGAAATCAAGTGACCTTTGACGATTTCTTTGAAGGAGACATTCTCTGGTGCAAACCGCGAACTGAGCACAATTGCCACGCCGGCGAGGTTGTCCTCGGCATGACTGAAGAAGGCCCGGCCACCTAGGAAAGGCTGGCGTTGGGCCTCCAGAGTGGCGTCGAGGTGGGTTTCCTGGAGGAGAGTCACATCTGCTTTGTGTTCCCTGACCAAGCGGCAGATCTGGTCCCACCTCTTGTAACTGCGAGCGCTGTTACAGTTCAGACTAGCAACCTTAATAGCTGAAGCCATCATGTAGTTTTGTGGTGGTGATGGTGGTAGTGTTAACAGTAGTTGCGGGAGGTTGGGTTACTTCTGGGCAGAAAAGCTCCTTCTTCGCCTTGCACATGAACGCTTTTAGCCGGTAGCATTCCTGAGCCGAGAAACCCAAACTGTCGCTGTTACGGCAAATTTGTTGGGACGCTTTGAGGAAAGCGGTGAGGTCAGTGAAATGGGCCCTGACCTTAACTTTACGCTTCCTGAAAGTTTTCTCGAGGAAGTTTTGGATGCCCCCAGGTGTGCAATCGAACTTGCTGTTGACTTGTGAGTAGCTGGACTCACTCATGGTGTCTTCTCCTTCGGTCTCTGACACCTCGTCGTCCGAGTTCTCCAGCTCGTCATACTGTGACTCGGCAAAAGCCTCGTTTGCCGTTGGCGATGGCAGGGCCTCATTAGGAAGAGGGTGGCTGTCCTCTGGTAGTGGAGGGTCTTTTGCTCTTCTTTCGGGTGAGGTGAGCCGGCCTTCCTCGCCTTCCTGCAGTGTGGTGCCTTCAGGCGCCGCACCGTCTGGTGGTTCCTCTTGCTCTGAGGATGCTGTGGCGGTGTTCAGCGGGGGTGTTGGCGGCCCTTGTCCCACCGTGCTGTCCTCAGGCGGGTCGTCATCGAGCATGTCTTCATATTGACCCCCTGCAACGGCGTCTGGGATGGCGCTCGAGGGGGGCGGTTGGTCGTCCTGCTCTGCGAGTTTTGGGTAGGGCTCGTGATCTGGCGGTGGCCGCGCGCTCAGGGTTAGGGGCCGCGTGGCCTCCTCCGCCGAGGGCGGGTTTTACCCTGCGCTTGCGGGAGGTGACAAGGGTGAAGCCCTCGGCATCCTCGTCATCGGTGGGCGGCTTTGTACAACCGGCCGCCGCTTCAGCGTCCTGCTGTTGCAACAGCTGGCACTCGTGCAGTGGTGGCTGCTGCTGCTGTGGCTGCTGCCGCTTCTTCTGCGGTTGCTGCTGCGGCTGCTGCTGCTCCTGCTGTTGCTGCTGCTGCGCGGGCTGCGGCGACTGCTGCTGTAGCTGCTTTTGCCGGCGCTGCTGAGGCTGTTGTGGCTGCTGTTGCTGCTGGCGCTGCTGCTGTTGCTGCTGGCGCTGCTGCTGCTGTTGCGTGGCGTTTACTGCAGGCTGCATGTTTTTCCCTTTTGGTTTCCCCGTGCAGTTTGCACGGGCATGGCCGAAGCCACCGTACACATAGCAGCGTGGCAACGCGGTGGACACGTACACGGTGTAGGTGTATTCTTCCGAAGTGTACTTAAAGTTCACGTTGAGTTCCGTGTTGTTGCCGTTTAAAATCATGAAAGTTTGTCTCTTAAACGACAAGACGTGCGCCATTTCTGGGTCCCGTGTGCGCAAGGGCAGCATAATTATTCGGGACACAACTTTGCCGAACCGCTCAAGATCTCGTTGTAGGTCGGCAGTTTTGAGGAAAGGTGGTGGGTTGGAGATGAGCACTTTTCGCGCGGGGGAGGAGAGAGGTGTGCATTGCACAAATATCTCCCCCTTGAAAGTGAGCCCCGTGGCGATGACACGTGCCACCATCTCCGCGTTGGTGAAGAGGACCACGTAGCCACGGTTCATGGGGGCCGCAGCGATGATGTTTCGCTTCCCCACACACTGTCCAGCGGCTTCTATCACGTCGTCCACCTTTATCTCAGGAGGCGGGAAGCAGAACAGTCCGTGTTGGGGGGTTTCAGGAACCTCCGGAACAGCATGGCGTGGCATTGCCGAAATAAATAAATAGTTCAATAAACAAATAAATAACCTTCGTTAGCTGCAGGAATGAAAGGAGAGAACAAGACAAGAAGAGATGGGTGGGAAATAAGAGTGGGGGCGCAGGGTGGAGACAGGAGAGAGGGGGGCAGTGAACAGGTGTTGTCACGAGCGTCCCGTGGCGTGACGGGTGCTGGGGGGGGCAGGGGAGCAGCAGTGCAGAGAGAGGTGGAGAACAGAGCAGAGAGGAGAGGAGTGAGAAAAAAAGGAGCGATTTTTATGTTTGCAGTAAAGCAGAAGAATAGGAAGGATGCAACAGAGGGGGGAGGAAAATGTAATGGGTGCAGAGCTGTGAGTAGGCCGCAGGCCTGCCGAGTAAACGAGTGTGAAGAGAGGAGAAAGAGATAAAGAGGAGTGAGACAGCACGACCCTGTGTTGTTGGAGGCACTCACAGAGGTGGAGGAGAGAAGATGAGCACTCGATGGTGCTCGGAGATTTAGAGAGGTCGCTGGAAAGTTCAAAAAACGAAGTTAGGTGAGGCTAGGATGCGTACATGAAACTAGGCCCTCACTGGCAGGTACTGTTTCTCCAGGAGCACAGGTAGACACACCCTTTTCCCAGCATGCACCGAGAGAGAGAGATGGGGAGAGAGAGGGGGTAGTGATGATGGGGGTATTGCACCTTGCTCCACACATCCACAATGCTGACGGTGGAGGTTGACAAGAAATTACAAATCAAGTCATTACCCAAAGTGGTTGATGACATATTTCCAATGATTGCTGAGTTTATAACCATCTTATCGGTTGAATTTGTGTCTGTGTCGATATATGTGGATGGCTTCATGAACGAAACTTTGTTGATAGCCAGCAGGCTTGCAAAGTACCATAGTTTTAGAGAAATCATTTTCAAACATGGTAGGACCAATACTTCTGCTGTGGCTGATCATTATTTTTATTTGGCTGGCTTACACAATGTATTTCTCAAAAACGATGGTATTTTGCAAGCCTACTGGCTATCAACAAAGATTTGTTCATGAAGTCATCCACATATATAGACAGACAATTTCAAATGAGAAGACGGTTATGAACTCGGAAATCATTGGAAAGATGTTAACAACCACTTTAGGTCATGACTTCGTTTGTAATTTCGTGTCAACCTCCACCGTCAGCAGCGTGGATGTGTGGAGCAAGGCGCAATGCTCCCCATCTCTCCCCCCTCTCTTTCTCCATATCTCTATCCCTTCTCTCTCCCCCCCCATCTCTACCCCCCCCCTTCTCTCTCCCCCCCCCTTCTCTCTCCCCCTTATATCTCTACTCCCCGTCTCTCTCCCCTCATATATCTCCCCCCTCTCTCTCCCTCTATCAATATCCCCTCTCTCCCTCCTATCTCTCCCCTCCTCTCTCTCTCCCCTATCTCTGCCCCCTGTCTCCCCCCCCCTTTCTCTCCCCCTCTCTCTCCAACTATCTCTGCCCCTTCTTTCTCCCTGTCTCTCCCCCTTTGTCTTCTCCTGCATTGCCTGCCCAGCACATACTGCTGACACACTTGGACTGCACCGCTCGCCGCTCAGGGCTGGCTCCACGGCTCTTGTGCCCCACCCACTCACAGCTTTGGCTCGTCCACTCAGGCTGCCCCGCAGCACTTGTCCCCACTCCTTCTGACACTTGGGCTGCACCCATTTCAAGCCTTTATAAACAGTTGCAGTTGGAGGCTTGCCGCCCATGTCTCTCCATCTGATGACGAACGCTTGTGTTGCGATCGAAACGTCGTGAGTTTTTGGTTTTTATAAAAAAATGTTTTTACTTTTTTTTCTTTTTCTTTTAATATTTTCCATCTATGTGACTTTACCGAAAGAACCAAAGAATATGAATTCCTGCAGTCACGAAAGTTTAAATCAAAATGTATGCTTATTGTTGTCAGTTTGAAGTGACCTCACCATTGCAAGTCACCATAAATGTACCCAGCGTTACATTTCTTGGAGAAGAGTTCATTGTGGAGGCAACAGTCTTCAACAAGCAGACACAGACAGCTCAGGTAACAATGAGGCACCTTTACGATCAATTAACACATTTACAGTTTCACAAACCTTGGCACTCAACATTGTGAATTATAATTTAAAATAATTTTATAAATGTATAGTATATAAATAACGTTTCGGTACTTATGCCTCTTCCAAGACTTGGTCAGCATGGAAGAGGCCAAATGTAGTACCGGAACGTTACATCGATTATCCGGTGCCTTCGAGGGGGAGCCGGATTTTAAAAAAAACGCCGGATAATCACATCATTATTTAATAATATCGAATTTTTTTCACATTCTTGAATGACATGTTTTTATGTGTTGTTATGTTTTTTTGTGTTTTAAATGCATGTATTCGGTGAAAATGGCATAAATAGACATACAAATAGACACAAATAAATACCCTGTACGAAGTTACTGTATTTACTGTACCGTACTTACCACTCCAATCTCGAAGACTTTGCATGTGGTGAATAATTTACATGCAGTATTTTCATTTTTTTCGAATTATACGTAGTGTATAATGAACTTTATTTAATATTTAACACTGAAATCAAGCAGGGCTACTTTTTTTTGTCACGCACATGGTGCCGATCACCGGACTGGCTACGGCCTTTAGAGCGGTTTTGCCGGTTTCGCCGGATCGGCCGTGGGACAGCCAGATAATGTTGGAAACTGGATAATCGATTATCAACTGTGCTCTCCAGAGGGGCCCGATAGCGCTTTCTCCAGAGGAGGCCTTTCTGCCAGCAGTGGTGTGCACAAGCAATTGCAGGGCTTACGTTAATCTTTAATTGGTTTTAATAATTTAGATGTTTTATTGTGAGAATCATTTTAATCTGATCCTGACGTTATTCCTCCCATTATGTATTTACCTATTGATTTCTAGGTCCTTGCAAAACTGATGGAGAATGAAAACTTCACGATTCTGTTCCAAAGCAACGGTCTCTCCCCCAATGAACGAAGCTTGAATGTGTCCGGTCAGAATTCTGCCACTGCCTTCTTCCCGGTTTCTCTGAATGTTGACGGCAAAGTTTCCTTCGCTGTAGTTGTCTCCTACCAAAATGTGGATTACACAGTGGTGGGATACACATTGGTCAAGGTAAGTGTGTGCTAGTGTGCGTGCATGTTCTCACATACAGCTGCAATGGGGCCACGTGCTGTCTGCAGTGATTGAAAATTGGGTTGTGTTAATCATGCCATGAAGGCATGGCTTGTGAAGGGAGCACTGAAAGGGAATAATGTCTCATTCCACTTCGTTTCATGTGGGAGTTCAGCTCTTCCATTTAGTAATAATTTGCAGAATTTCTGTGAATACTTCATAAACAAATCATGATTGTTGAAATTTCATAAGCAACCATGCATATAAAAACAGTAACCAAATATAAAAGAATGAAAGTTACATTGAGCAGTCACACCAAGGAGGGAGTTGTTAGAATTTTTATGGCCCCCCTTATTAAAAGAGGATCTACGTCCTTCCAATCTGTGGTATCAGTCTTATGGTCCAGTTAGCTGTGATTATGTCAACACACAATTGCCACCCACCCTCAACCGTTCTCTTGGGACGTAAGCGCTGCCCAGCACTTTATCTGGACTTAGGTTCTGTATTTCCCTTCACACTTCCTCAATAGATGGCACATTAGCCAGCCACTCGCAGGGAGCACCTACTTCCTCCAATATCCGAGGCATGGTAGCCCCATTAAGGTAAACTCTACTTTGCCCCAAGTTATCTTGAGATGAGGGGTTTCCCCTCCTCCAAGATCTCACAAATATCCTCAGCAACATGCAAACCTGTTACTGGGGTTCCAAGATCGGATCGCTGCCCTTTTATTTATTTCTAAAAACACAAATATCAGGTACCTGCTATTTCACAACTTAATGCGAAACACTAGAAATAATAGCATACTAGGGATCTTCCCATCCAATCAGAGAATTTGCAACACATGTATGTTCACATAACCAATCCGCAAATACACCCGGAGCACCATTTGTGATTCACAATAAGTTTACTTACACAAATTTGGTTCATTACATCGCACGCAAACACTGTGGCCTCAACTACATTAGAGAAATGGCTAAATGCCTCGATAGTTTCATGCAACATCTTCTGTCAGAAATTTTTGTTTCATGGGTGTACCTCACATTAATTTGATCAGACTTCTCTATCTCAGGAATGTAGGTTACCAGCATTATTTAATTATTTTTATTATTATTTTATTGAAATGGTGATTGGGCCCAGGAATGTATTTCTGGAAGGATTGTGCCTTGTTCACACAAGAACAAACCTTCCACCAATGCAAGGTGACAGCAACATTTTATAATTTGAACATAAACTAGTTTATAGCGTAATACATTTTTAAAATTGTAGGGTTTGTCCCGTACTTAATGTATATTATTCGGTAACTATTAATCTGCCTGTTTAAAACTGCGCATCAGATTTTTGTGTATTATCATTAGGTCCTATGGTGTAAAGTGCAGTCTGCAATCCGTGTTATCTCTCTGGCCTCCTTTTATATGTGCTGTGAACAAGGGCTGTTGCCTAAATGTAGCATATTAGTTATTTATTTTAAGGCCGTGTTGTTGACGAATTTTCTGTCTCAGTGTCTGACAAGTGCTGTAATCTTTTGTGTCGTGTTTTTCCCATCATGCAGTACCCAGGCTTCCCACAAACGTACTCGGAGAGTGCCCTCCTCAGCCTTTATGATAATACAAATTTCACAAGATCATTTGTGTTCAATTTCCCACCCAACATTGTACAAGGAAGCAGTTCAGCCGTCCTTTACATCTACGGTACATGTCCATTGGGCACCATGCCGATTCATTCTCACAGATATATCCAGATTGCTATTATTGGTGTTTTTGCTTATATATGATTTTACATCAGGGCTGACTACAAGATTTTTCTGAGTATTGCCATAGTTGGATAAATAATGGGAAATTGCTTTTCCATGTAATAAAGAACTTTAAATGGAATATGTATGCGTTAACTTTTAAAATTGTGTTATTTGTTGTTAGCAAACACATAATGAAAATTGAGCCATCTGGTAGCAGCATATGACCACGTCTGAATAAAAAGTGTGATTACGTGCAAAACATCAGCTAGATAGGTCGATTTATATGAATTAGGTGCAGATGAGCCAGCCACAAGTAAGTCAATGGCATCCACAAGTATTCAGTAGCTACTGCTCAGTGCTCCACCAACCACCACATCAGGTAATGTGTGAAACGTGCAGGAGACATCATTGGGCCCTCCCTCACTGGGCTGGACCAGCTCATTCAGATGCCGTACGGCTGCGGGGAGCAGAACATGATCAACTTTGCACCGGGAATCTACATCCGGATGTATCTGGACGTGTCCCACCAGACAACGCCAGATATCGCTGTTAAATCCTTGAATTACATGAATTCAGGTAATGTAACATGTTTGAATTGTTATTAGTAGGCTGTTGTATAGCAGATATTCTGTTGCTCGTCATTCCAGTATCCCCACTTCCGCAAATTGACTTGTGAACTGCTGAATCCCGTTCGAAGGTGATTAAAAAAATTCAGGTTCACCCATCATTCTATGTGCCAGCGGTGAGATGTTCGGTGACAATGCATTTTTATACCCTTGGTCATTTTGTTTCAGTTGAGTTTCAGTTGTGTAGCTGTTGGTAGTTTTTCGAAGCAGTGCCATTGTGGCTCGGAAGCTTTTCTGTGATTTATTTTCACCCTTGAAGGGTAACAACTATTGCTTTTTGTATGACAATAGGAAAATTCACGAACCAGATGGAATAGCCATGGACATTATAAAAGAAAAGCAGAATCAATGATATTATTAAATCTTTATACAAAATAAATACCTCAATCTAGAATTATGCCTCAATTATTGTCCTATTAAACAAGTGAGACAAACCTAACTTGAAGAGTTCAAGTTTTCATTGATGCTATCTTGGCAGTGGTTCATTAGCACAAAGTGTCTAGATTGTATATTGTTTGGTTGTCTATCATCTTTATAAACTTTTGATAAATATGACAGGAGGTTAATCATTCTCTAATTCTTCAAATTACAAAATCTCATCATGGGACCTCCTTTGCCAGAATAGGTTTTCCCCTTTTTTTCTGGCAACAAAACAGGTGTTAAGATGTTAAAACACCAAACTGAAACCTTTTACAAGGAATGATGTCTGCATTAACCACAACACTTGTGGTCAGAATGCAAACAAAAACATACTCTGATAATATATGCATCAACCTATTATCTTATAAAATCTCATTAATCAAAAACACTCCCATAAAAATAAACAAATATAGGCAACCGTTTGGACAATGGCTCTTCTTCATAGTGGGGAAATCAAGAACTATTGTAAAAGTATCACACAGGTTAAGAGCAGGAAAATAAACACTTTCAGAAAAAGAATCCAGGAAAGAGCTCACGTCTTTTCTCAGGAGCCTTGGGTTTAAGTCTCGTGAAGGGAGATTATCGATTAGAGAACATGCGCGAGATCGCAACAGAGGTTGGGCAATGAGGACAGCGCATGGGCAGGAGTGAGATGGATGGTACCATCATGGGACAATGCGGGATGGTGATGGTATGGGGAGGCTTTCATTCAGCAGTGGATTAAACATAGCTCATGATGAATATGACTCCTATTTGTGTTACATAGGTTATAGGTTCAAGTTTGTACTGAATTGTTTCTCCTGTTAACCTAAAGAAACACTGGCATATAATGTACATCCGATTTGCGTAAATCGTAAATTGTGGAAGGTATCTTCTTGGTTCTTTAGGTAAAGTCACGTAGAAGGGAAGTAATAAAATAATAAAAATAAAGCATAATAAAATAATTC
This sequence comes from Lethenteron reissneri, assembly GCF_015708825.2. Lineage (NCBI taxonomy): Eukaryota > Metazoa > Chordata > Hyperoartia > Petromyzontiformes > Petromyzontidae > Lethenteron > Lethenteron reissneri. Next base: position 13,259,088 of record NC_083815.1, read on the forward strand.
TCACGACGTTTCGGCCACAACGCAAGCAGCCATCCTCAGGTGAAAACCAGGTCTGTCGAGGCGACAGCATCTGAATGAAACCGCACCATGCTCGGAGCATATATTTAAGCTGGGTTAGAAGGGGGGGAAAGGGTGCCTTGACAAACTAATTTGCATATCAAGAGGAATTTAGCATATTTATGGGAAATGCAGGTATGTGATTAGTACTACTTATGCCCGTGCATTATGCAGGATTAGCAGCATCAAAGGGAGGGGATATGGGAAATGCAGGTATGTGATTAGTACTACTTATGCCCGTGCATTATGCAGGATTAGCAGCATCAAAGGGAGGGGATAGGGGTAGCATTAATAAAGGGAAGGAGTGTTAATAGTATGTAGCTGCAGTAACTAAAACCACCACGTAAACAACTAAAGTATAAACTACATAGTATCATCAGTATACTAAATATACTCTACAATAAGCTGAGTTACTAACAGTAAGTAATACATTACAATTCTACGTCGTAAAAAATATAATATGCTTCCATCTAAGCTTTATTCTCTTACATCACACGAGTCTACACTGTACTATATACTGCCATAGACAAACCCAACATTAAATTACATACTGTATTGCTATACATTGTAATATTATACAATTACGATATTATATATTACTTTGTACATTGTATTAAGCATATACATTTTATACTATTTGTTATTATACACTGTACCATTGGCCGTCGTGTGAAAGATACTAAGAGGAAGCAACGAAATATGTTAATGGGAGAGTAGTGTAAGGAAACTTGCAGCGGAGCAAAGAATCCATTCCCTGCGGAGAATACAATGCCAGTGAGTGGAACGGGGTCTGAAAGTCACCGTAAACGTAAACACAATCTTAACTGATTGTGTTCACGTTTACGGTGACTTTCACTCACTGTCATTGTATTCTCCACAGGGAATGGATTCTTTGCTGCGCTGCAAGTTTCCCTCACTACTCTCCCATTGACATATTTCGTTGCTTCCTCTTAGTATCTTTCACACGACGGTCAATGGTACAGTGTATAATAACAAATAGTATAACATTTATATGCTTAATACAATGTACAAAGTAATATATAGTATCGTAATTGTATAGTCAATATACAGCAGTGTGATATACATTAGGGTGGGTAGAATAATACATAGTGCAATATTACAATGTATAAGGTACTAGCGGAAGTACTCGGCTTTGCCCGGGTGAAAAATATATTTCTTAAAAACCTTACATATATATACACAGATACTAAGGTCTTGTCAAAGCCCGGTGGGCTGTTTGTACATTTCTCCACCAACAAATATATAAGCGGCTTTCACAAGTCCAAAAAATTGTAGAAAGTGTGGGGTAAATAGTTGATGTCAAAAGGTTTCCGAAAATTGTGGTCTCCCCCACCCCCCCTCAAAAAATATCTTTACCCCTCGTAGGTATATATACTAACAACACCTTACATACAACAGAGGAAGTGGTATCTATTGACTCTGTAGTAGTATCTACTGACTGTACCGTAGTATCTACTGAGCCAGTAGCTACTGACTGTGTAGTAGTATTTAGTGACTGTAATAACTACTAACCATAGTAGTATTTACTGGGCCTACAGTAGTATCTACCGACTATATACTCGTAACGACTAACTGTATAGTATCTGCTGACTCTATAGTTGTATCCACTGACTATAGTAGTAACTACAAAATCTATAGCAGTATCTACTCACTCTATAATAGTATCTACTGACTCTAGTAGCTACTCACCATGGTAGTATGTACTGACTGTATAGTAGTATATACTGACTGTAGCAGTATTGACTGACTGTAGTGGTATATACTGACTGTTTTAGTATTTACTATAGCGGTATCTACCAACTCGATAGCAGTATCTACTATCACTACAGCAGTGTATACCGACTGAGGTGGTACCTGCTATCACTACAGCAGTGCATACTGACTGGTGGTACCTGCTATGATTACAGCAGTGCATACTGCTGTGTTGGTACCTGCTATGATTACAGCAGTGCATACTGCTGTGGTGGTATCTGCTATGATGAGAGGAGTACATATTGTGGTGGTGGTACCTGGTATGATAACAGCAGTGCATATTGACTGTACTCATCATTCACCCTCACCATTCACCACTCACAACTCACCCTTACCACTCATCCTCACCACTCACCACTCCCACTCACTATTCACCATTCACCCTCACAACTCACCACTCACCAATCTCCCTCACCAATCTCCCTCACCACTCACCCTCACCACTCAGCTTCACCACTCACCCTCACCACTCACCCTCACCACTCACTCTCACCACTAACCCTCACCACTAACCCTCACCACTCTCCCTCACCACTCTCCCTCACCACTCACCACTCTCACCATTCACCCTCACCATTCAGCCTCACCACCCACCCTCACCACTCACCGTCACAACCACCACTCACCCTCACCACTCAACCTCACCCTCACTACTCACCATTCATCCTCACCAATCACCACTGACCAATCACCACTCACCACTCTCCACTAACCCTCACCACTCAACCTCACCACTCGCCCTCAAAACTAACCACTCTCTCACCACTCACCCTCACCACTCAGCACTCACCCTCACCACTCACCCTCACCACTCACGCTCACCACTCACCCCTCACCGCTCACCACTCACCCATCACCACTCACAACCGCCACTCACCCTCACCACTCATCCTCACCACTCACCCTCACAACAACCACTCAACCTCACCGCTCACCACTCACCCTCACCACTCACCCTGACCACTCACCACTCATCTTCACCAATCACACCCTCACCAATCACCACTCACCCGCACTGCTCACACTCACCACTCACCACTCACGCTCACTCTCACCACTCACCCCTCACTAATCACCACTCATAACCGCCACTCACCCTCACCACTCACCCTCACTACTCACCACTCATCCTCACCAATCACACCCTCAACAATCACCACTCACCCTCACCACTCACCACTCACCCTCACAACAACCACTCACCCTCACCACTCACCACTCATCCTCACCAATCACACCCTCACCAATCACCACTCACCCTCACCACTTGCCACTCACCCTCACCACTCACCCTCACCATTCACCCTCACCACTCTCCCTCACCACTCTCCCTCACCACTCACCAGTCACGCTCACCACTCACCCTCACTACTCACCACTCACCCTCACCGCTCACCCTCACCACTCACCCTCCCCACTCACCCTGACCACTCACCACTCATCCTTACCAATCACACCCTCACCAATCACCACTCACCCTCACTGCTCACCCTCACTGCTCACCCTCACCACTCACCCTCACCACTCACCACTCACGCTCACCCCTCACTAATCACCACTCACAACCGCCACTCACCTTCACCACTCACCCTCACTACTCACCACTCATCCTCACCAATCACACCCTCAACAATCACCACTCACCCTCACCACTCACGCTCAACACTCACCCTCACCACTCATGCTCACCACTAACCCTCACCACTCACCCTCACCACTCACTAATCACCTCTCACAACCGTCACTCACCCTCACCACTCACTCTTACCTCTCACCCTCATCACTCACCCTCACCACTCACCCTCACAACAACCACTCACCCTCACTACTCACCCTCACCACTCATCCTCACCAATCACACCCTCACCAATCACCACTCACCCTCACTGCTCACCCTCACCGCTCACCACTCAACCTCACCCTCACCACTCACGCTCACACTCACCACTAACCCCACACTAATTGCCACTCACCCTCACCACTCACCCTCACCAATCACCCTCACCACTCACCCTCACCACTCACTACTCACCCTCACCACTCACCCTCACCATTCACCCTCACCACTCACCCTCACCATTCACCCTCACCACTCTCCCTCACCACTCTCCCTCACCACTCTCCCTCACCACTCACCCTCACCACTCACCAGTCACGCTCACCAGTCACGCTCACCACTCACCCTCACCACTCACCCTCACCGCTCACTACTCACCCTCACCACTCACTCTGACCACTCACCACTCATCCTCACCAATCACACCCTCACCAATCACCAATCACCACTCACCCTCACTGCTCATCCTCACTGCTCACCCTCACCACTCACACTCACCCTCACCGCTCACCCTCATCACTCACCCTGACCACTCACCACTCATCCTCACCAATCACACCAATCACCAACCGCCACTCACCCTCACCACTCACCCTCACCACTCACCCTCACTACTCACCACTCATCCTCACCAATCACACCCTCAACAATCACCACTCACCCTCACCACTCACCCTCACAACAACCACTCACCCTCACAACAACCACTCACCCTCACTACTCACCCTCACCACTCATCCTCACCAATCACACCCTCACCAATCACCACTCACCCTCACTGCTCACCCTCACTGCTCACCACTCAACCTCACCCTCCCCACTCACGCTCACCCTCACCACTCACCCCTCACTAATCACCACTAACAACCGCCGCTCACCCTCCCCTCACCACTCACCCTCACCACTCTCCCTCACCACTCACCACTCTCACCATTCACCCTCACCATTCAGCCTCACCACTCACCCTCACCACTCACCGTCACAACCACCACTCACCCTCACCACTCAACCTCACCCTCACTACTCACCATTCATCCTCACCAATCACCACTGACCAATCACCACTCACCACTCTCCACTAACCCTCACCACTCAACCTCACCACTCGCCCTCAAAACTAACCACTCTCTCACCACTCACCCTCACCACTCAGCACTCACCCTCACCACTCACCCTCACCACTCACGCTCACCACTCACCCCTCACCGCTCACCACTCACCCATCACCACTCACAACCGCCACTCACCCTCACCACTCATCCTCACCACTCACCCTCACAACAACCACTCACCCTCACCGCTCACCACTCACCCTCACCACTCACCCTGACCACTCACCACTCATCTTCACCAATCACACCATCACCAATCACCACTCACCCGCACTGCTCACACTCACCACTCACCACTCACGCTCACTCTCACCACTCACCCCTCACTAATCACCACTCATAACCGCCACTCACCCTCACCACTCACCCTCACTACTCACCACTCATCCTCACCAATCACACCCTCAACAATCACCACTCACCCTCACCACTCACCACTCACCCTCACAACAACAACTCACCCTCACCACTCACCACTCATCCTCACCAATCACACCCTCACCAATCACCACTCACCCTCACCACTTGCCACTCACCCTCACCACTCACCCTCACCACTCACCCTCACCACTCTCCCTCACCACTCTCCCTCACCACTCACCAGTCACGCTCACCACTCACCCTCACTACTCACCACTCACCCTCACCGCTCACCCTCACCACTCACCCTCCCCACTCACCCTGACCACTCACCACTCATCCTTACCAATCACACCCTCACCAATCACCACTCACCCTCACTGCTCACCCTCACTGCTCACCCTCACCACTCACCCTCACCACTCACCACTCACGCTCACCACTCACCCCTCACTAATCACCACTCACAACCGCCACTCACCTTCACCACTCACCCTCACTACTCACCACTCATCCTCACCAATCACACCCTCAACAATCACCACTCACCCTCACCACTCACGCTCAACACTCACCCTCACCACTCATGCTCACCACTAACCCTCACCACTCACCCTCACCACTCACTAATCACCTCTCACAACCGTCACTCACCCTCACCACTCACTCTTACCTCTCACCCTCATCACTCACCCTCACCACTCACCCTCACAACAACCACTCACCCTCACTACTCACCCTCACCACTCATCCTCACCAATCACACCCTCACCAATCACCACTCACCCTCACTGCTCACCCTCACCGCTCACCACTCAACCTCACCCTCACCACTCACGCTCACACTCACCACTAACCCCACACTAATTGCCACTCACCCTCACCACTCACCCTCACCAATCACCCTCACCACTCACCCTCACCACTCACTACTCACCCTCACCACTCACCCTCACCATTCACCCTCACCACTCACCCTCACCATTCACCCTCACCACTCTCCCTCACCACTCTCCCTCACCACTCTCCCTCACCACTCACCCTCACCACTCACCAGTCACGCTCACCAGTCACGCTCACCACTCACCCTCACCACTCACCCTCACCGCTCACTACTCACCCTCACCACTCACTCTGACCACTCACCACTCATCCTCACCAATCACACCCTCACCAATCACCAATCACCACTCACCCTCACTGCTCATCCTCACTGCTCACCCTCACCACTCACACTCACCCTCACCGCTCACCCTCACCACTCACCCTGACCACTCACCACTCATCCTCACCAATCACACCAATCACCAACCGCCACTCACCCTCACCACTCACCCTCACCACTCACCCTCACTACTCACCACTCATCCTCACCAATCACACCCTCAACAATCACCACTCACCCTCACCACTCACCCTCACAACAACCACTCACCCTCACAACAACCACTCACCCTCACTACTCACCCTCACCACTCATCCTCACCAATCACACCCTCACCAATCACCACTCACCCTCACTGCTCACCCTCACTGCTCACCACTCAACCTCACCCTCCCCACTCACGCTCACCCTCACCACTCACCCCTCACTAATCACCACTAACAACCGCCGCTCACCCTCCCCTCACCACTCACCCTCACCACTCACCCTCACCACTTACCACTCACCCTCACCACTCACCACTCACCCTCACCATTCACCCTCACCACTCTCCCTCACCACTCTCCCTCACCACTCTCCCTCACCACCACCACTCACCCTATTCCCGTTTTAAAAACGTACGTGTCGCCAAGTATGCTTGAGGGTGATTGGTGATTGGTGAGGGAGAGTGGTGAGGGTAAGTAGTGAGGAATAGTGGTGAGGGTGAGTTGTGAAGGTAAGTGGTGAGGATGAGTGTGAGTGGTGAGTGGTCAGTGATAGTGAGTGGTGAGTGATAGTGAGTGATAGTGAGTGGTGAGGGTGAGTGGTGATGATGAGTGAGGGAGAGTGGTGAGGGATAGTGTTGAGGGTGTATAAATGTTTTGCCTATGATGACAGCAGTACATGCTGACGTTTTGTATGTTAAATGTAAAAGCTAAATGTGTGAATGTGTGTGTCGGAAATGTTAAGCAAACGTGGCGACACGTAAGTATATTAAACGGGAATAGGGCGAATCTAAAGGAATCTACAACCTTCGATGATTCCTTTGCACGATTCAAAGAATCGATTCCTGGCGCGTAGGAGGTTTCCATTTTTAATTACAGAGTTTTATTTTCATTGGTATGTTATGTTTTAAAGTTTTCAGGAGTTTTTTATAATATTTTTGCCCCGGTCAACGCCGGATATTTCCCATTCGTAGCAGTTTATATCAACTCTATAACCAACTTATATTAAACGGGAACAGGGCGATTCTAAATGAATCTACAACCTTCAATTTCTTTGCGCGATTCAGAGAATCGATTCTTGGCGCGGTCGGTTTTACATTTTAAATTACACAGTTGTATTTTCATTGGTATGTTATGTTTTAAAGTTTTCAGAAGATTTTAAATGTATTTTTCCCCCGGGCAACGCTGGGTATATCGAGTTTATACCACAAAGTCGTCGCCTGAGACGTGTGGGGTGTCGAGGCCTAGTACCGTGCAGAGCCTCCGGCCTCGCCTAGATTTCCCACCCGGCCGAGGCTGGGTGCTGTGGTCGTTCCCCCCCCCCCCCCGCGCTACAATAATACTGTCTAATCGCTATGATAGTAATTGCACACATTGGGGTGGGGGGGGAGTTAAGAGGACGTTAAACTTTGATGAATTTACCTCAGTGTCGCGTGTTAATGCGTGCGCATATTTTTTACGGGAATTAAAAATGGCGTCCACTGCGCAGCGACAGCGTTGCTGCCCGTTGCCAGGGGCCAACCGCCCGTTGCCAGGGGCCAACCGCCCGTTGCCAGGGGCAACCGCCTTCGCGCATGCGCACTAAATCGATAATCGGTCCGATTTAAAGTTTAGAGACGAAAAATCGGAAATGCCTAAGTTTACCGCGGGGCCGGGGGCGTGCCCACCTGCAAAATTTAATCTCGGCGAACCCCATGGTCCGAGATCTAATTCCCCCGGAAGCGAGCGTACGCAGACGGACAGACGGACAGACATACAGACAGACAAAAAATGAATTATATAGGTTAGATAGGGTGGTTTATAGCAATACAGTATATAATTTAATGTTGGGTTTGTCTATGGCAGTATATAGTATGGTGTAGACTCGTGTGATGTAAGAGAATAAAGCTTAGATGGAAGCATATTATATTTTTTACGACGTAGAATTGTAATGTATTACTTACTGTTAGTAACTCAGCTTATTGTAGAGTATATTTAGTATACTGATGATACTATGTAGTTTATACTTTAGTTGTTTACGTGGTGGTTTTAGTTACTGCAGCTACATACTATTAACACTCCTTCCCTTTATTAATGCTACCCCTATCCCCTCCCTTTGATGCTGCTAATCCTGCATAATGCACGGGCATAAGTAGTACTAATCACATACCTGCATTTCCCATATCCCCTCCCTTTGATGCTGCTAATCCTGCATAATGCACGGGCATAAGTAGTACTAATCACATACCTGCATTTCCAATATCCCCTCCCTTTGATGCTGCTAATCCTGCATAATGCACGGGCATAAGTAGTACTAATCACATACCTGCATTTCCCATAAATATGCTAAATTCCTCTTGATATGCAAATTATTTTGTCAAGGCGCCCTTTCCCCCCCTTCCAACCCAGCTTAAATATATGCTTCAAGCATGGTGCTGTTTCATTCAGACGCTGTCGCCTCGACAGACCTGGTTTTCACCTGATGACGGCTGCTTGCGTTGTGGCCAAAACGTCGTGAGAATTATTTTATTATGTTTTATTTTTATTATTTTATTACCTCCCTTCTACGTGACTTTACCGAAAGAACCAAGAAGATGAATCCCTGCAGTCACGAAAGCTTTAAATCGAAATGTGGAAGGTATGTTTAGCATAATAATAAAGATTAAATAATAATTCAGTTACCTAGTTTTCAAGTTCCTTGGTATATTAAAATGGGGTCTATGCAATTAACATAAAGTACTATTTAACAGAGATGCTACATTTAGTGCTGTCTTCGTGTTGGTTTCCAGCATTGAGTTTAACACGGCAATTATATTCCGTAACTGTGTATTTATTTTAATTTTGTAGTAACAAGCTAAGCATGCCGTTGTGTTTATTCAGGCTATGAACGAGAGCTCACGTACAGGAGAAGTGATGGCTCCTTCAGTGCATTTGGAAACTATGATCAACAAGGCAGTACATGGTAATAGCCTACAGCTAAGAAACTAATACAGTGGTCTTTCAGTTTTACTTTATTTTTCATTCTCAACTGGTTTAATTAAATGAAGTTTAAAAAAATATTCTGTATTTTATGCTTTCATTAAAGTTGTTTTACTTGTCATTTTGTTTTTAATATTTTCCCTTTTCTGTTGTGTAATCTTAAACATTGCAATACATTGAACAGTTATATAAACTGAAAAAAATTAATTTGTGTTACGTAAGTTAGATGACCAACAAAATACAATGGTTGAAGGCTTATTTTTTCCAATGTTTGGATGCAGTACTACAATTGAAACCACTTATTTTTTAAACTGTTTATTACACATTCATATAATCGACCCATGTTTCTGTACACGGTCTTGATACTAAATCTTGGCAGCCACATCATGTATGCTGCAAACTCTGTTAACAGAAACGTGAAACAGGAATACATATTCTTTGGGTCTTTTGGTAAAGTCTCGTAGATAGAATACATTTTAAGAAAACCATTCCTGGTTACAGTCTTAGCTGAAATACACGTGAGAGTATCACAAACATAGCTAAAAGTAACATCATCCTCTTATTCACATCTCTCAGGTACAAATCTGTAATGGGTGTTGTACCCCAATGGTACATTCACAGATCGTTCTAGACATAGCCTTTAGGTGATGTGCAATAACCTGCACCGAATGATAATTATTATCAGACACATGTGTAAACTTGTTTTTGGTTGGCACTTTCTAAAAAAAACTGTTCTTATCTGATAATTCCAAGCAAATATACCGGACAGTAGTCATGAATGCCACGATGGGCAGAATGTGAATCTTTCTCCTAAGTGTGTACACAGCACACATATGAACGTCAAACATCTTGTTTATTAGTTGTGCAATATTCCCGAAGAACCCTGTAGTCGTTCTCTCCAAAATTAATGTATTTGTTTTTCTTTGTTGTTACTCTGTTCATCCTCATAAAAAATGAAAATAAACTCAAAAACTTTAACTTAAAATATGGGATGAGGGCAAATACTGACTACCCTCTGAGGGTATGACATGTTTTCTTGGGCTATTGTCCCAAGTGGTATTTTTCAATGTTGTCTTTTTCTCAGAATAAGGTTTTATTTATACTGGAGGAACCCGATGAGCTGTAAAGCTTTTTTTCACAGATGTGCGGAAGTTTTCACAGCTGTTTGCATGTGTCCTGCGCTCTCTTTCCAAATCCTTAGGCTGACAGCGTTCGTGCTGAGGACTTTCCTGCAGGCACGGAGTTATATCCCTGTGGACAGCAATGTGATCGACACTGCTCGCAACTTTCTGCTGAACTCTTTGGCACCATCTGGTCAGTTCACGGAGCATGGCTACGTGATTCACAGGGAGCTGCAGGGCGGCTCTGCCAGCCACATCAGCCTGACAGCCTACACTCTCCTCGCCTTCCTGGAGGACAGTACGGTAGGCAGATGATGCACAATCAAAGTATGGGAATATTTGGTTGAGACAAAGATAAATCTCGTCTTCATTGTATGGCTGATGTAGATATAGAGCAACAAATAATTTTACATAAAGGTGGTTGACCCAGATAATTGCATCAGGAGTAGTATAATGTTTGACTATGATACCTCCTTATTTGTGAATCGGGCACTGAGTCCGTTATACGTTCCATGGTCTGTTCTGGTTGACCATAGTCGCACACTGGAGAAGTTAAAATTTTCTATTTGTGTATCAAGTCACCGCATCTGCCATAGCTGGTATGGATGTGGTTCTGGGTATCCCATATGCTTCATGGAATATTAAAGCCAGGGAATTTCTGCATCAGGTCTTTCATGAGGTATTTGTTTGTTTTATTGTGAACTCCATTCAGCTTTCTTAGCATCATCAGGGTTGAAATTGCATTTCTGAAGGTTAGGCACATGGGTCCAAAATGCTTGCATAACTTGACGCGGTCGTAAGGGACGTTATTGAGATCCTGGTGGAAGGGGAGACGTACTTTTTCCATGATTATCTTCACTTTTCCCTGAGGGTTGCAGCATCGCAGTGAATGGATCTGTGAGCAATTTGCAAAAACGTGGAAAATGTCAGGGTGTTGTGGCCATCTTGAGGATTCCAGTATTCAGATGGACATCAACAAGTCAAGCCTGGCTATTTCTGGTTCATCCCGGTGTACCGTATACTGCTAAGGAGTACACAAGCATCATCACTGCTGTATGAAACCCTGATGCCGATGCTCCCCAGCTTGTGCTTGGCAATTTCTGGACGAGGTTGACCTTTGTCTTCTTTTTAGCGGCTATCTTTTTCAGTTGGCCATCAAAGATTATCCTGTGGTGCAACTTTATTCCTATATAGTTCAGAATTGGGTAATGGTATACAGTTTTGCCAGAAAAAGACACTTTCAGGGTGCGCTTAGCATTTCTGTTCACAAGATGAAAGGTAGTGACTGTTGATTTGTGCAGGTTTGGTTTGAGCCTCCATTTCCAGAAATGTCCCTCCATGGTGTTTAGGTCCCCATTCAAGGTGGACTTGATGTCATTCAAGGTGGCTGCTTATTTTACCAGGGCAAGGTCATCTACGTATGCAAATTTGTGTAACTTTTTTGGTGACACACTCATGAAGACATTGGTGAGCATTTGTGAGCATTTAGCCTTGTTGCAGTCCATTGTTGAGGGACTGGGGTGAACTGCCATTGTCACCAAAAGGGACATGTACCTGTCAATTACTCAGCATCATCCATAGCAAGCAAAGTGTTTTGAAACAGTGGATGATCCTTGCGAGCTTCATCATCATGCTTTTAATCCAGACTGTGTCGTAGGCCAATGGGATGGTATTCCAAAGTGGAGCAGTTCAAGCAACTAAGTGGAAAGATAAGCGTTTTAACCTGCAGTATGGCGGTTGAACAGTACATGTTTACCTCGCTTTATGTGGGTTTGATTTGTACAATTTTACTTATGAGGCAAACTTTTTTCTACCCAAAATCGTTAAATGCGACTTGATTTCACTGATATCTGGCTATGCGGTCAAACGTGTGACAATAAAGTAGCTGTTATTTAATATATATTCAATTATTTCCAAATATTGTATAATTCTTGCTCGGGCTGTCTTTGTAATTTTACTTTGCATAGGCAGGTTATACGTTGTGTAAGTTATTACATGCAGTTATTAGGGCTTGTGGATGAGGTGGGAGGCGAGGGGTGAAATTGGGACCCCTTCTGTGGATGTTTCATTGTTCAGAAGGTAGTGTTCCTGATTTTACTTTTGACTTCAATGCCTCGAGGGTCACTTTAATATTTCTATCCCCTAGATAGTGCTACCTTGAGCAGGTGCCAACGGCACTCTTCTTAAAGACTCAAGTGTTTCACTTTCTCTTCCTCCTCCTTCTCTCCCTCTTCTCATTCATGTTTTTATTTTTCTTCCCTCTGTTTCTCTTTCCCATCTTAGATCATAACTCGGGGTTCCTCCAGATCCATTCGTTTATACTAATTGTGCTAACGCATGTATCCTGTTTCTGTTTTCTTGTTTATTTAGTGCAGTTAATACTGATCATAAAACTTACACATTACATTTTTCTTTTGCATGAGACTGCATAGGGTTTTGGTGAGATCAAATAACACAATGACAATGTAAGATTAATTATTGAATATCCTGCAGTGGTGATTAGCATGCATTGTTAGGGATCTGTATATTAGAGTGGTTGACCTGAACACATTGGTTAAAGGTGCTTTGCTTAGATTATCCCAAAATGATAATTCTGGTGCATGTGGATTACAGAATAACAATGTGAACATCTCAAGTGCTATCCACTTCCTGGAGGCGAATGTGAGTGGTGGCGGCGTGGCAGCCAGCCTGCCCTTGGCCCTCACAGCGTACGCCCTCTCCCTCGCCAACAGCAGCCACGCCGATACTGCCCTGACCCTACTCAACAGCCGCTCCACTTCAATAGGTCAGGCACTAATGCAACACGTGCCCACTGAACCCACAACTTCTGAATGGGTGATATTTTAGTTGCACGTCATAGAGGACCTGTCAACTCACGACTAGAGTGTGTTCCCAATAGGGTGTTATGCTTAACTTTTGAAAATATTCCAATGACTTATTTCTGTTAACCTGATAATATTGTCTCCTTCACATTTCTGTCTCTCCATATAAAACAATGAAATAATTTCTTACACAACCCATCAGCCGCATAACCTTCTGGGAGTGCATAATTTCAACAGAATTGAATCAAGACAAGCAAACTTTGGGCTGGTTTTGACATATGCGTCTCATCATCAGAGTCAGGGTGACAAGCTGAGTTTTGAGTAAAATACTAAATTAAATAAAAGCGTTAACTTGTACATTATATTCCAGAGAATGGGCTGAAGTTCTGGTCAGACTCTGCATCAAATCAAGAGTCCTACTACTGGCAGCCGTCGGCCATCACCATTGAGACCACAGCATACGCCCTCCTGGCTCATCTTCATCAGAACAAAATTGCAGAGGCGGTCCCTATCATGAATTGGCTGAGTCAGCAGAGGAACCACCTGGGAGGATATGCCTCCACACAGGTAACGATACTACCTGGGGAACATTCCTCTACAGAGTTGATTGAAAGTGACACAATTCATAATTGATATTTTAAGGGTTTTTTTTGTTGAAGGCAGTTGCGTGATAGCTGCGATAGCATGTCGGATTTGCAAGGAAGTGCAGCATACTTCAATATGGATTGCCGTTGATACGGCTATTTTAATATACACAATAGACAGGAAGGACAAGATCTAAGGGCTCGCATAATGCACATGCATAATGTACGTTGACTCGGTAATCCCCCTCCCCCTTTGCGTAAGAGCGCAGAAGTGTGATCACCACATCTACGCCTCTGTATAAGGAACGAAACAGTTAGGCTTCTCCACAAATCTGGCTGTCGCCTAGTTGTAATTACTGGCGAAATGTCGTACTCGCATTGTGAATGTTGTGGCTTGGCTCTCCAACACACCGGTGTGCTGTACTAGTGACAAATTGGCATGTTCTGTTTACCTGACAACCTTTACTAGTTAGCTGTGTTGGGTGGTGGTGGGTTTTAACGACACATTTATATATTTACCCGATCTAACCCAAAAAACCTCGATTATAGATGATATTGGTCACGAATGCCTACGTGTTAAATTGCAAGGAAGACCTGGAAAAGACAGAGTTAGGGTTTGAAAAAATGAATATGAAGATTGTAATTTTTTGTGAAAGGTAGCATATTTATGATTTGGTCTTATTTGGTTATACTATGTTGGCAGTGGTGCAAAAGGACACGTAACAAACTCAACACATTCATCAAAAACACTGCCTTATGAGGAAAAAACAATATATTAGGTGGCATCTTAGGGAATGGTCCTTCTGCATTCCAGATAGATAAAGGGCCATTGCCCAAAGGGTTGCCTATTATATGTTACCTTCGAGGCCAGTTTCATGATGAATAATTATCTACTAAGCAATAAAGTAAGTATGGACAATAAAGTAACATTGAATATACATTTTTTTATTTGTAATCGTATGTAATTCTGCACAATATCATCATTGACAGAATATGTTGTGTATTTAATTATACATTTAACATTTACATTTAGAAAAAATATAGTTGCCGTAAATAGGTCAACGTCATCTTCTTGGTTCTTTCGGTAAAGTCACGTAGAAGGGAAGTAATAAAATAATAAAAATAAAACATAATAAAACAATTCTCACGACGTTTCGGCCACAACGCAAGCAGCCGTCCTCAGGTAAAAACCAGGTCTGTCGAGGCGACAGCGTCTGAATGAAACAGCACACATGCTTGGAGCATATATATAAGCTGGGTTGGAAGGGGGGAAAAGAGCGCCTTGACGAAAGAATATGCATATCAAGAGGCATTTAGCATATTTATGGGAAATGCAGGTATGTGATTAGTACTACTCATGCACGTGCATTATGCAGGATTAGCAGCATCAAAGGGAAGGGATATGGGAAATGCAGGTATGTCATTAGTACTACTTATGCCCGTGCATTATGCAGGATTAGCAACATCAAAGGGAAGGGATATGGGAAATGCAGGTATGTGAATAGTACTACTTATGCCCGTGCATTATGCAGGATTAGCAGCATCAAAGGGAGGGGATAGGGGTAGCATTAATAAAGGGAAGGAGTGTTAATAGTATGTAGCTGCAGTAACTAAAACCACCACATAAACAACTAAAGTATAAACTACATAGTATCATCAGTATACTAAATATACTCTACAATTAGCTGAGTTACTAACAGTAAGTAATACATTACAATTCTACGTCGTAAAAAATATATAATATGCTTCCATCTAAACTTTATTCTCTTACATCACACGAGTCTACACCGTACTATATACTGACATAGACAAACCCAACATTTAATTATATACTGTATTGCTATAAACCACCCTATACTGTCGACTATACATTGTAATATTACACTATGTATTATTCTACCCACCCTAATGTATATCACACTGCTGTATATTCACTATACAATTACGATACTATATATTACTTTGTACATTGTATTAAGCATATAAATGTTATACTATTTGTTATTATACACTGTAACATTGACCGTCGTGTGAAAGATACTAAGAGGAAGCAACGAAATTGCAGCGGTGCAAAGAATCCATTCCCTGCAGAGAATACAATGCCAGTGAGTGGAACGCGGTCTAAAAGTCACCGTAAACGTGAACACAATCAGTTAAGATCTGAAATGGTTTATTACGTCCTTCCAATGATTGCTAAGCCAGAATCCATTTTCTCGGTTGAAATTGTCTCTGTGTTTGTATATGTGGATCGCCTCATGAATGAATTTCTCATGGTAGCCAGATGGCTTGCAGAGAACCTCTGTCTTGGAGAAGTCAATATCATGTGAGCCCACTGAATTGTAACAGTGATCTGCCACGGCTGAGGTGTTAGTCCTACCGTGTTTCAAGTCTGCTTTATGTTCACGGATGCGGTCCGAGACATGTCGTTTGGTTTCTCCAATGTAACTGCTACCACAGAGGCAACTTAGTTTGTAGACGCCAGGGTACTTACTGTATGTCTGGAACCACATCTTTTACAGACGGGACCAGATCACGGATTTTATGTACTGTGTTGAATCGGACCTGGATCTTGTGTTTTATCAGGATTTTGTAGATCTTTTTTGTGACCCCAGCAATGTAGGGTAAGGTGATGGTCTTGAAAGGCTCCTCAACATGATCCTTCTTGATGGTTGGAGTGATGGCTTTGCGGATTGTGTAGTCGGAGTAACAATTAGCCTTAAGAGCTTGGCGTACGTGTTTGAGTTCACTGGCAATGTGTTCCTGGTCGGATATGCATTGGGCTCTATGGTATAGAGTCTTGATGAGGGAATTCTTCTGGAATGGATGGTGGTGGGAATCCGGTTTTAGGTAAGCATCCGTATGGGTGGCTTTCCTGTAGACAGAGTGACTCATTGAACCATCAGGTCTCCTTTTAATTAGGACATCCAAAAAGGGTAGCTTGCCATTTTTTTCGACTTCCATGGTGAATCTGATGGCTGGGTGTATGGAATTGATGTGGTCGAGAAATTGGTCTAGAGCAGGCCGGCCATGTGGCCAGATGACAAAAGTGTCATCTACGTACCTCTTCCATAAGGTCGGGCGTAGAGTGACAGTCTGGATGGCGTCAGTCTCAAATTTCTCCATGAACACGTTGGCTACAACCGGAGATAGGGGGGAGCCCATTGGGGTGCCCTCAGTTTGCTTGTAGAAAGTTCCATTCCAGGTGAAGTACGTATTGGTTAAGCAGTGTCTCACCAGGGGGGGGGGGTACCCCAGCGTTCAGTCCTTGATGAACCAAGTCTTCAATGATTGCGATGGTGTCAGGTACAGGAACTTTGGTGAATAAGGAAACCACGTTAAAACTGACAAGCAGGTCGTCTGGGGACAGGGAAATCCCTTAGATTGTCGATACCAGGTCAGTAGAGTTTAGTACCGCAGAGGTGGTTTTTCCAGTGAAAGGCCGTAGGATTTCAGACAAAAAACGAGCCAGTTTGTAAGTGGGGGAGTTTATGGTAGAGACAATGGGACGAATAGGTGTATCTTCTTTATGTATCTTTGGCAAGCCGTATAATCTTGGTGGCCTGGCTGCAGGTTTCAGACTGCCACTCTACGCCTGACCTTATGGAAGAGGTACGTAGATGACACTTTAGTCATCTGGCCACATGGCCGGCCTGCTCTAGACCAATTTCTCGACCACATCAATTCCATACACCCAGCCATCAGATTCACCATTGAAGTCGAAAAAGATGGCAAGCTACCCTTTTTGGATGTCCTAATTAAAAGGAGACCTGATGGTTCAATGAGCCACTCTGTCTACAGGAAAGCCACCCTCACGGATGCTTACCTAAAACCGGATTCCCACCACCATCCATCCCAGAAGAATTCCCTCATCAAGACTCTATACCATAGAGCCCAATGCATATCCGACCAGGAACACATTGCCAGTGAACTTAAACACGTACGCCAAGCTCTTAAGGCTAATGGTTACTCCGACTACACAATCCGCAAAGCCATCACTCCAACCATCAAGAAGGATCCTGTTGAGGAGCCTTTCAAGACCATCACCTTACCCTACATTGCTGGGGTCACAAAAAAGATCTCCAAAATCCTGATAAAACACAAGATCCAGGTCCGATTCAACACAGTACATAAAATTTGTGATTTGGTCCCGTCTGTAAAAGGTGTGGTTCCAGACATACAGTACCCTGGCGTCTACAAACTAAGTTGCCTCTGTGGTAGCAGTTACATTGGAGAAACCAAACGACATGTCTCGGACCGCATCCGTGAACATAAAGCAGACTTGAAACACGGTAGGACTAACACCTCAGCCGTGGCAGATCACTGTTACAATTCAATGGGCTCACATGATATTGACTTCTCCAAGACAGAGGTTCTCTGCAAGCCATCTGGCTACCATGAGAGATTCGTTCATGAGGCGATCCACATATACAAACACAGAGACAATTTCAACCGAGAAGATTGATTCTGGCTTAGCAATCATTGGAAGGACGTAATAAACCATTTCGGATCTTAACTGATTGTGTTCACGTTTACGGTGACTTTCAGACCGCGTTCCACTCACTGGCATTGTATTCTCTGCAGGGAATGGATTCTTTGCTCCGCTGCAAGTTTCCCCGCACTACTCACCCATTGACATATTTTGTTGCTTCTTCTTAGTATCTTTCACATGACGGTCAATGGTACAGTGTATAATAACAAATAGTATAACATTTATATGCTTAATACAATGTACAAAGTAATATATAGTATCATTGTATAGTCAATATACAGCAGTGTGATATATATTAGGGTGGGTAGAATAATACGTAGTTCAATATTACAATGTATAAGGTTTAGGGTGATTTATAGCAATACAGTATGTAATTTAATGTTGGGTTTGTCTATGGCAGTATATAGTACGGTGTAGACTCGTGTGATGTAAGAGAATAAAGTTTAGATGGAAGCATATTATATATTTTTACGACTTAGAATTGTAATGTATTACTTACTGTTAGTAACTCAGCTTATTGTAGAGTATATTTAGTATACTGATGATACTATGTAGTTTATACTTTAGTTGTTTACGTGGTGGTTTTAGTTACTGCAGCTACATACTATTAACACTCCTTCCCTTTATTAATGCTACCCCTATCCACTCCCTTTGATGCTGCTAATCCTGCATAATGCACGGGCATAAGTAGTACTATTCACATACCTGCATTTCCCATATCCCTTCCCTTTGATGTTGCTAATCCTGCATAATGCACGGGCATAAGTAGTGCTAATGACATACCTGCATTTCCCATATCCCTTCCCTTTGATGCTGCTAATTCTGCATAATGCACGTGCATGAGTAGTACTAATCACATACCTGCATTTCCCATAAATATGCTAAATGCCTCTTGATATGCATATTCTTTTGTCAAGGCGATCTTTTCCCCCCTTCCAACCCAGCTTATATATATGCTCCAAGCACGTGTGCTGTTTCATTCAGACGCTGTCGCCTCGGCAGACCTGGTTTTCACCTGAGGACGGCTGCTTGCGTTGTGGCTGAAACGTCGTGAGAATTGTTTTATTATCTTTTATTTTTATTATTTTATTACTTCCCTTCTACGTGACTTTACCGAAAGAACCAAGAAGATGAATTTCTGCAGTCACGAAAGCTTTAAATCGAAATTTAGGTCAACGTCATGAATGTAACATACCATGACATAAAATTGGGAAGGCAGATGAACTTATCAATACATTCTTCTTTGGTTCTTTCGGTAAAGTCACGTATAAAGAAAAAATAATAAATCAAATAATAGCATACGACGTTTCGATTGCAACACAAGCAATCATCATCAGGTATAATGAAATAGCGACATAAAATCTAACCAGAAAAAATTATAGACAGACATATAAGCAAACAGATATCAACAAGATACACAGTGCGGGCAACACAGGTACAGAGAGGGGTGATCGTCTCTGTGGGGTGGCCTTAAATAGACAGAGGGCGGAGGCAGCGAGAGGGAGGGGTTAGAGACAAAATTTACATGTCAATGAGTACAAAAAAAAAGTGAGCAGGCTTAGGGAGAGAAAGAAACACACTAAAATTTAATAACCTAGCAAAGTATCGAAATGTTATGTAAACGACACAGAGAGTCGGTCAACACACAATTAACGCATAGCCTGGTCGATTACGTATTTCAATGATTGCTAAGTTAGAATTTAAGTGTGAAAATTTCAAAGAAAGACAAAACATAAAAACAAGAGGGACGGAGACACACAGACAGAGCAGAACCTAAGAACGACAAAAAACGAGTGTAGACAGAAAAAATTACACTAAATAAACAGGCAGAGAGAGAGAATAAAAAACCCAGAGAGAGAGAAAAAAGGTAAACTTGGAACTTCCCCGTAGAAGTGGTTCAATCTTAACTTTGGAGCTTTCGTGACTGCAGGAATTATTCTTTGGTTCTTTCGGTAAAGTCACGTATAAAGAAATGTCGTATGCTATTATGCTATTTTTTGATTTATTATTTTTTCTTTATACGTGACTTTACCGAAAGAACCAAAGAATAATTCCTGCAGTCACGAAAGCTCCAAAGTTAAGATTTATCAATACATATTCTAAATATAGTTCGAGAAATATTATTAATCTAATACTCTAAACTGATTAACAATGAAATTGATGTAAAAATAAGTAAAACACTGGATGAAAATTACATGTAGATTTCTGGTTGTGATAGATGTGTAATAAAGGACTCTTTCACAGTGTCGATCTCCGTTGCCCTTTATTTGGGTTCGTGTAAATCTCGCTCCCACGGCGTCCTCGCTCAGGCCCGCGTCTCTTCCGTCAATCTCTCCGCAGCCACACTGCTGCTCCGCCCTGCAGCCACCCTGCTGCTCCGCTCTGCAGCTACACTGCTGCTCCGCTCCTCCTCGCTTACGGCCAGCCTTCCACAGCCCGCTAGCCCCCCTGCGCCCGGACACCGATGGCCGACGGTGCCGAGGTCTCCCAACACGTGGCGATCGCGCCACCCTCCCAATATTGCCCAGCGTGGCCTCCTCCCGTTTTCACTCCGTCTTCTCTCCCCGATCCCTTCCGGTTCTCTCCCTAAATCCTCTCCCCCACGTGACCCTAACTCCTCCCTCTCCTCATGTGACCCAGACTCCGCCCCCCTCAATCCTTGCTCGCATTACATGACCCCCCCCCCCTGATGAAAAACCCAGCCGTCCCTGGCTGCAACAGAACAAAATAAAGCGAGCAACTTTCAACCATCGGGCATCACCAGACAACGGAGATTATAACAACACGATAACAAAAAACAACAAGAACAAGAACAACAATCAACGAAAGGAAAGGGATTTGGAATGCGTGCGGGTCGCCAGCCCGTCCCGAACGGGCGGCGTCCCCCCCACAGACCGAGAACGCGACGGGGTTTTAAGAGCGACAAGATTAGAACCGCCCGCCGCTGTTGGAGGCCCGTCAACGCCAAGGTCCCGTTCCCCAGAGAGACCCGAGTCCGGGGTCTCCCGCAACCGCATCTGTGGTGGGGTTGGAGGGGCAGTGGGGTCAAGTGTCCCCGTCGCCGTGGTAGGCCCACCCAGAGCAGGATTCGCTGCATCCGCCTGTGTTACGGCCGGTTCGTCTGTAGAATGCACGACAGGCGCGCTTGCAGGGTCAACAGGCAAAGGCAGAGGTGCGTCGGATGCAACAGACACCGGCAAGGCAACATCAGGAGATGATGCATCCGTCCGCGGGGCCACGTAGGGTTTCAACCGAGACGTATGGACGTACCACCGCCGAGATCCGAACCGAACACGCGCGGACTGCGGGTTAGGAACCTCAATAAGCTTAACCGGCCCCTGCCATGGTTTGTGCAGCTTAGGGGAGGTCCCCGCCCGCACCTGCGGGCAGTGCAGCCAGGCCATGTCCCCCACTCGCCAGGGGCATTTCCCATTCAAGCGCTGAGCGCAACGTTCGTTCCGGGCCTGGGTCTTGGCAGTAGCCAATCGGGCCCCCTCCCGTGCCTCGGTGACGCGTCGAACAGTGCCTTGAATGTACTCGGGGAGAGGCTTAACAGGACCCTTCGCCCCCGTTCCCAGCTGTACGTCCACCGGCGGCACATTCTCGCGGCCGTACATTCGAAAAAATGGAGAATACCCTGTCGACGCATGAGGCGTCATCCGATACGCGGAGAGTACCTCAGGGATATGCAAATCCCAATCAGCTTGTTTCTCGTTAACCGTGTGACATAGCATGGCCGACAGCGTCCGATTAAGCCGTTCCACCATGCCATCCGTCTGCGGGTGGTAGGGAGACGTACGAACCTTCATGGTTCCCAGAGCAGCGCACACTTCCGCCAACAATTTAGAAGAAAAATTTCGCCCTTGATCCGTGAGCAGCCTTTCCAGCGCCCCTTTGTCCATTACATATCCAAACAGGAAGGCGTCCGTGATAGACGCCGCCGACTGGTCGGGTAAGGGCCAAGCCATCGGCCAGCGGGAAAGATATTCCACCCCGACCAGCAAAAATGTATTGCCCCTAGCGGATGGCGGGAAGGGTCCCAAAATATCCAACGCCACCAACTCGTTAATCTGAGACACCTGTATAGACACACTCGGGACACGCCCGAATGTGTCCGACGACATCCGTCGTCATGCCGTGCCAGAAGTAGTCTCGCTGCAACGTCAACAAGGTTTTCTGCACCCCGAGATGTAATAGAGTGTCGCAGTGCAGAGTCCGAATCAATTCGTACCGTAACGACGACGGTACTACCAGACGCCAGCGATCGTGCAACCCCTCCCTCCACATCAGCAACCCATCCCGGAGAGCGGCCCCCGGCGTCTCACCGGACAGCAGTCCCCCCGTTCCCTTCGCAGCCCGACTCTGTAAGGCCCCCAACGGGTCATCAAGCAACTTCTCGCGAATCCATACCGAGCGCGGCAGGTTCAGAACCCCATCGGCCGGTCCCGGGCATACGGGAGCCTCGGGCACCTCGACAGCTGACACAACAGGCCGAGGGGGTTGCTGAACCGGCGTACACCTATTCGTACCCGAAGCGCAAGCGCAAGGGGACCCCTGCGGCAACCTGGAGAGCGCGTCCGCGTTCGCGTGACGCGACCCCTTCCGGTAGTGAATTTCGAAGGAAAATTTCTGCAGGGTTTCCAACCATCGTGCCAGTTGGCCAGATGGTTGGTCAACTCTCAGGGCATATTGCAAAGCCGCATGGTCCGTGCGAACAATACACGACCGGCCGTATAGATACGGGCGATATTGGCGGAGAAAGTAGACAATAGCCAATAGTTCGCGGTGAGTAACGCATTAGCGGGTCTCTGCCGGAGACAGCACGCAGCTACCATAGGCTACCACGCGTTCCACGCCTCCCTTGGACTGTGACAGAACGGCCCCGATCCCGGTGTCACTAGCGTCCGTATCCAGAATAAAAGGGCGATCAAATTCCGGATAGTCCAATGTCGGCGCCGTCGCCAAACGATCACGTAGGCCTTCAAACGCCACTTCCTCCGGCGGTCCCCAACTGCGCCAACACCGCTTTCAGTGCCTCCAGTTGGGCCGCCACCTGTCGCCATCCTTCGTCGGCGTCCACTTGCGCGGATGGACCCACCGAATCGGCAACCTCCTGCACCCCCGGACCGTCGCTCGTCCCTGCGTCACTTCCCCCCTCCATCGTCGGTAGCGTCACCGCTGGAGGGAGGTCGTCTTCAGAAGATGCTGCAGAAGATGGTGCAGGGACGTTCTTTCTTCTGAGCTGTTTTGACATGCCGTTTCACTTCTGACACCAATGTAATAAAGGACTCTTTCACAGTGTCGATCTCCGTTGTCCTTTATTTGGGTTCGTGTAAATCTCACTTCCCACGGCGTCCTCGCTCAGGCCCGCGTCTCCTCCGTCGAGCTCTCCGCAGCCACACTGCTGCTCCGCTCTGCAGCCACACTGCTGCTCCGCTCTGCAGCTACACTGCTGCTCCGCTCCTCCTCGCTTACGGCCAGCCTTCCACAGCCCGCTAGCCCCCCTGCGCCCGGACACCGATGGCCGACGGTGCCGAGGTCTCCCAACACGTGGCGATCGCGCCACCCTCCCAGTACTGCCCAGCGTGGCCTCCTCCCGTTTCCACTGCATCTTCTCTCCCCGATCCCTTCCGGTTCTCTCCCTAAATCCTCTCCCCCACGTGACCCTAACTCCTCCCTCTCCTCACGTGACCCAGACTCGGCCCCCCTCAATCCTTGCTCGCATTACAGATGTATAAATATTTGTCATGGAAATGGTCCTTTACTCCGGTGAACAGAGATATATCTGTATGGGCAGTGCTCGACTTTCGAACGGGTTCCTTTCCTGAGATTCTTCATAAGTCAATTTGTTCGTACCTCAAAATGCAATTTTTTATTGTACGAATTGTACATTACATACGTAAAATATGTTATGGTTCAACAAAAAATAGGAGCATTGTTACATTCATAACTAAGAAGAAATTATGTACATTTCCATGTCATACCATAATAAAAGAGAATATAGTAAATTAAACAAAATGAAATAACATTAAAACACTTTTATTTTCACTTAGCTTGAGTCCTGATGTTGGCTTGCTTGCTGGAAGGGGTGTTTCTAGCATTCTGGGACTCATTACATCTTGCGGAGGATCGATTCGCTGAACAAAATAGTTCTGCGGTTCGGTTCATAAGTACGATCGAACGTTCGCAAGTCAGATGGTTAGAAAAAACAACATCTTGTGACATTTCATTCATAAGAGAGGATGTTCATAAGTTGGGGACTGCCTGTACAATATTTCCACAAATTAACAAATACAAGTAACAGTATTGTTGGCTTTGGGTTCACAGGACACAATAGTGGCGCTGCAGGCTCTGTCCGAGTTTGCCGTGTGGCAGTTTGGAAAAGTTTCTGGTTCACTAACTGTCTCTACCGCATTGCCGAGCGGCCCCATCACCGTGCAGCTGTCCGGCATGAATGCCACGGACAAGCGCATTGTGAAGGTACCACACCCTACCTACCATGGCTAGCACTTAGGATGCATTCAATAAATCTCAGGGATATACAGGAAGCTGCTCATGGTGAGTGACAGGAAGCTGCTCATGGTGAAAAGTGCACAAAGATGGAGAGGTGCTTGCTTGGAATTACACTGGGAGACAGGAAGAGGAACAAACAAATAGAAAACATATCTAAGGTAAATATGTAAATTTGACTGTTAAGAATAGTGGGCTTGGGCAGGATGAAGGATGATGGCTGAGACTAATAATGGAGTGGCAGGTAAGAAATAATGTCTCCCGTAGATATGGAGTGCTGAAATCAGCTTGTGTGCAGGAGTTGAATGGGTTAATAGATTACAAGAGCATGAGAGATTGTGATGATGTTGGTAACTTTTATCCAGCAGTGCAGAGACCATCGCTGATGATAGATTCCTGTGTTTTTAATGTCATTTCATTCCTTCTATTCCAACAGATTTCTACAAGCTCAAACTTAAATGTGACTCTGTCTGGAACTGGTAGTGGACAAGTTATTGCACAGGTATTGGCTGCCCCGAAATGTAATGATAAACAGCCATTCTCTCAAGGATCCAGCATACCACATGGGACTCTTAGTTTTTGCTCTGTGACCAGAATATATCATACTACATTTTAAGATAGAATTTGGGATAAATTAGGTTTGTATGGTGCCATTTTAGAGGCCCGTATAGTGGCTGAGTAAAGGATTAATTAAATCGTGTTATTCTGAAGTTACCATCTGGGATTGTCCCCTGCAAATAGTGTAATTGATGTAGGTAGTGTATTTATGACCTGGGACACTTCTTACTTGATTCCCAAAGTAGAATTTGATTATTATTCATGATGTATATATAAATATGAATGTATGTTTAGTTTTAAAAGCTGCATTCTAAAACATCCCCATTATGATAAGACACACATGTATCCACCCGATTCTTTTGTGATGAGCTGAGTCAATACCAGGTTACACTAGTGGGTGACTGAGTTTTTTTTATATAGACAAATATAATCTTTGTATAGATCGACTCAGTTAATGTCATGTAACACGGGGTCATTCGGGAGTGTGGTTTGGATGAAATTAAGAGTGTCGTGCTGATAAGTTTTGCCGTGCCTTCGCAGCTGAACGTGTTCTACAACGTGCGGGATTCCCCGGTGGTACGCAGAGCTCGCTCGGCGGCCCCCAGCCCAAGCTACGAGCTCGATGTGTACTTCGAAGACACCGGGGTTAACGGTTCCATCGGGGAGCAGGTGGTGCTGACAGCATGCACAAGGTATGGAGGAGGCTTGAGGGGTGTTAAAAAAACATCCGAATGAGCAGATTGGTCAAGTTTATTTTCACGGCAATCCAAATACAGATGGCTTTTAATTATCTGTGGCTGATTTTCTGAGATTTGATTTAACCGTGCTTCAGGGGTGACTGACTCATTGCCCATGCTACAGCCACGTGGTGATGGCACACGCCTGTAATCCAACACTGTGGATTACTTAAATGTAGTGAAATTCCTTCCCATGGTTTTTGAGGTACCATACCCTGGCTTGCCAGGAGGTGGTGCAGGAAATGGGGACTCCCATCTGTACCATTTGCAAAAGATAAATTGTTTCCAACTTGCACCATGTAGGTTTTCTCTGAGTGCTGCGGTTTCCCCTCACATGTAAAAACTCATTTATTGGCTGAAAACACTTTAATATATAGAAGACCACAGAGCTTGGACAATTGTTTATGCCAACTCACTGCCAGGCCTCTGTGATTCTTGTGGTTTTTCGTGAGTCGTTCTCGGTATTAGAGAGCTAAGTAAGTAGTTTATAAACGAGCAACTCTTAAAACCAAGGTTACCACAAGTGTGCAATATTCATACATTATAAGCTCTGTTAACCAACTCTGTCTTGCATTTTCTACTGAACCAGTTTAATGTCTGTGAAGTTAGAGAATGCTCTGCACATTACAATTTGAAAATAATTTAAATATTTCATTGTCCAAAAGTAAACCCAGACTGACTCATGCTACATTTTAACCTTCATTATATGTTGGTAAATTTACTTACGTTTGGCGTTATCTCCCATTGCACCTGATAATCGAGATGAACTATTTTGTACATGCACATGAGACAAAGACATCTTTTAGAGACTGTGTGCAGTGTTATTTTAATGTAGGTTGCTTGAAACGAGAAGGTGACTTAGTTCAGGTGAAGGTCGCTGTGGATAGGCTCCAGCCATGGCCATGTGTGCACCAACGTGTTGTCAGTTGTGCAAGTACCCAAAAGCATAGACATAACACTTTGTCGTGCTTTGATTTTGTGTCCACAGATGGATGGGCCAGGATGCCTCTGGCATGGCCCTCATGGAGACGAACCTGCTCAGTGGCTTCTTGGGTGATGAGAAAATCGCCCTAACTGACAACCTCAAGCTCGTGGAGACATCGCCAGGAAAAATCCACCTCTACTTTGTGAATGTACATGCTCTCTGCAGACTAGCCAATCACAGTAATGTGCGACCTGACATCTTATTGTGCCTGACCAATTTATTTGCATTTTTAAAGCAATAATTACAGTAAATGTTTTCTTTTCCCCTTTAGCTAAATGAGAATTCAACTTGTGTGAACATCACACAGTATAGAGTTGCACCAGTGGCAAAAACAATGGAAGCATTGGTTTCAATTAGTGACTACTATGAACCAAGTAAGTACAATCAATCTCTCAAAAACTTTACATTTGCTAAAACCTACCTTTAATTTGTCAGTATGATTTATCTTCACACTACTCATCACTGTGATCTTTAGTCAAGTTATCACACTCTTTCACCTTGAAGGGAAATTCATCGGACCAAATGTATCTTTAACACATACACACTCAGTCTCTTACCTATCCAAATAATTTATTCAGGATCAATATCCTCAATCGCAGACATTCCACAGCACGTAAGTGCATTGTTTTAAGGAAATAAAACTCATGGTTCTCACCCATTCTCTGTGAATGCCCTAAACGCCTGGAATTACATGCCTTCAAAAATGTCCTTGGTTAAAAATATGTTAGACTGTTGATTCTTTCTAAGTTAATTTAATAATGAATTGCATGAATAAATCGCCTTTTACAAGTTTATGAAGGTACTGTACATCATGATGAATATATACATAAATCATTGGCCATGGCAAGGAAAAACTAACAAGTACTTAAGTTTATTGTATTTTTACATATATCCTTATTTGTTTACGTATTATTACTACAGTAACCATACGCATGGTGAATGTAAATCAGTGTACTTCATTGCAAGGACATTGGGGGCCCCTGGTGGCCAACAATACACAACATGTGAAAACACCCCCCCATCGTTAAGTATTGCTGCATTTCTATAAAGTATGCTACAGTAAGACTTATACCCATATCCTAAGTAAACGTATATGATGCTTAACACTACATGTTGCTTAACACTACATCTATTGCACTTCCTTATTGCATCAGTACTGCTGAGAAAATGCAATTACTGTACGTTAAAATCTTGATTTGAAGCTTTCGTGACTGCAGGAATCCATACTCTTTGGTTCTTTCGGTAAAGTCACGTAGTTAAAATAAAATAAAACAAATCACGACATTTCGGGCGCAACACAAGCGTCCGTCATCAGGTGGGACAACCTGCCCCCTTTCTTACCTATATAACCTCTTGCCACGGCAGCTCTCTCGCCCACTTCAGCATTTTTTCTTGCTGTGGTTGTCCCGCCTGATGACGGACGCTTGTGTTGCACCGGAAAGGTCGTGATTTGTTTTATTTTATTTCTAACTACGTGACTTTACCGAAAGAACCAAAGAGTATGTACGTTAAAATTATAATATATATTTAATGACATCCTACCAATAATAAATCCTGCTAGAGTTTGGTGAATCATTGAAGGTATTATCTTTTAAATATGTTTTGGCAATCCATGAGTAAAATATATTCATAGTTCTGAGGTGTTACATTTTAGACTGAAACTTAAATGTATAATTACGTATTGAAATAGTTTTATACCACCATGCAATCAAAATGTCTATAATATACCTACAGTCCACGTAAATAAATGTTAACTACTGAAGTTATATTATTTAAAAAGTTTTCTTCCAACTGAGAGTGTGTTTGCCTCTCTGCCTCTTTCTTCACAATTAGGAACAAGAGTGGAGATGCAATACAAGTCCCTAAAGCTGTCTAATATAACCTTGCAGTCCTTCTGTGGTGAAACCTGCACGTTTCAAAGCAATGTACTTGCTGCTGCTATCAGCACTACTGCTGCCACCCAGACCACAGTGAAGGCAAGCGGCACTACTGCTGCCACCCAGACCACAGTAAAGGCTAGCGGAATTATGTCAGGTAGTGGTATGAACCCTTTACTGTGGTTCCTGATGCCTGCTGCCTTCTGCCTGTCCTGGATGTGGCTCTGAAGAATAATCCTCTATGACTGGGGGGCCTTGAAAGCACTCGCTCACAGCTATGTTATTTGTATCAACTTCACAACGTAGTGTGTGCCTTCTAATCAAATAGAAAACTACGTAATAAAACATAAAACAAATCATATGATACTTTGTAAGTGGTATGTTTCAGTTGCTAATGTATGTGTAGCCAAAGATGGCTGAGCAGGGGGTTAGGAATAGCATTGTTTTGGAATACTGTTATTGGTGGTGGTTGTCAACTCACATTTGACATTTTTCAGCATATAACATGAGCACTCCTTTAAACTAACATATATAATCATGATGTTTTATAGCATTACACTCCACTAATATATGAAGGAGAAATGCAAGTTAATAAACATGCACCATATGGGCCTGCACTGATTAAAAATATCAAAACCTGAATCACTTTGTTCAACAATGATGGGATACGATTACAATATTTGCATTCTCTTTCTGTAAGGGCACACATTTCCCAGTACTTTTTAATTTGTTGGAATTGTTGCTTTTGTGTTTATATCTGTCAGTGCCATAAACATTCCTTTCAGAGCAGGTCTTTGTTTAGGGAAGTATGTGCACAAGATTGATAACGAGTTATTGAAATCAAGAAATAATAAACATGATGAATTGTGAATAAAATTGATTGAGTGTATGTGGTATGTTTCAATGTTTATTTCTGTGCCATGGCGATGTGCACCGTTATGTTCACCTTTAGGCTCGCTACTTCCAAACTTGTGTGCATTTAGAAGAGACAGAAGAATGGCTCGAGTTAAAAGCAGGTATTCAATAATGGCTGGAGTCATTTCCAATGTCCACTATCTTCACGAACCCACCCTGCCCAGCGTGGTGAAGTATGGTCATATATCTTGCCCCAATGGTAGTGCAGCCTTAAACTTGGTCTTCAGTCACTTGCAACTCTGGTGCATGATGACAGCAGGGTTTTTATAGGTGTAGGTAATGTTATTAACCTTTGGGTAACAACACAGCACCTCGATTTTACAATTTTTACATATAATGTGCATACTTTTATCTAAAGAATCAAATCTTGCTTCATGGGAAACAATTTAAATAAACTGGGTGAGACGTAATTGATATCAGCAAGTGAAGAACCCCATACCTCTCTGTACTCACTGTACTATGCTAATCTGCAAAATGTTATTTCCAAAATTAGGATAAAAATTACTGAATTTATTACGATGCTTTGTGCTAACAATTGGGCCGTGACGTTTTGACGAGAAATGTAACTGAATGCCAATATCTCGATCTCTCTCCATTAACAACATGTTAGGTATCCAAATGCAAAACAAGACAAAGTGGCACATGCCAGGATGCTAACCAAAGCCAACAATGGCTTCTTCCTGAAGAATATATTTCAAAGGAGCTCCTCTGGCCTTCCACCAGATTTCCATTCAAAATTAGTTGCTAATTGAGATATATTCTTTGGGTCTTTCGATAAAGTCGTGTAGATATGTTCAAAGAAAATAACAAAAAACTACGACATTTCGATCACAAAACAAGCGTTCGTCATCAGGAAGTGGGGGTTAGCTTTTAAAGGGTTAGCTTCTAAACGTAAACTGTTGATAAAGGTTTGAAATGGGCGTAGCCAAAATGTCAGCAGCCAATGTTAATGTAAGTGGTGGGCAGCGACTGGGATGGTGGTGGGTTTTCACACTAATCAAAGGGCTGCCCGGTAAAAATGAGCATGATCATGTCAGATCGTTCAGCAGCTTCAACGGCGGACGTCCTGAGTTGGCTATGTTCATGTGAGATATTAGCCAGTGGGTTTGCAAAGTACCTTCATCTTAGATAAATTCCGTATACAGTATTCTAAATTGCTATTTTAAATCTAGAAAAGGATTCAAAAGCAAGCTATTCACTTTGTTAAAGTAACAATTGTCAAGCAAGCAAATTGTGGACCAGTTCATCAGTGTGCTCATTCGCAGAGTTAGTCTTGAATGAACTATTGCTGGTCAACTTCCAGATGTTTATTACTGTTAGGTATGGGTCCGAGTTTGTTGCAGAAATACAGCAATACTTCGATATACGAAGTAGATGCATTCCTGGAGCCGCATTCATCTATTGAAACTTCCTATATTGAATACGACTAGAATGAGCTAAGAATGTGTGTGTGTTCCCCGCGTGACGTCACTCCACATGATGCCCACCCCCCGCGTAACATCACTCCATAT
Source organism: Lethenteron reissneri (assembly GCF_015708825.2). Lineage (NCBI taxonomy): Eukaryota > Metazoa > Chordata > Hyperoartia > Petromyzontiformes > Petromyzontidae > Lethenteron > Lethenteron reissneri. Next base: position 13,290,662 of record NC_083815.1, read on the forward strand.
GAGCCCCCCCCCCTCATTAACATTAATTAATGGGTGGATTTTTGCACTAAAGCAGAGGAAGATCGTGCTAAATTAAATAATTTATTACACAAAGTCGCTTCAAATATGACGTTGAAACAGACAGCACTGGTCGATTCAAATCTTCAGAGGCATTTTGCCGAGAAAATCAGTCCCCGGCAAGCACAGAACAGCCAAGGCCGTGGAAACCAAAACATGGCCCGACAATGTGACATCGACAATGCGCAATGCAACAGTTATCTGACCGATTATCCCCAATGATCCACCATTGGCGGCGAAATGGAGCATCCACAAGCTCCAAAACCCGACACCGGGAGGGCAAAATCTTATACATGAGGTCAGAAATAATGGTTGAAGACACGCTGGTGTCAACTAGCATGCAAATTTCAACCCTCTCAATGAACCCAAGCACAGCCAATGACTCCACGGCCGCCGCAACCACTCGATGTGCTAACTTTGTCCACTGATCCGGTCGGAGCGGCCGCGTGTCGCGAACACGCACCGACTCCCCCAAAAATGCGCGTGACCCCGACACAAATCGGACCTCCCCGATGGGTGAAGTGAACCCCGAGGCCGAGTATGAGGTATGCCGCGACTCGCCTTAGGAAGCAGTGAGTCGTAGGAAGGCGTACGTACCGGGGGCCGCCGTCGAGGAACCTGGCAGCCCGATTGGACATGCCCCGGCAGGCCACAGTTGTAGCAGGTGACCCGTCCACTGCTGGATTGGGATGATGCAGACCTCGCCCGCCGCCGGTCGTCCCGCCGCGGATTGCCGTCACCCCGATGATTGCCACTCCACTGGTGCAGCGAGCATGCAGGAGCAGGCTCCTCGTCCGCGTGGGCCCCGGGCTCCGCAGAAGATGCAGAGCACGCCACCAAAACCCTGTCATGTTGCAGGGTCTGCTGCGCCTGTATGCACGTGGCGATCTTTAGCGAAGACACCTCTCCATCCTCGGCGGGGAGCACAGTATGGAGGTCTTTGGCGAGTCCCAACATCTTCTCGAGGACCAAGGCGTTAAGGCCGTCGTGGTCCATTTTTGGGAACGCGGCCTTTGCCAGCACCAAGAGCGCACTTCGGTAGGTGAGAGCCGACTCACCATCCCCTTTTCATCTCATGGCGAACTTCTCATGGGTGTTCAGCGGAGGCTCGAAAATAGCGGCCAAGTGGTCAAACGCCTGCATGAGGGTGGACATCTCGGATGGCAGAATGGCGAGGAACGCCGCCAAGGCGTCATCGTCGAGGGCGGCCGAAGTCGACATTGGTGAGAAATCGCTGCTTAAATGCTACTCAGTCACCGCTGGCGGCAACAAATTATTTAATGAAGGGCAGTCGATGGTGGAGCAACTAGATATCAATCCACAAGGACGTCCCCGCTTCAAGCTTGGCAGGCTCAGCGCTGCCCGCCGGCAGCAAAATGGCACCCGCGAGCACGGGCAGCGGCGATGGCATTCCCGCCTTTTGTGAAATGGCAGCCAAGTCGCCCCATCGAGGGCAGGGACCGCATCTCGACGAGGATCGAGGACGCCGCTTGAAGGAGATCAGCGGGACGGCTGTGCGCGTCCCTGATGAGCGCCTCCAATGAAGGCGAGGTGCCGCTCGTCCTGACTGCGCTCTGTTCCGCCGACAGCGCCTCCGCTCCTTCCTCGGCGGCCGTTGGCAGAATCAGCTCCTCGTCATCTTCATCGTCCGACACCCATAAACGAACTCTGTGACGTGTAGACATGACGTGTTTACTGCTAGCTACAGCTTTGCAAGTTGGCCACTACTGACACCAGTTGTAGTGAGTCCAACTGAGTCGCAGACGTTGTCTTGGGAGCAACACTATTTATTTTACCAACTCAACATAACATAACACAACCTACACTTGGGTGTTGAATGCCCATTTAGCCACGCTACGGCAGAACTAGACCTGGTTCGCTATCCCGGCACGGACCACAGGCTGGGTCCCAGACTGTTTGGCTAGAGATCTTCTTTAACCCGACGTGGATCTTCTTCACCAGCAACTGAAGAACCCAGAGCCCCTCACGGGGCCCCCATTATTTTGGCCTGGGCTGGGGCTGGCTCCGCCCCTCGCCCTGCCCACCTTCTAGATCTCTCGAGCTCTTTCCCGAAGGCTCCCGAGAGCTCTTTTATACCACATGACCGCCCAGCGGCTCCCGTCCACCAGTGGCCCCTATCCAATATCATTCGGTCAGGTGTCGGCAGGTCAACCAGCGTATCATGCCCCAATGTAACTCTCCCTCTCGCTCCCTCACCGAGAGCCCACACCGCACACTGTACATGGTGCCTCCACGCTAACCAGCGCTCACCCAAGCCCCGCTAGGTCTGGTACTACGTCTAGTAAGTGGGCCACACATAATGCCAACACATTATCTGCCGTGGATTCGTAAGCCAGGCACCACACAGTGACATTTCACAGTCACTACACAAATATATCAAATAAATACAAATATGTCAAATTCATGAAGCATCCATATATACAAACAGACATAACTTCAACCGTAATGATGGATTCAAATTGAGCAATCATTGGAAAGATGTAATTAACCAAGTCAAACTTTAGCTACCAGGCAGTTTACTGCTAGACAGCCGGTTTAGATTTATTTTCATAAACATACCCATATTCACGGCCTGTTACCCCTAGTTTCACACACTACCATTGCATTGCATGGTAGTGTGTACCACAAGTTGTTTTTTAGCTTGCACATTTCAGTTTGAACTCCATACGTTGTTAGTCTGCGCATTTCGAATTTACCCACCCGGCAGCATAACAAAATGCGGCTTAATCCTAGCTTGCTTCTCTACTTCCGCCATCTGCATCACAGCCTCAGTTTCGGCCCCATTCGTTGCCTCCCAGCGCACCCTCGGCTTCCTAACTTTACCTCCCAGCCCACACCCCGCCCCCACACTCACCATGCCCCCCCCCCCTCCTTCCATGCCCCGCGACTATATAATCCCTCGTCACAGCCATCTCTGAGACACACTTAAGCGTGTGTGCTTTCGCTACGTTGTCCCCACCTGAAGAAGGACGCTTGTGTTGCGCCCGAAACGTCGTGATTTAATTTAGTTGTTTTCATTTATTTGTGACTTTGCCGAAAAAACCAAAGAGTATCATGCAAATATATTAAATTAATGCAAGTTCCCTGAGTCTTGGCACTCGAATTGTGTTCTAATGCAGTGGTTCTCAACCGGGAGTACGCGGACCCCTGGGGGTACGTGGCAATGTCCCAGGGATTCCGTGAGGTGATTTATAAATGTGTGAAATTATATCAAACGTGAATGTAATTGGTGAATAATCTCGCATGAATCTGCCAATATAAAATAACTACGATAAAATTCAAATACATATGGGAACCTAGAACGATATAAAATACCTTTTCAAACTCATTGATTTTAAACAATATGGTTTATTTGAGTAACCGGCAAGTGCGGACAAATTACGTCCTGCATGCAGAATTTGTTTTACTTCGCTTGCAGTTACTAGCTAGTGAGGATTACTCACAAAATGGACAATTGGTTAAAATATTGATGTTCATTATTCATACATTTGTTTCTCAGAACCATGTTTGGTCAAATCCGTTGAAACAATTCAACAAGGGGTACAGTAACCAAAAAAGGTTGACAACCACTGTTCTGTCTATGTCTGGAGTGTGTCGGTGGCCACTGCACGAATGTCTCTCCTCAGGTGGTTTGTCCTAAATGCGGAATTAAAATATACAAATCCAAGTTTTCTATTTTTGATTACCCAGATGTACAAACGTGTACTGTATTTAGTCCACCCTAAATACATTTACAGTATTTATTCGACAAAATTAAATATGCGTAAATGTCCCTTTCATGAGTTTGATATTTGGAAGGATGTATGCATTTTTATACTTCCTATTTTTCAAACAACTTTTATCCGAATACAGTTAAGAACACATATAAAAAAAGTGAAGTAGAAAGCCATTAGGGTTAAATAATTTTAAATAATCCCGACAACCCATAATTGCGTGAGGGGTTTAATGATTATACATAGCAAGTCATGAGAAGTTTATAGTATTTTACATAATGTAGTCCTACATAGGATAAATGTGTAATTTGCCTCATGAATAATCCTTCAACTTTTACTGTCACCATCCAATTCTCAGCCTCAGTCCCAGCACAAGCAACACAAACTTCACCTCACAGTTATTATAAACTGGTGATGAACAGCTTTACTTACTTGAGAAACACATTTGTCAATATCACTAGACTTAAAAGGGAAAAAATAACATGCGATGCTTTGGCAATGACCCTTCTTTATAGGACATACTTTATTTATTAAAGTTCAAATGCATATTGTGTTTCTTGACCTTGTGGACCTGGAAGCTCTTGAGGTAAATAACTTAAAATTCCTGCCTACCATACACATTTTATTACATGTGTAATGCGGTCGTAAACGGCCCTCCGGAGGTGACGTCATGAGGGGAGGAGTTAGGTCACGTGGGGGGAGAGGGGTTAAGCTATAGAAGGAGGGGAACCGGAAGAGGAGAGGGAGTGACGGGGAACCAGGAACAGGGAGAGGCCACGAAGGGCGAAGCAGAGGGTGGCGAGATCGCCACGAACACGGGGGAGCGAGGAGCGGCACCGTTGGCCAGCGGTGACCGACCCGAAGCAGCGAGGAGGCTGCAGTCAGCAGCGGGGCTGCATAGAGAGTCAGCAGCGGGGCTGCATACAGAGTCAGCAGCGGGTCTGCATACAGTAGCAGCCAAGAGGGTCTGCATAAAGGGGTAGCAGCGAGTCTGCAGGGAGAGAACGGAGGTTACGGTAGATGAAGCAGAGAGTCTGCGGGAAGAGAAAGGAAGCTATAAAAGAGAGTCAACAGCCGGGGGCTACAAATACAGTGTTATCACAGAGTGCCGTGTGGGAGAAGACAAGAACCCAATAAAGGACACGAAGACAGAAAGAAGTGTCTGAGTCCTTTTATTACACTGGAGTCAGAAGTGAAACGGCATGGCGAAACAATTGAGGAAAAAGAATATTCCATCTCCGGCGTCAGATTCATCTTCGGACGACGACGATCTTCCTCCTGCGGTCGGCTTCACTTCGGCGGAGGGAGAGATCCGTGAGGGCCCGGGTGTCGAGGAGGTTGCCGCTTCGTCCGACCCATCTGCGTTGAAGGACGAGGATTTAAGATGGACTCGGATGGCGGAGCAACTGGCAACTCTCAAAAACGTCATCACTGAGTTGTGTGAGCTTGTCACGCCAAGGGCGGCGTTGGAAGATGAGGGTGGTGATCGGCAGGAGCCCGGAGTGTCTTCGATGGCGCCGCCATCGGCCACGCGGCGTGAAGACGCCATCTTGGGCGTGGCGCACCACGGAAGGCGGGAAGCCGCCATTTTGGGGCCGCCGCGAGGATCGTCCGCCATCTTGGCGACACCGCGTTGCGACGCCTTGCTGAACTTACCGCCGGAAGAGTCAGCGACGGACGGAAGCAAGCCAAGGAGTCGCAGTCGTCACCTTACAACCGTCAAAGAATTCTTCATCGGGGGCGATTGGAGTGCGTTCGCCTGTAGATTTTTGGCGGCGGTACGTACGGCAAGGTGGACGGACGCTGAGGCACTGGAGGTGCTCCCGACTCTTCTTGATGATGAGTCCGTTCGTTTTTTTCGCTCTATAAAAGCTGCGAAGAAGAAAACTCTGTGAGGGGTGTTCGAGGAAATGGCGGACGCGTACGAGCCACCGGATGACGCCCATCGCCGATTCGTGCAGCGGCAACGTGCACCTGAGGAGTCACCTGTGGCGTACAGGGGCGCCGTGTTGGAACTCGCTATGGCCGCTTACCCGGAGACGGAGCCTGACCTGCTGGAACCTCTCATCTTGGGGAAGATGTTGGAGTTGTCCCGAGATCTTGGCATTCCTATGCCAGCGTGCGGTCACGAAAAACTCACGTCCCGGGCCGCAGCCAAGTGTCTTGACGCCCAGTTCAATCTCCGCCGCTGGAAACAGGTCACGGCGTGGACGGGCGGTCCTGTTGTCGATGGGGGGGCCGTAGGGTGGGACCCTACAAAGGCCGTGTACGTGCCGGATGCGACCGGCCAGAAGGAGTTGTCGGCTGCCTCTGCTCCAGTGGCCGGGCCGGAGCGGGCCGGGGCCGCGGGCTCCGCCGCCGGTGCGGCCGCGTCGGGACGGGGTGCCCGTTGCGCGCCGCCCCGACGTCGACTGCTTCCGTTGCGGCCGTCGGGGCCACTATGCCAGGGACTGCTGGGCCCGGGTTCCGGGGCCACCCCAGCAGGAGGCCTCGACAGCGGACGCCCCAAAGAAAGACCCTCCAGCACAGGCAAGTCGGTGCGCACCAGACACCCGGCAAGGCCTGACACCTCACTCATCGCCGTTGTTATGCGACTCGGATGTTGTTAAATGCGGGAGGCCAGTATCTGAGCCTTGTCGCTCGATAACGCAGTGGCGTAAGCTGGCTCGGCGGGTTGTCGCGGCCGCTACCGGTTCGTCCACTGTACCTGGGTCCATCCAAGGGGTGGACGTACGTATTTTGGTGGATTCCGGTGCGTCCGCGACCATTATTTCGGATGTGATATTCCATCTTTTGAACATCCCACCGGGGGCCGTGAGGCCGGCTTACGCTTCCTGCATCGCTGCGAACGGGGGTAGTATGGGCATCGTGGGACAGGTGGACGCTAACATTTCTATCGGGGGTGTCTCGGCCTCGGGCGTTGTGTTGATTTCGAGGTCCCTGGCGGTTCCTTGCCTGTTGGGTACGGATTTTTTGGCTAAGATGCGCATTCTAATTAGAATCAAAGAAAATTGCATAGAACTACCGGGGGGCCGGAAATTGGCATTTTTACAGTCCGCCTGGGGGCGACCGGCTCCTGTCGCCCAGGTGCAGGCGCTATCGGAAGTTTCGGTTGATATTCCACCTGGCTCGCAGATGCTCATTCCCTTACGATACCGGAAGCCGGTTCCGGGTCGGCAGGGTGCTTTTGGGATTTTGCTGTCGCCGTCCGCCGCAGTTACGGGCGGCTTGGCGCTGGTAGGGGCGCAAACTATTGTCCGTCCAGATCAGCGCCCGTTTTTGCAGGTGTTAAATGCGAGTACTGAAAGCGTGTGTGTGCCGGCTGGTACCGTTGTGGCACATGCCACTACGGCGTTTACGGCTCAGAGTGACCTGCCGGACGGGGGGCTGGTGGGTGGTGTTTCACACGATGGAGGGGTTGATGATCGTTGGATCGCCGAATTATGTGGGGAAAATTCGGCCCTTTCCGCCGAGCAGCGTTGTGCGATTCATAAATTATTATCGAGCTATTCCGATGTGTTTAGCTCGGACGATTTGGACTTGGGACGCACCTCGCTGCTCTCTCATCATATCGACACGGGGGACGCTGCCCCTATCCGTTTGAACTCGCGTCGGATGAGTCCGGCTGAGCGTGAGCATGTTCGAGGGGCAGTGGAAGACATGTTGAAAGCGGATATTATATCTCCGTCTAATAGCCCGTGGGGCGCGCCTGTTGTGTTGGTTAAAAAGAAGGATGGTAAATTGCGATTTTGTGTGGATTTTCGGAAGTTGAATAAAGTGTCGGTGGCAGATGCGTATCCCCTGCCGCGTATGGACGATTCTCTCGACGCCTTGTCAGGGGCTAAGTTTTTTTCAACGCTAGATCTCTCTTCGGGCTTCTGGCAGCTCCCCCTTGACGAGCCCTCGCGAGAAAAGACAGCTTTCCGTACGCCGCAGGGGTTATTCCAATTTAACTGTCTTCCGATGGGGTTGAATGCTGCCCCTGCCACTTTTCAGAGGTTGATGGAGTTGGTATTGACGGGGTTGCAGTGGGAGACATGTCTCATTTATTTAGATGATATTATTGTCTTCAGCCGCACATTTGATGAGCATTTACTGCGATTGGAGGCTGTATTCGCCAGAATGCGTTCTGCTAAATTGAAATTCAAGCCTAAGAAATGTCACCTACTGCAACGCTCCGTTCGATACTTGGGACATATTGTTAGTGCGGACGGGGTGGCCACGGATCCAGAGAAAACTGCGTGTGTCCGGGATTGGGCAACCCCGGCCACGGTGGGTGATGTGCGTCGGTTTTTGGGGTTCGCCTCATATTATCGGAGGTTTGTTCCGAATTTCGCTACTATCGCCAGGCCTTTGCATCTCCTTACTGGGAAGGGGCATAAATTTGTGTGGGGACCGCCGGAGGAGGCGGCGTTTCGGAGCCTGCGCGATTTACTGGCTACTGCACCGACGTTGGATTATCCGGATTTTGAACATCCCTTCATTCTGGATACTGATGCGAGTGACACTGGTATTGGGGCGGTGTTGTCCCAGTCAAAAGGTGGTGTTGAGCGTGTGGTGGCGTATGGGAGTCGAGTTTTGTCTCCCGCGGAAACCCGTTACTGCGTCACTCGCAGGGAACTTTTGGCCATTGTTTTTTTTCTCCGCCAATTTCGACCGTATCTGTACGGTCGGTCGTTTATTGTTCGCACGGACCATGCGGCCTTGCAGTATGCTCTTAAGATGGACCAGCCATCCGGACAATTGGCGAGGTGGCTGGACACGCTGCAAGAATTTTCCTTCCAAATTCACCATCGGAAGGGTGTGCGTCACGCTAACGCGGACGCACTTTCCAGGTTGCCGCAACAATCCCCTTGTGCGTGTGCGTCGGGGACGCATAGGTGTGGACCGATGCAGCTCCCCCCTCAGCCTGTCACGCTGGCGGTGGATGTTCTCGAAACTCTGCTTACACCGGGACCGGTTGATGGGGGACCGACTGACGGGATTTTGCGTCTTCCGAGGTCTGTGTGGATTCGGGAGCAAATGTTGGACGATTCTTTGGTGTCGTTACGAAAACGAACGGAGAAGGCGGGTAAGGAACTCGGTGCGGGTGGTATTTCGGAAACTGCTCTCCGTGATGGGTTGCTGATGTGGAGGGAAGGGATACAGGAACACTGGCGTCTCGTTGTACCTGCGTCATTGCGGTACGAGTTGATCAGATCTTTGCACTGTGACACACTTTTACATCTGGGGGTGCAGAAAACCCTATTGACGCTGCAACGAGACTATTATTGGCACGGCATGACGACAGATGTCGTCGGTCACGTTCGCGCGTGTCCCGATTGTGCCCGCCGTAAGCCGCCTAAACATCCATATGTTCCGCCGATACAATCGATTCAAGTATCTCGGGTTAATGAGCTGGTGGCGTTAGATATTTTGGGACCCTTTCCGCCATCCGCTAAGGGAAATAAGTATTTACTGGTGGGGGTGGAGTACCTCTCCCGCTGGCCGATGGCCTGGCCTTTGCCTGACCAGTCAGCGGCGTCTATCACTGACGCCTTTCTATTTGGGTATGTAATGGACAAGGGGGCGCCGGAAAGGCTCCTTACAGATCAAGGGCGTAACTTTTCATCCAAATTGTTGGGGGAGGTGTGTGCGGCTCTTGGAACTAAAAAGATACGGACATCCCCCTACCACCCACAAACGGATGGTATGGTGGAACGGTTGAATCGGACTCTGTCCGCCATGCTGTGCCATACAGTCGGGGAAAATCAATCTGATTGGGATTTGCATATCCCTGGGGTGCTTTCGGCGTATCGCATGACGCCGCACGCGGATACTGGATACTCGCCGTTCTTTCTTATGTACGGCCGTGAAAATGTGCCGCCGATTAATGAGCAGTTGGGAACCGGTGCGAGGGGACCTGTTAAGCCTCTTCCTGAGTATATTCAGGACAACGTTCGCCGTGTCACTGAGGCGAGGGAAAGAGCCCGCATGGCTACAGCCAAAGCCCAGGCCAGGAATGAGCGGTGTGCCCGACGTTCGAAGGGGGAGTGCCCCTGGAAAAAGGGGGACCTGGCCTGGCTTCATTGCCCGCAGGTGCGGCCAGGTACCTCTCCTAAATTACATAAACCGTGGCAAGGTCCGGTCCGCCTCATTGAGGTTCCCAACCCACAGTCGGCGCGTGTTCAGGTTGGTTCGCGGCGCTGGTTCGTGCATACATCCCGGTTGAAGCCATACATTGCCCCGCGGCCGGATGCGTCATCTCCCGAAGTTGCCTTGCCGGGGTCTGTTGCTGCCGACTCGCCCTTGCCTGTGTCTGCTGACCTTGCGAGAGCGCCTGTCGTACCCTTCACAGACAAGCCGGCCGTGACGCCGCAGGGAGGAGGACGTTCCGCTCGTGGGATGCCGACCGGAGCCGCAGAACCTACGGGACCTGCAGCTCTTCCTATCCCTCCGCGGACGCGATTACGGGATGTCTCTGGACGCGACCAGGACAGTGGCGGGCCTCCAATGGCGACGGATGAACTCGCTCCCGTCGCCCTTAAAACCCTTCCACGTTCCCGCTCAGCGGGTGGGCTGCCGACCGTCCGGGACGGCCCGGCTACCCGTACTCGCTCGAAATCCCTCACGTTTCGTTAAAATTGTGTTGTGTTGTGTTCTTGTTATATTGTTGTTGCATGCTTCGTGTCTTTTTACGTGTTGGTCCTTTACACCCGCATTGCTTGTCAGGTTGCAATTCAGCCGAGGTCGGCTGGATTTTCTTTATGGGGGAGGGTGATGTAATGCGGGCGTAAACGGCCCTCCGGAGGTGACGTCATGAGGGGAGGAGTTAGGTCACGTGGGGGGAGAGGGGTTAAGCTATAGAAGGAGGGGAACCGGAAGAGGAGAGGGAGTGACGGGGAACCAGGAACAGGGAGAGGCCACGAAGGGCGAAGCAGAGGGTGGCGAGATCGCCACGAACACGGGGGAGCGAGGAGCGGCACCGTTGGCCAGCGGTGACCGACCCGAAGCAGCGAGGAGGCTGCAGTCAGCAGCGGGGCTGCATAGAGAGTCAGCAGCGGGGCTGCATACAGAGTCAGCAGCGGGTCTGCATACAGTAGCAGCCAAGAGGGTCTGCATAAAGGGGTAGCAGCGAGTCTGCAGGGAGAGAACGGAGGTTACGGTAGATGAAGCAGAGAGTCTGCGGGAAGAGAAAGGAAGCTATAAAAGAGAGTCAACAGCCGGGGGCTACAAATACAGTGTTATCACAGAGTGCCGTGTGGGAGAAGACAAGAACCCAATAAAGGACACGAAGACAGAAAGAAGTGTCTGAGTCCTTTTATTACACATGATATCAAGTTCCATTAATATTCTGATGATACACAATTGTACACTGCAGTGACGTTAAAATTAGATATGGAGAGCCTCGATAACCTTGAAGATTGTACTCGAGCTGTGCTCGGATAGTTTGCATGAAACGAAATGCTGCCTAATCCAGGAAATCGGAGGTTCTGCTGGTTGGAACTCCGGCTCAGGCGAAAAAATGTGTGAGAGGATCAGGTGTTGCGGTCGCAGACTCTAGGATTCAGCTTTCTACTCATCGAAAGAGCCTCAGCACCATACTCTATCAGATTATGTCATTAGATCACCATGTGCAAGCATCTCACTACTTTACGGGACGTCTGGCAAAAACATTAGCAAGTTGTAGCATGTGTAGTGACTAACTCGGAAATGATAAGAGTTGGAGGCACGTCTTTATTAACAAGTACCATCGGGTTAAATAACACTTTATAACACTATGTAACATTTTTTGTTCCTAGGTAGTAAGTGTTATTTCGGAATTGCTTATGCCTAAAAAGTATATAAAATGGCTATTATTCTCCACAAACTTTGCTTTTGTGACCAGGATAGTGCTATTTTGAAATGTACATATTTTCAATGAGAAAACAGGCAAATTTGTGTCTTTTCATTAACATAAAGTAAAAAAACAACAACATATGAATCAAAATTAACATGTATTTATACTAAAGTAATACAAAAATTACTACAAAAGATTTAGAAGTGAGTAGTTTTTCGAGATTTACGATTATACTGTAAATCACTTTCACGAATCAGTCCCCAAATGTAGTCTCCCATCATGTTCTCGTTATACTATCCTTGGTATCGGCATTCAAAGTCCAGTATATCCCAGTGGAAGCGCTCGCCTTGCTCCTCAGAGTACGCTCCCATTTTCTTGAATTTATCAAGCTAAGCATCAATGATATGGACTTTGAGGGACATCCTACAGCCCATTGTGCCGTAGTTCTTCACCAGAGGCTCAACCAGCTCCACATACTTTTTGACCATGTGATTGCCCAGGAAGCCACGAACCACTGCGACAAAGCTGTTCCAAGCCTCTTTCTCCTTACTAGTGAGCTTCTTGGGGAATTCATTGCACTCCAGGATCTTACTTTTTCTGTGGTCCGACGAAGACACCTGCTTTGACCTTTGCCTCAGACAGCTTAGAGAAGAAGTCTTGAAGCTACTTAATGGCTGCCAACTCCTTATCTACAGCTCTGACAAATTGTTTCATAATGCCCAATTTGATGTGCAGTGGTGGCATCAGCACCTTCCGGGGATCCACCGGTGGCTCCCACTTGACGTTGTTTCCCCCCACAGAGAACTCGGTCCGCTGTGGCCAGTCCCGCCTGTGGTAATGCGCCTTGGTGTGCCTGCTGTCCCAAAGGCAAAGATAGCAGGGAAACTTGGTAAAACCGACTTGGAGACCCACCAGGAATGCCACCATTTTGAAGTCTCCGATGACCACCCAGCCGTACTCATCATACTTCAAGGGATCCAGCAAGGTCTTAATGCTGTTGTAATCCTCTTTGAGGTGCATCGAGTGAGCTAGGGGAAGAGACAGGTACTTGTTACCATTATGGAGCAGCACGGCTTTGAGGCTCCTGGATGAGCTGTCAAGGAAGAGGCGCCACTCATTCTGGTTACAGGCGATTCCGATTGCCTCGAACAGACCGGTCACATTGTGGCAGAAGCAGAGCCCATCTTGACGGGTGAAGAAGCTGCAAAAAGGTTGGTGACGCTTCCTCTAATCTGCGACTTGCACACTTTCATTAAACAAGTTCCACTGCTTGAGCCGAGACGTCAAAAGCTCGGCATTCGACTTGGTGAGACCAAGATATCTGATCAAGTCGTTGAGTTATTTTTGGTTGGAGTAGTATGGGTTTCTCTCCTCAGCTCCACTTCTGAAATTGTCATCTGGATCTACAACGTCTTCGTTGCTCTCAGACTTGCTGCTCTCTTATAAAGACGGCTGCTCTCTCTCCGGAGGAGTGGGTACGGGGAGCTCATGGCAGTGTGGCACCGGGGCGATGGGTGAAGGAAGGTCCGAATACGTGATGGTAGGTGCATTCTTGCCAGTCCGACGTTTGGAAGGGTCCACCATGCAGAAGTAGCAGTTGCTTGCGTGGTCAGTGGGTTCCCGCCAAATTCTTGGGATAGCGAAATTCATGGCTCTCTTTTCCCCTCTGTACCATCCTACAAAATACATTTATTTCACCCATGACTAATGTGTAAGAGATTCTCGCAACGTTTTTCATACATGATATATTTTTTCAACAACATTGAAAATTGAAATAACATTTTAAAATTAAAAAAACTTTAAACATTTTTTCATCATAACAAATTTTATAACGTCAAATTCCGAGCAACAATTGTCCATCTTACCTTCCAGAGTTTTTTGTATTGCTCGCAGGTGAAATGAGGTGCCCAGGGTTTGTATTGATCCCTGACAGGCATGCCGAAGGCCTCACACATCTTAGCAGATGCTTCCACAGAGTACTTTTTCGCTCTTGTCTTGATAAATTGGCCGCAGACATCTCAGAAAAATGCAGATATGTATCCACGAAGGCAGCTGGAACTAAACTGATGGGCTTAAGGCTCCTGTATTTATAGTACTATTTATATTACTGGAAAGTTCTAGAATGTTCTCGAAGTTACTCCAAGTTTACTCAGCACTGAATCTATCTGGAATGTTCTGGAAAATAGGTCAATTTCAAAATATCACTTTCCTGGTCACAAAAGCAAAGTTTGTGGGGACTAATAGCCATTTTCTGTACTTTTGAGGCATAAGCAAATAGGAAATAACACTTACTACCCAGGAACAAAAAAAATGTTACACACTATAATTAGGCCATCTATTGTCGCAAACATTACTCAGTCAGGACAGTTGGTAGGCTGCCTGACTGGTGATGCCCCGAGATGGTGAAGATGACGACGATGACAAGAAGGATGGTAAAGATGACGAGAAGAATGGTGAAGACGATGAGAAGAATAGTGATGAAGACTTCAGCAGCACGACGGGGATCCCACTCCACACAACAGCCCCGGCTGACATCAATCACCTATGTAGAGGGGAACTGCACAAATGTGCTAACGCAACAAAGCTAACATGGAGGAATAACGAATTATCGGCGATAAACCTCAACAACGAACCCGAACCACAAGGAAGTGAACAATGTCCAACGACCGCCGGCGTGCCACAGCCCGCGAGCATCAGGAAGGACCCCAGGTCAACCGGAAGTCACAGCCCGGCTCGTATCTGCGTCCACCCACCAGACGGTGTCGGAACTCATTTGGATAATGGCAAAGGGGCGGGTTATTGAAACAAAACACATTTCGAGCGAGGTCCTCGCTGCCGGACCACAAGCTGGGACGAGAATTGGCATGCTGGGGACCCCCGGGACAATACGCAAATGGCCTAACGGGCGCGGCCCCTCCAGGCAAGAAGAAGAAGATGGCAACCGGTCTGTCACCCCTGGTCCGTCCTCCGGAGGCGCTGCCGGTGGGTCTGCGGGCATCAGGCGCTGGAATCCTGCGGGCAATACAATGGAATCCTTCTGAGGCGTAACCTCCAGGCTCGCTCGCCCCAGCTCGTCGGACACGTCAGACACCCGGCACTCAGGAGGTGGAGATGAACTGTCAACACAGGGCAGAATATTGGGCTTCAACCATGACGGGTGCACAAACCAGCGCCGGCGACCGACCTGTATATGCACGCACTGCAGCCTCTTAACCTCAATCACCTCAACAGGTTCCTGCCATGGCCGGTGCAATTTGGGGGACGTACCCAGGGTCACCTGGGGACAATGCAACCATGCCTTGTCTCCAGCGGTCCATGGTGTCCTTGTTGTATACATTAGGTCTTGAAAAATATTTTTTTGTTTAGTACAAATGAAAAATTGTGTATTTTTTTATGAAGTCATGCTAATTTATGTAATTATGCTAATGTTATATTTATGCTAGTTATGCTTGGCTACATTGTCTTGGGGTGTATTACTTATTGTGATAATACAATGAAGGTGTAATTGTAGGAAGTTATGCAAGTGTATGTAATTATGATCATTAGGCTTGGCTTCGTTATCTAGGGGTGTATTAACAATTGTGATAATACAATGATTCTCACTTTAACTTTTACTGATAATATTTTAGTGTGTTCATGTCAGGTCTCAGAATTCAGATTTCACCGCAGGCTACAGTTCTTATAATTACGATTATTATGCATGAACTTAGTCAGGTACCACCCAGACTATTCTGCGTTAAGAAACTTTAATATCTAAAAACACTCTAATGTGCAATGGAGATGTCCTACTTATTGATGGTACAATTAACCCTCAATGGTTACGTTTCTTAAACTGAGCAACAGAACAATCGTCTAATTTCTTAGAGTAGAGCGACCATACACGGCAATAGGAAAAAGTCTTTAAAAAAATAATATGACAATATTCATACGAACAGTGATAAACAAACATATGCCCAAAGCAAAAGTAGACATCAATGAATTGATTGGAAAGATTATGTATCAACGAAATGTCCTGGAACAATAGTGTGCTGCAGTGTGCCTGTTTGCCTAAGAGATGCTTATCAATTGGCTATTGAGCTTCACTGAATTCGCAGGCAAGATTCTGTGATCAAAATAAAAATCTGAATACAATTGTATTCCTGTTAATGTGCAGTTAGGCAATTAACGAAAACGAATGACTAAAATACTTCTATCTTGATTTGAAGCCTTCGTGACTGCAGGAATCCATACTCTTTGGTTATTTCGGTAAAGTCTCGGAGGTAGAAAATAATAGATCACGACGTTTCGATCTTGCTCTGCCCCCCCCCTCTCTCTCCCCCCCTGGCAAGCTCTCCCGTCCGCCACCGATCTTGCCCTGCCCCACCCCTCTCTCTCCCCCTGGCGAGCGCTCACCTCCACCGCAGATCTTGCTCTGCCCCCAACATCTCTCTCCCCCTGGCGAGCTCTCCGGGCACCACCAATCTTGCTGCCCCGCCCCCCTCTCTCTCCCATCTCTAGCCCTGCCCACGTACCCTACCTATATAGCCTCTTGTCACGGCAGCTCTCTCGCCTGCTTCAGCAGTTTCCCTGCTGTGATTGTCTCACCTGATGACAGTCGCTTGTGTTGCGATCGAAACGTCGTGATCTATTATTTTCTACCTACGTGACTTTACCGAAAGTACCAAAGAGTATAAAATACTTATAAACGACGATATTCATGCAACTCAATGGACCGAACAATGTTTTTCACGATCAGCTAATAGTTAACGCACCTCCTTGAGATGACCACCCTTTTTGAAACACAAAGATACATTTTGGAGCAATGTTATTATCCCAATATGTGCTTAACTCTTTGAGTTAAGCAGGCTCTGAGGTGAGGCATTCCTTGTATCGAGAATACCTTGGTTCCCAGCTGGGGCGATGAGTCGTGTGTGTGGGCGTGTCATACACACGGCGCTCCTTATGTTGGCTGCACCGACAGGTTCTGTCCACTGCTGGGGTGGTTGTGGAGTCGGCACGATGCTTACACCGTCGGCGTTGCTCGTGCTGGCAAAATGATGATGGGCCCGGCTCCATCTCCATCAATGTGCACGATGACCCCGTCATCAGACACCGCTCGCAGCTTGTCCGCTGATGCTGCTCGTACCCCCCTTTTCACCAGGCAGTCTTTCAAGTCGTGGCCTCTTGTGAATGTGTTGGAAGTTAAAAAAGTATATTTGACACCTCTTATAGCTTGGTACCGTATCACTTTCCGCAGTTTTGACTCTGCAAGTGCCTCAAAGTACGTTTTGAGCGGTGTAATTAGCAGTGTTTACAGCGTGGTATTTGATATATTAAGGGGAGGCGACCCCCTGCATACATAGATTTACTGTTACCATGTGCTGGGTTAGCTGCTGTAAAACAAAGGCAGTTGGTGAGGCTCTGATCCTATGGAATACATATTATCTTGGTCGTATGGGATTGACCTATTTAACATTGTATCTCTTCTGAATGACCCGAGGTCTAATACTTTCATAATTATGATTTGGTTTATGCTTAACTAAAATTTGTGGTATACCATAGTTGTTTCTAAAGGTATTCCAAGTGTTTTATTGATATTTGTACCCCGTCTGTATCACCAGGGATCTGTGCTTCTTATTCAAGTTGTATTTTGATATCTTGAGGTTAAAGATATAGCTACTTTGAACTGTTATTTTTTTATGGCGGCTTTTGAAGTCTGTATTCTTAGTTTTTTTTGGTAAAGTCACGTAGGTAAAAAAATTACATTTAAATTAATAAAAGTAAAATAAAAATAAAATAAAAATCACGTTTCGGAGGCAACACAAGCTTCCGTCTTCAGGTTGGAACCGTCACAGCACGACGGCTGCATCAAGTAAGAGAAATTCCAAGAAAACAGTCCTTGTATATATACTGGTTGAGGGTGAGAGGAGCCATTGTGAGGTTCGGTGCGGCTGAAGCACGCTGTTGTATAGACTGGTTGAAATGGGAGGTTCCAAGAGTTGTTAAGGCGCGGCTGATGTAAAGGTGCGGTTGCTATAAATGGGACTGAGCCTTTGTTATGTAGAGTGGTGCGGCTGAAACCGCTGCTAGTAATGAGTCATTGTTGTGTAGACTGGTTGAAATGGGAGATTCCAAGAGTTGTTAAGGTACGGCTGATGTAAAGGTGCGGCTGCTGTGAACGGGACTGAGCCTTTGTTATGTAGATAAAACAGCACATTTGCTACGTTGCTGGGATTAATTCTAGATTTGCCAAATATGTGTGGTAAAACTTAAAGCAGGAAAACCAGTGTGTGAAAAAAGAAGAAACTATACGGTAACTGAAAAATAGTGCCTGTCAAAAAAGATGGTCCAAATATCGCCATCGTAAGATCGAAATATTGTAAGTCGGACCATCGTAAGTCGGGGACTACCTGTATATTTTTTTGGAAAAGGCATATATACAACATCCCGGACTCCCGTTGCTCTCCTAGTTTTTAATTCGCGGCCTGTCATTAGACGAATTCCCTCGAGACGCATGCCGTGCCTGTCAGTCGCCCAATCGTGACCTGTATGGGCATTCCGGCCTTCTATTTGCCCAAATCCATGCCTAACTAAGCCTCCATGGGGAGGTCACTTTCCCTCCCATACATGAGGTAAAACGGGGAGAATCCTGTTGAGGCATGAGGGACCATCCTATACGCGGCTAGGACACCTGGAATGTGTCCGTCTCAGTCCGACTGTAACTCATGAAGCTGTTGGCACAACATGGACGTAAGATTCCTTTGCAAACGCTCTACCATCCTGTCCGTCTGGGAATGGTAGGGCGATGTCCGGATTTTTTTCGTACCCAGGGAATCGCACGCCTACTTTAACAATTTTGAAGAAATATCTTGCCCCTGGTCCATAAAGACTTATTCCAGGACCCCTTTGTCCAAAACATACCCGTGTAAAAATGCGTCCGCAATGGATGCGGCTGACTGATCTGGCAGAGGCCACACCACCGGCCACCAGGACAGGTATTCCCCCGATGAGGAGGAATTTATTTTTCCTCTGAGTGGCGGGAAACTTCCTTAGGATGTCCAGAGCAACCAGCTCATGAATACGAGACACCGCGATGGATTGTAACGGCGGCTTGACCTGCCTCGGCAGCGGCTTGCGGCGTGTGCAGTAAGTGCATCCCCTAACCATGTGGTACACGTCATCCATCATCCCGAGCCAAAAGAAGTCATGCTTCAGTGTCAGCAAAGTTTTACGCACCCCAAGGTGCATTAATTTCACGTGGACAGCCCGTGTAAGTTTACCCCGCAGAGCAGTCGGCACTACAATGCAATGACGTTGCAGCTCCTCATCCCACCTCATCAACAGCCCCTCATGGAGGGCTATAAGGGACATTCCCACTGTCACATTTTTACTACCCCTCGTCCCAACGTGATGCCACAACTTTAACAAGGAGGCGTCCTCTACCTGGAGGTGTCCCCATTCAGTGTGCATGAGACCAATTTTATTGTCTCAAGGAGCAGTTGTCGCGGGTGGTCAAACATTGACAGACGCCACAACAGCACATGGAAATTCCACAGCCGATGGTTCACATCGGCCGGCACCCATTAGACATACACACCGGTGCCTTGGTGGTAACCGGGACAGCGCATCCGCGTTGCAGTGACGTACACCCTTCCTGTAGGTGACCGTTAAATAGTCCTGCAAAATTTCTTACCAGCGGGACAGTTGGCCGGAAGGCTGGTCAACCCGTAAGGCATATTGAAGAGCCGCGTGGTCCGTACGCACGTCAAAGTTTTGTCCGTAAAGGTACGGCCTATACTGCTGCACGAAGTGCACTATGGCCAACAATTCTCTGCGCGTCATGCAATAATGCTGCTCTGTGGGGGACAGTACAGTGCTCCCGTAGGCTATAACCCTCTCCGCACCGTTCACGACCTGGGACAGCTGTGAGGAAGGAACTAGCACTAGTTCAGTTTCCAGTAATAGTTTCACTCCCCCAGAACCATCCTTTGAAGGCGAACCCTCAACAGCTAATGGTATATAAGAACCATCATTTCCACATCAGGAGTAGTTGGGCAGTTCACAAGAATCAAATCAGCAACCAAGCCATTCATGGTGCTATGAGGTCACTGACCCTGCATTATGGCAAAGCACTTCCAGTGAAATTGTTAAGTCAGTGCTTAGTGAAAGAGGAGCAGTCCCTTTCAAAAACCGCAGTGAAAAATATCCAGCTTCAGTCCGAGATAGAGCGCTTGGTGGCAAGACTAGAAGTTTCAACAATGAACTTCTGAACTGTATATTGCCAAATGGGCAGGTTTCTAGACAGTGGCTACTGTACTCACCCTCAACAGGTTGTGTACTTTTTTGCATGCAAACTGTTCTCCAGCAAGCTCGGTGGAGTCTCGACAGACCTGTTCTTCACTTGAGGACGGCTGCTTGCGTTGTGGTCGAAACGTTGTGAGAATTATTTTATAATGTTTTATTTTTATTATTTTATTATTTCCATTCTACGTGACTTTACCGAAAGAACCAAGAAGATGAATCCCTGCAGTCACGAAAGCTTTAAATCGACAGTCTCTTTGGAGTTCTGTTTATGTCAGATCAGGTGTCTAACAGTGATGTCATCGTGGAAAAGGTAAATGCACTCTCCGCTGCATTTCCATCAGACCTGGACATGAACTTTGCCAACGAACTCATCCAATTCAAGTCTTTCATGTCTGACTGAGGGTGAGAAGTGCCTAACTAAATTGCTTGAGAAGTTGCAGGCACTTAATCTGCAGTCATTGTTCCCTAATGTTTTTGTGGCACTTCGGATTTGTCTAATTTTGCCAGTGATAAACTGCCAGGGTGAGCGGACATTTTCCCTTTAAGGCAGAATAAAAAATGAGCTGCGGAGTAGCATGTGCCAAACACGTCTCAGATCATTGTCACTTTTGTCATTTATATCAATAGTCATACCTTGTCAGACAGCTATATTTTGACGATCTAGTGGATGATTTTGTAAGGAGGAAGGCAAGAAAGACACCAATATAGGAAAGTGGTGGGGGGGGGGGGGGCTCCAAAAGACATGTGCCCAGGGGCCTCAGGAGACCATGATCCGGCCCTGAGCATGGTTGGATATGTACAGTGCTGCAAAATAAGTTCAACATACAGCACATACATATGTGCATTTTATTTACAAAAATAAATTCACGACAAAACCAAGTAGAATGATTTAATACATAATCACATTTGTTTCCACCCCACCCTTTCCCCCTTACTTTTGTTCCTATTCCCTTGCCTTCCCTTCCCCTCATAAAAGGTTCTCATTCCCGCTCGCAGTCCCAAGGTAAGGAGGGCAGTGAGTGAGCCCATTTCTCTCCCTCTCCCCTAATCCATGAGCACTGTGTCCGGGCTTCTGTCCACATAATGTCTTTATATCCCCTCCCCTTGTTTTTGCCCGTGCTCTGTACTTGGCTCTTGTCAGAACAAAAACAAATCAATCACATTTAGAATTTAATTTCAGAGTAATATAATTATCTGGCACCCATAAATATATAATTACTTGGTATCCAAAATTATCAGTACTGAGATATCTTATACAAGCCGACAGTCCGATCCCCACTACTAATGCTAAATTAACTTCACTCTTCAGAGACTGACTTGTAGGGCACAAATACGGTACATCGGCCCTTATCACCAGTCAGTGCTTGCCCTACATCAGTTCTCGTGACTTAAGGCCATAATCCACTGGGACAATTTTAGGACAGCCATTGCTGGCAATGATAATTGTCTTATCGTTTCAGTTGTAGATCATGCCCTTGAGGTAACATTATTCTGCCTCTTGTTTTCAGAGCACACTGCTGCAAAGTCAACAATGCAGCAAAAACATAACTGCTATTGTTGGCGAATATAAATGTGAATAACAATGCGTTAAATAAAGGACACGAACCCATCACCTGCACATGAAATATGTCCTCGTAACAATAGGTCCATAAAATACATAAAAATGCCTGCTTGTATCATAAGACAATACATCAGAAGAAAATATATTAACATGCCAACCAAATATGATTTGCCTTTACTCTGGTTGCGTAAAGGACAATGAAGCGTGTTGTTATTATGATTTTGTAACACAGCTAAAATTCATATACTGTAGTTTACAACCAAAAACAAACACGTGCATTTTTTATTGGGCTACCTGCCAGTATTGCTCTGTTTGAGATTTTGTAATCTCAGCCCGAAGACATTTCCAAAAGAGATGCTGGGCATGTGGATTTGGTGGCCACTGCAGAAAAGAATCTGGACAAAGGCGCTTTCGCATGCGCATATATCGTGAGTATAGAAACCTCGATGGCATCCTCTCCAATATGACAAACACCATTACATCTTTCTTCTCATCAATCATTCGCTGCTGGGCCATACTCCAAGCCTGCCGGAAGTGGTCGGAGGTGATGTAGTCTTTTGTTAGGACAAACACAGTCTTCCTGCTATTGTAGACACTGGTCGCCAAGTTGTTCGAAATACTGATCCCTGGCATCCAGTCACGGTCCTTCAATACAGAGATGACAACGCGAGGGGTAGTTTGATTTCTCTTCCAGATGAACACGAATTTCCTTCAGGACCCACTCACACACATCTGCATTAGATGAGTCGTATGCGACAAACGCATCATAGGAGTTTTGGTTGAGGTTTTCATAGCTATAATTAACTTTTCCTCGACAAAATGACCTGAACAAATGTGCAAAATTCCAACGGAAACGTACCCAGATGAATGATGTAGCCATCAATAAAATAATTAACACATTGTATATCAAAAATAATACCATGCCAGTGGTTATATACTCACATTGTGACTCATTCAGGGAAAAAATAACTCCTATATTCTTTCCAGAAAATGTGTCCAATGGGTATTTACATTTCACATTGGTAGCCAGCTTAGGAATAATAATAGTAGTTGAGTTGATCCAAGACAGAAACCATACGTTGGAGCATGTACACAGAAATGGGTTTCCAGAGAGTTGCAATACTTCGAGTTGTTTCATATTGTGAATAGAAAACCTTTCTTGGCTTTCTGCAGTTAGATTGTTGCGCCTTATATCTAAAACAGTCAGGAGTCGCATTGATTTTACAAAATCTGCACTGATTAAAGCTATATTATTGTTACGCATTATCAGCTTTGTGATGGATGTACTATTTGATACATCTGATAACTGTGTCAGATGATTGTAGCTAAGGTCCAGTTGTTGTAAATGTTCTAGTTTGGCAAGTTCATCCCAAGGAATACGTGTCAGTCGGTTATGGCTAATGTTTAACACTTTCAGTTTTTTTAAATGCACAAACACACTGTTCTTTAAAATAAACCTTATCTTGTTGTGAGACATATCAAGGTTTTGCAGCTGTGTAAAATTTTCAAATAAGTTGAAATGTTTTCCATCTTCCCATAATATGTCAAGTCTGTTTCCTTGAAAGTTTAGCGTTTTTAGAGTGTTACTGTACAGGGGAGAGTCTGTCGACAGACTTCTGATACCATTCCCTACCAGGCGAAGCTCTGTTAGTGCAGACATACCAGAAATAAAATTGATGCTGTGCACAAGCCCATCGAGTGAAAAGTAATACTGGTTATAGCTGAGATCCAACACCTCTAAGTAAGGCAACTCTGAAAAAGCAGTGTTGAAAACCAAACTTATTCGATTATAAGAAAGGTCAAGGTATTTAAGTTTTGGGAGATTGCTAAATTCAGTGCCATTTAATGCCTGGTTTATAAAATTTCTGCTCAAAACTAGGCATTCAATGTTCCCCATGTCATGGAAGTATTTTTTTTGTATGAAAAAAATACTATTGTTGCCGAGGTCTAAGACTTTGTTATACATCTTACATTGTGGAACACCGACTTTTTTGTCGTGTTTTGATATCAAGAACAAAACACTGCCTTCATTCTTTTCCACAGTGTTCACAAATACATCTGGTTTTGGAATAAGACAGCCTGCATTGTTTTCTGGTGAAATCAGATTTTCACTGAGAATTATCTCATTTAATTGTGAAAGTCCCTTGAATGCCATAATATTTACCTGCTTAATGAAATTAAGTGATAAATTTATGGACGTTAGATTTAGGAGGGTTTTCAGAGGATTTAAATTGTTTATACCCAGATACTGAAAAATAAGACCCGTCAAAATAAGTTCTTTTAAAGAAGTGAGATTGGCAAAATTTGATGAAAGTTTCAGCTCGACTGGATACTTTTGAAAGTAATAATTAAAGGATAGATTTAAATGCTCTATTCGTTGCAGGTAATTTAGAAATATGCCATTTTCAATTTCACCACCCAAATAATTAAATGACAGATCTAAATATGTCATGTGAGTGTTGTTCTCAAACAGCAGGGGTGGGATCTTCTTGAGTGATGTGCTAGCTAAGTCTATGTGGGTTAAAAGTGGCATGTCAGAAAAAATAAACGTGTCAATATCTAGTGGTCCATTGTTTGGACATGGTTTGCAGGGGAAGGATGCAGTGATGCATCGTGGGCAGTTCAAGGCCACATCCAGGGATTCCAAGTGCATCATGCCATGGAAATGCTGTCTTCTTAATTTCCTAATGTCATTGTTGCCAATGACGAGATTTCGTATTGTTGTTGAAAGATTCAGCTTAACATCTGTTAGATTGTTACTAGATACATCTAGAAAAGTGAGATTTGGTAGGGTAAAAACATCGTGTGATATATTGAACGATTTGTAGCAAGCGTTTGACAAGTAACAATTACAACACAAGTGTAAATTTTGAAGATTGTGCAAGCCATAAAAATCTCCGCTGCTTAAAGTTGTAATGTGGTTGAATTCCAGCCATAGCGTTTTCAGACTTTGTGGCAGCTTTTTGGGAACGAGTATGAGGCTGTTTCTATTCAGACTGAGTGAAGTTAAATTCAGCAGGTCAACGAAAGCATCTTCTTCAATGGTGAATTTATGGTTGCAGTGAGTGGATGGTAAGTTTTGATGGTACATTCGCCAACAATTTCCACTTAGATCCAACTCCTTCAGTGAGCCCTGCAAACAAATATAACAAACATGGTTCAAATAAGACAGTACAAGTTAACTCACCAAATTAACATTGTCCCTAATTCTAATACCGCATGTGTATATATTTGTAGAGGGTCCACCAGGCTTTCGTCAACACGTTTCTTTATTCCACGCGAACTCATGCCACACGCGTCCACCCTACTCCGATTTCCCCGCCTCTCCCGGTGACGTCTTCCTGACACTGTACCCTTGGATTACGCAAGTATTTCTACCCTCGAATCACGTAAGTATCAGTAATACATCACCCCTCCCCCCAACCCGAAGAAAAAGTTGTCCTCGACTAAACACAGCCCATGTGAATACAAGGGATTCAGGGTAGCCCTGCTAGTCGAAAAAAACACTTTTGTTGGTCAATAACAAGCAATTTCTAACTCAACCCGAGTCCTGTCACTTTGTGTATAGGTATGGAATGTATGTTTATGCAGAACAGAATTTAAGACAGCAATAAATGAAGAACCGTAAAACAAGACGGTGCTTACAAGGGGTTCAACCGGACCCTCCAACCGTAACATGCGAGCAACTAGCGAACAACTTCTGGCACGAAAGAACAATGTCCTTTTCATCTGCGGTTCCGTGGTCTAGCATGCGGTGATTGTTCATCACTGTGGGAGCATTGCCCGGGTCCGTGCCCGGGTAACCAGGACATTTAGGTTCGGCTTGGTCAGATGTTGCTGCACCTTGTCGTTGGTCTTGGAGAAGGAAGGCAACCTTCTTGAGGTTGGTTAGTCGCGGAAAGTGACTTCCCCGACCTCGGCAGTGATGATGGTGAGTGAAGAGGTGAAGGTGTATGTGTTCGCAGTAAACCAGTTTTTGGTGAGTGTAGTGGGTGCTCTTCCAAGTTTAGTGGCATGTCCGCAGTAGGCTTTGACCGGTTGTACATATCATCGCCGGCGTCCCAATTGGACAAGTATACATTGAGGCCTGAGAATCTCCACGACCTTCACAGGACCCTGCCACGGACAGGTGCAGTTTGGGCGAGGTCCCTAAGGGGACCTGTCGGCAGTGTAGCCATGCACTATCTTCCACTATGAAAGTTAGGGGCATCACTCCCTTTGGCATAGCCCGTTCATTCACAGAATGGGCGGAAGCCGCCGTGGCTCATGCCGCCTCCCTCACCGTCTCCCACTGCTGTATCTTGTCGATGCATGCGGGGCTAGCCGCTATTCCGCCAGGATCCAGCCTATGTATAAGTGCCAGTTCGTCTGAGTCTCATTGACCACCTGACATAGCATGGAAGTGATGGTGTGATTTATCCCATCGGTTTGTGGGTGGTGTGGAGAAGTGCGTACTTTCTTGGTGCCTAGGATGTCACATACTTCCTGTATCAGTTTCGAGGAAATGTTTCTATGCTGTTCTGTTAGAAGTTTTTAAGGGGCCCCTTTGTCCATAACATATCCATGCACAAAAGCTTCTGCTACTGACTGAGCAGTTTGATTTGCCAGGGACCACGCCACCGGCCACCACTTGAAATATTCGACCCCTACTAGCAGACATTTGTGACCTCTGTCACTACAAGGTAGGTATCCCAATATATCCAGGACCACCAACTCATTGACCCGCGAAATCTCGATTGGCTGTAGGGAAACTTTGACCGGGTGTGCTGGCGGTTTCCGCCGCACACATTCTACACATGAGGCCAACCATGCGCGAATATCTGCCATCATGCCCGGCCAGAAATAATGAGTTCGTCCAGTGCCTATCATGCTGTGAGTTTGCTCGTTTGGTGGAAGGACTTGCTTGGCTGGTTCAACCGACTCCTGCCTTATTTTTTGCTTTAAGGACTCCAGGAGGGGCAAATAGTAATTTCTCGATGTTTGAACCCTGAAGAATGCCTTTGGCTCAGACATCTGAGGCCGTGCTCCTATTCCTGGAGCTTCAGCTTACGCCTGATCCTTCAGCATAGGGAGCAGATAACATATTGTTGGAAACAAAGCCTTTGTGAGCACTGCTGTCTTGTGCTAGAATGTATGGAGCCATGGCTACAGGCAACGCTATTTGATATCACAATTGATTCACTCCTAGTGCTCGGTCACTGGAGAATAGTGACCCCAAAGAACCCAAGATAGCAGTTCCCATGGTTATTCATCATGTGACAAGAAATATTTGGCAGGAAGAGTGATGCACCAAGAGCTATGCGATTCTCAGGGCTGTCTCCCGTCACAACATGCTGTATGGCAGCCAGGAGAACCCCGGACTGTATTTAAATGCCCATACGGTCAGTGTTTTGAAATGTATCACGGTTCAAGAAAGGGAAGCATTGTTAAACTCGTAAATAAGAATAAATATTGTACATGTGCATGTAACAGTCAAAAAATATTGTATAGTAAATAAAACATAAAATGACGTAACATAAATAGAAAAAAAAATCTGTTTTATCTTCACTTACCTTGAGGCCTGGTGCTGGCTTGCTTGTCGGAAAGGACGCAATGAGTAACCACAATTGCACACACATGGGGTATTCCCGCATGAGCACAAATACACACACACAAAGACAGACACACACACACTGGGCAAGCGTACACACCCTGACAACGATCCTCCATATAGCCTTAACAGACCATTGAGTAAGTACTGTTAGAAAGCAGTGCCTAAGGCCAGTATGGTACACAAGGGGTGAATGGCTAGCACTATGCCCGGCTGCCTTTGTCTCCCCAGTGGCGATGTTTACACACACCAGGTACTAATTTGAGGCTTAGTGACCTAGGAGAGGCCCAGGGGCGGTGCAGATAATCGTCACT
The DNA here is from genome assembly GCF_015708825.2 of Lethenteron reissneri. Taxonomy (NCBI): domain Eukaryota; kingdom Metazoa; phylum Chordata; class Hyperoartia; order Petromyzontiformes; family Petromyzontidae; genus Lethenteron; species Lethenteron reissneri. The sequence continues at coordinate 13,318,020 of NC_083815.1, forward strand.
GATGTTGGCCATGAACAGGAATCAAATTCGGGTCGCCGCTTTTGTAGGGTAGCATGCTCACTGCTACACTACCGCTCCCCACACTAATACCCGCCATTCGCCACTAAGTGAAGGTGACATCATCATGGCGCATATGCCAAGCCAGGTGCACTTTGAGGCCACGTGAGTGAAGAACTGTCCACTCCTCATGATGACTGGATCCAGAACCGGTCCACCGGACCTCCTGTATTCCACAGAGGTCCAAGCAGTACCGGTCCATCTCCCGGCAGAGTAGTGGCAGCCTCCCCCCCGCAACCAGAGTCCGAACATTCCACGTGGCCAATCTCAGTCTTCTGTTCCTAGAGCAGGGGTGGGGGAACCTTTTTTCTGCCAAGGGCCATTTGGATATTTATAACATCATTCGCGGGCCATACAAAATTATCAACTTAAAAATTATCCTGTTATATTTGGTCAAACATTTAAATAACTCACCCCTAATGTGATGGCTGGAACTGCTTCTCTTTGGTGAGGCGTGTGATGTTAGCTGGTATTGATGATGTTGCTACTCGCAACTGCTTTTCCAGGTTTGCTCCTAGATTTATTTAATTTCGAGTCCCGCCTGCGGTTGCCTTGGCAGGGCCAGACGAAATTATTTTGCGGGCCTTATACGGCCCGCGGGCCGGACGTTCCCTATCCCTGTCCGAGAGGAACCCTGAGAGGGGGGTTCAGTCTGGTTCTGCCAGATGGAGTTTGGCCACAAGGGATCACGAACGCTTGTCCCCATGGTCTCTAGCACGAGCTTATTTCGGTGTTCCACCATGGTGCTTGGTAGAGAAAGTGCCAGGTTGAGGGGTTACTAGCCTCTCGCACGTACTGATCTATCTACATAGACACCCCCCACTCACACCACCACGGCCCACACGTACACATAGCCTGCAATACTTACACATTCAGCATGCACCACACACACGCACACTCAGCGCCACACTGTACACACTAGTGCACTACACACTGTGCTATACAAACCACAATGCACTATAGATTACAATACACCAATAACAATACCCGGCATTCACCACGAAGTGACGGTGACATTACCACGGCACCTGTGCCAGGCCAGGTGCACTTTGAGGCCATGTGAAGTGTCGAAGGTTCGCTGACAGGTCACGGGACAGACCCAGGTGCCATGGGTTGGCTGACTGAGATGACTGGCAGATGCACCAGCTGTACCCCCTACTGTGTCAATTTGCTGCATTTTAGTCGCCCGGCGCTCCGCTCATTGTTGTGATCGTCGCTCCTCTGCCGCCTGTTGTTGCTGGAGGGTGACTGTCTCCAATTGCTCAGTAGCGTCCATCACGAGCCTCCTCCATAGAGGCCGATTTTGACACCGCTGGTACCAGTTGTCGGCAAGTACACCTAAGCTCTACATCCTCAACGACACCATCAGTCCATCTTTTCTCCAGCCCATGTTATGTCCATTTAGCCTCCTATATGCGGCCAAACAAAAGCTGCTTGGGCATGCGGTGGCTGGGCATGCGGGCCACATGACCCAGCCAATGAAGCTTTGCCTGCCAGAGGAGCTCACTGACGGGAATGTGTCCAGATCTTTCAAGGACTTCTGAGCTCCTTACACAATCCAGCCTGGATAAACCCAGGATGGATTGTAGGCATGCCAGCTTGGATGTTTTCAACCGGTGCAGATGTTCCATTAGAGGGGTCTACGTTTCACAAGCATAGAGAAGGGGGGCATGATTGTGGCCGAGAAGACCCGAAGCTTTGTGCAGAGCGACAGACTAGGTAGTTTCCACACAGCATTGCGCAGCACATGAAAAGATAATGCCGCCCGACTGATTCGGAGACCTCTGCAGTCAAACCGTAACTGGTCATAAACACTGCCCAGGTATGCAAAACTCTCCACTCTCTCCACAACTGCTCCACCACCGATGGGGAGCTGAGGGGGTGGAGTGTTTGGTAGCACAAAAAACACATGCAGGTGATTATTTTTGTGGGGCTGATGGTAAAACCTCTTAATGGCACACTCCAGGCTCAGCAGCAGGGCCTCCAACTCCTCCTCTTAGTGGCACACTCCAGGTTCAGCAGCAGCGCCTCCAACTCCGACTTTGAGTGAGCAGCAATCACCAGATTATCAGAATATGTAACATGGTTTACCAATAGGGAGCCATCTCTCGACCGCACCCGGGCATCGATTAGCCTCCCATTGTATCTGTACCACAACGCTGGAATTATAATATATATTGGGGGGGGGACATCCCCCCCAATATTCTCAAAATGTCCCCCCCAAAATATTGCTATAAAATGTTTTGCTATGCTAGGTAAATAAAAACAAAAATGTGCTAAACCTTGGCCACAATATCTGAACTTGTCTTCATATAAAGCAATGCATACATTTACTTTATCAAACCCTAATCTCTGCCATTACATACAATGAAACAAGAAATGGTAAAAAAGTCAAAACAGAGCAATGTAATACAATACACTATTAGACATTATTGTAAAAATTTAGTAAAAAGTCCATCCCATGTGTTAGTGAATTTTTAAAGATTTTAGGCAGGAAGTGAGTTTAAAAATTTAGATCTTTTTCTGGGTTGGGACCCCAGACACCCTGGAAGATTTGGTCCCCCCCAATGTTGACTCCATGGCTACGTCCTTGCTGAACCAGAAGGAAATTCCTCTAGTACAGCCATGTAAAGCTTCTCGAACTACGTGGTTAAAGATTATGTTAAATGTGGGAGCCAGAGGACATCCCAGGAGTCGGAATGGCTCCGACTCCTGGCCACGTAGCTTTACCCAGGTCTGCCCACCATTATGAAGGCCCTTAATGATTGTGAGCAGAGAGTCAGGGACTCCGAAAGCACGAATAACTGCCCACAGCCCTGGTCTGTAGATGGTATCATAGGCCATGACTAGGTTAATAAAGCAGAGATGTAGGTATTGTGATAATTTCGTACACCTCTGCTGTAGCTGACGGACAGAGAATATTGCATCCATTCAGGACCGCCCTGGTCTGAAACCACATTGGGGCTCCGCAAGCCTCTCCTCAGGGTGCCTGACAAGGCGATGTTGAGTAATCTTTTCCTGACACACTTAGAAGAGAGATGCCCCTATAGCTAAAATCTGTGCGGACCACCAGGGCATGCTTCCAATCCTGCAGAACCCATCCTCTGGTCCAAACAGTTGTGATGTCATGTAGCACAGTCTGCACACAGATGCCACTCTCCCTCAGCATTTCACTTAGCAGATCGTCTCTGCCCGGCGCTTTTCTTGGTCTCAGACTTCGGATCCCTCCTCGCACTTCGTCCACAGATGGCACCTCAGCCAACCATTCAGAAAGAGTGGCTACTTATGTTAATATTTGAGGGTCCGCAGCCCGAGCAGGGTTGTCCCCACCTTGCCCCATGTTGTCTGGGTTGAGGGAATTCCCCTCCCCCAAGGCCTCACAAAAATGTTCTGCAAACCTAGACCTGTTCCTGAGGGTCGGAGATCGGATTACCATTATTTCCCTTAAGGATGGTGATTGGTAAGGTGCTGCAAGTTACTTTTTTTATGAAAAGTAAAGTGATTTTTAATTGCGGACTACTGAGGCAGATTCCATCTCCTCAGCAACCCACGCCCACCACTCATCTTTGCAGCACCACATGGCTCTCGCATGGCTCTCCGAATCTCGGAGCGAAGGCTGCGATAAGCCTCCTCATTCTCCAATGTTGGATGTTGTAAACGATGGGAGTGGGCCTGTCGTTTTCTTTCAACGAGCAAGAATACCTCCTCCATCAGCCAGGGACTCTGGGGAGGTCTGGATCGCATACCCAGCACAGCCGTTGCAGCTGCATGACCCACAGTACTCAACCTCACCCATTTCCCCTCAGCCAACTCCAGCTGCAACGCAATGTTGAAACTTATACTTGCAACTATCCTCAACTAGTTGAGACCATTTCGATTTAAAGCTTTCGTGACTGCAGGGATTCATCTTCTTGGTTCTTTCGGTAAAGTCACGTAGAAGGGAAGTAATAAAATAATAAAAATAAAACACAATAAAATCATTCTCACGACGTTTCGGCTACAACGCAAGTAGCCGTCTTCAGGTGAAGAATGAAACACGGCCAAGCTTGGAGCGTATATATAAGCTGGGTTGGAGGTGGAAGAAGAGCGCCTTAACAAAATAATTTGCATATCAAGAGGAATTTAGCATATTTATGGGAAATGCGTAGGAGGTGGGCGGGGGGGGGGGGTTTCAAAGTCATATTATGCCCATGCATTATGCAGGATTAGCAGCATCAGAGGGAGGGGGTAGCATTAACAAAGGGAGGGAATGTTAATAGTATGTAGAAGCCACGAAACATGTCAATGGGAGAACGGTGGCAGGAGGCCCGCAGCAGAGCAAATAATGCATTCCCTGTGGAGAACACAAGATACACAGTCAATGCCAGTGAGTGGACTGCATTCTGAAAGTCACCATAAACGTGAACAACAATCAGTTAAAATCCGAAATGGTTTATTACGTTCTTCCAATGATTGCTGAGCCAGAATCCATCTTCTCGGTTGAAATTGTCTCTGTGTTTGTATATGTGGATCGCCTCATGAACGAATCTCTCATGGTAGCCAGATGGCTTGCAGAGAACCTCTGTCTTGGAGAAGTCAATGCCATGTGAGCCCACTGAATTGTAACAGTGATCTGCCACGGCTGAGGTGTTTGTCCTACCGTGTTTCAGATCTGCTTTATGTTCACGGATGCGGTCCGAGACATGTCGTTTGGTTTCTCCAATGTAACTGCTACCAACTTAGTTTGTAGACGCCTGGCTACTGTATGTCTGGAACCACGTCTTTTACAGACGGGACCAAATCACGGATTTTATGTACTGTGTTGAATCGGACCTGGATCTTGTGTTTAATCAGGATTTTGGAGATCTTTTTTGTGACCCCCAGCAATGTAGGGTAAGGTGATGGTTTTCAAAGGCTCCTCAACAGGATCCTTCTTGATGGTTGGAGTGATGGCTTTGCGGATTGTGTAGTCGGAGTAACCATTAGCCTTAAGAGCTTGGCGCACGTGTTTGAGTTCACTGGCAATGTGTTCCTGGTCGGAGATGCATTGGGCTCTATGGTATAGAGTCTTGATGAGGGAGTTCTTCTGGGATGGATGGTGGTGGGAATCCGGTTTAGGTAAGCATCCGTATGGGTGGCTTTCCTGAAGACAGAATGGCTCATTGAACCATCAGGTCTCCTTTTAATTAGAACATACAAAAAGGGTAGCTTGCCATCTTTTTCGACTTCCATGGTGAATCTGATGGCTGGGTGTATGGAATTGATGTGGTCGAGGAATTGGTCTAGAGCAGGCCGGCCATGTGGCCAGATGACTTCCCTTCTACGTGACTTTACCGAAAGAACCAAGAAGATAGTTGAGACCAGGCCACTGTGGGTTTGAATGGGGTCCTAGATGGACACCCACCACCGGAGTGGAAAAAATGACAGGCGCATCTTACAGATGACAAATCGATGGTCAGTGGTCAGATCAGCTGCACAGTAAGTCCTGGTGTCAAGGACATGGGCCCGCATCCGCTGGTCCATAATTAAATAGTCCAGCAGATGGTCTTGCTTACACCCGGCGTGCATCCATGATTTTGTGTAGATGTGCCGATGCCGGAACAGCATGTTTGTAATTACAAGCCCTTGGGCTGGACAGAAGTGTCTGCATCATGACCCACTCGGGCATTAAAGTCACCTAACAAGATGACTTTATCCTGAGGGGCCACTTTAGCTAGCACCTGGGACAGGGGTTTTTAGAAGGCGTCTGACTCATCGCCATTGTCTGCATCCGTCCACTAATGTTCATCTTCGCTGGAGGCGTAAGCAACCACCACCACCACCATTCCTAACCTCTTGTTGATGAGGCAAGCTCACAGTAGCCTGTGACTTATAGCTTCCCACACCTCACCGCCATGCTCCCACACCCCCTTTATTCTTTTGTTCAAAAGAAGTGCCACTTCCTGCTGTTTGCTAGTTTCCTACCGCGAGTGAAAAACTGTCCACCCCTCATGATGACTGGAGCTAGAACCAGTCCACCGGACTTCTGTATTACACAAAGGTCCAGGCAGTACCGGTACGGTACACAACACTCTACAGCACACACATACACGATAGTACACACACTACTGTACACCACACTACACCCCATGCTACAGTACACCACACTATTTAAACATAGACAATTTACAAAAACACACTCACACTTTTACACACACGTACGCGTGCACACAGTAATTCCCAGTGCGAGGCTGACTCATTACATCGCTCGGCTGAACAAAATAATTCCGCTGGTCAGTTTGCAAGTGCTACTTTGCGTTTTAAGTCAATGTAAAACGTCTATATATAAAAGTTAGTAGTTTTGTGCGTGTGTCGTGGTAACGCTCCTTCTTTAACGCCTGTTGATTGGTCAAAACAACATTTACAATCGGGATGTTAACACACCAAAAAAAATTATTTGTATATTTAAGACGTATATTTTAAAGTTTAATTACAATTGAATAAAATATATTTAAAATATTTCTCCGCTAAAACCCGCGGATAAACCATTATCAACCACAGGGGTGATTATATCCCATTATTTCACAATTTTACAAATAAAACGTAACCATATTCTGTTGATATAAATTGTAATTTGTTCATAATTGTACAATAAGAGTTGCACTTATTTTATTTAGATGTTTATTGGTTGTTTTTATGTTTAAATGTATAAGTCCATGTGAAACTGTTGGTATCGTCCACCCACTGAGTGAGTGGTACCTTCCGCGCAACCTAAGAGCTACAGTGAGCAATGTGGATCAAAGTAAATACCGGTAACGCGATTTTTTTAAATTACAGATGTTAATTTTGCATAATTGGACTCCCATACATCAGAATATTTATTTATACTGCCGTAGGAATCTGATGAGCTATACAGCTCTTTTCACAGATGTCCAGTAGGGGCACGAGGTCAGAACGTTACAACAACAAACAGGACAAAAACATGATAGTGGTGCAAGTGTCGAGGAGTAGTGGGATGACGTCATATCATATGTAGAGGAGTGGGATGACGTGATGTGATGATGTCATGTCTTCGAGGCGGCGGGGTACTTAAGGGGGACACCGGGACGAAGGCGGGGTTGCCGTAGGGAGAATGAAGTGGCCGCCATGGGAATAGGAACGAAAGCCTGCGTAGGAACACCCCAGCCGCCGCCGAAGAAAGGCTAGTGGGGTAGAGGTCTCACCTCATCGCCGGGCGGTGATGGGTGAACCTCTGCCCGGGGCAGACGAAGAAGTAGGCAAGAGAAGCCGTACCAGGGCGTAGATAGTTGTAAGAAGTTCTACGTGCAGGCCAGAGTTTTGACGCGCACCATAACGGGTGTAGGCGTCGAGTGTAGAGTGTAACTAGTCAGTGAGTGTGCAGTACACAGAGTTGTATGAAGAGTGTTATTAAACTGGCGTAAGCCCTTACCTGAAGTTTCATCTCCTTGTGGTTCTACAATCCTGCTTGGTGTCAAGAGTTACTACACAACACAAGTGTAGTGACTGTGATTGTCACTGTGTGGTGCCGGGCTTACAAAGCCACGGCAGATAATGTGTTAACATTTTGTGTAGCCAGCTTACGGGGCATAGTACCAGGCCAAGCAGGGCTTGGGTGAGCGCTGGTCAATACGGAGGCACCGCGAGCAGTGTGCGTTGCGGGCTCCCAGTGAGGGAGCGAGAGGGAGCGTCAGCCAGCCAGGGTTACGTTGGGACATGATTCGCTGGTTGACCTGCTGACACGTAACCGGATGATATTGGAGGGGGGCCACCGGTTGACGGGGGCTGCTGGGTGGTCATGTGGTTTAAAAGAGCTCTAGGGAGCCTTTGAGAAAGAACTCGAGAGATCTGGAAGGTGAGCGGGGCGAAGGGCAGAGCCAACTCCAGCCCAGGGGGGATATAACGGGGGCCCCGTGAGGAGCTCCAAGTTCTCCGTGTGCTGGTGTGAAGAAGATCCACGTCGGGGAGAAGAAGCCTTTAGCCACATGGTCCGGTACCCAGATTGTGGTCCGGGCCGGGATAGCGAACCATGTCTACTTTTGCCGTAGCGTGGTTAGATGGGCATTCAATACCTGAGTGTAGATTGTGTGATGTTCGGTTGAAGTTGCTTAATAAATAGTGTTGCTCCCAAGACAATGTCTGCGACTCAGTTAGACTCACTACAACTGGTGTCGGAAGTGGCCAACTTGCTAAACTGTAGCTAGCGGTAGACGAATCATGTTTATGCGTCGCAGAGTTCATGTACGGGCGTCGGATGATGAAGACAAGCTGATTCTGTCCACGGCCGCCGAGGAAGGTGCAGAGGCACTGCCGGCAGAGCAGGGCGCAGTTGGGGCGCGGAGCGCCTCGCCTTCACTGGAGGAGCTCGTCAGGGACGCGCACGGCCGTCTCTCTGACCTCCTCCAAGCGGCGTCCTCCATTCTCGTCGAGATGCGGTCCCTACCCTCGACGGCGAAGGATGGGGCGGTGGAGATGTCCGGACGGGGCGACTCGGACGCCATTTCACAAAAGGAACGCTATTGCCGTTGCCCGCGTTAGCGGGCGCCATTTTGCCGCCAGCGGGGAGCGCTGAGCCCGCCAAGCTTGAAGCGGGGACGTCCTCGTTGATCAACATCCAGTCGCTCCGCCGTCAGCTGCCCTTCATTAAATAATTTGTAGCTGACAGCGGCGATTTGGTGGCATTTAAGCGGCGATTTCTCACAAATGCCGACTTGGCGGGATGGTCGGAGTCGTACACGCTGAAGGCACTGCCCGCCGCCCTCGACGATGATGCTTTGGCGACATTCCTCGCCATTCCGCTGTTCAAGAGGTCCACCCTCATGCAGGCGTTGAACACCCGTCAGAAGTTTGCCGTGAGGCGGAAAAGGGGATGGTGAGTAGGCTCTCGCCTACAGAAGTGTTCCCTTGGCGCTGGCGAATGCCGCCTTCCCGAAAATGTTCCACGATGGCCTTGACGCCTTAGTCCTCGAGAAGATGTTGGGACTCGCCAAGGATCTCCATACTCTGCTTCCCGCCGAGGACGGGGAGGTGTTTTCGCTCAAGATCGCCAAGTGCATACAGGTGCAGCAGACCTTGCAACATGACAGGGTGTTGGTGGCGTGCTCCGCGTCTTCCATGTGCTCGCTGCATCAGCGGAGCGGCGATCGTCGGGGTGATGGAGATCGGTGACGGGACGACCAGTGGCGGCCGAGGTCTGCTTTGTCCCAGTCCAGCAGTGGACGGGTCACCTGCTACAACTGCGGCCTGCTGGGGCACGTCCTGTCGGGCTGCCGGGTTGCTCGACGGCGGCCCCTGGGACGTACACCTTCCTACGACTCCCTGCTTCCTAAGGCGAGTCGCGGCACACCTCACACTTGGCCCCGGTGTTCACTTCACCCATCGGGGGGGTCCGATTTGCGTCAGGGTCGCGCGTGGTTTCGGGGGGAGTTGGTGTATGTTCGCGAGGCGTGGCCGCTCCGACCAGATCAGTGGTCGGAGCTGGCTCATCGCGTGATCGCAGCGACCGCGGGGTCGTCGGCCGTGCTTGGGTTCGTTGAGGGGGTTGAAGTTCGCATGCTTGTTGACACCGGCGCATCTTCAACCATTATTTTCGAACTCATTTACAACATTTTGCCCCTCCGGTGTTGGGTTTTGGAGCCGGTGGATGTTCTGTGTTTCACCGCCATCGGCGGATCATTGGGGATAATCGGTCGGATTTCTGTTGAGTTGCGCATTGCCGATGTCTCATTGTCGGGCCATGTTTTGGTTTCTACGGCCCTGGCTGTCCCGTGCTTGCTGGGGACTGATTATCTCGGCAAAATTCCCCTGTAGATTTGTCTCGACCAAGGCTATTTGGAATTGCCGTCGGGACGGCGTATGGCATTTCTTCCATCTCTGACTTGCATGTATTCTGCTAACGCCGCGGTGCAAGCACTTGCGTGCCGAACGGTCTGGATTCCGCCCGGTGCGCAAATGTTGGTGCCCCTTCGATTAACGTAAACCGCTCGATGCGTGCACTGTGGGGGACGGTATTGTGTTGGGTCCCTCGAATAAGCTTAGTTGGGGGATGTCACTCGTAGCAGCTCAGACGCTGGTCTCCCGGAACCAGGCACCGTTTATTCAAGTCCTTAATGCCGGGTCGGACACTACGGTCATTCAGGAGGGTTTCGTGATCGCTCATGCGTCTCCGGCATGTCCGGAGGCAGATGTCGTGGGGAATATCGGCGTCGGTGTTCGGTCTCATGGACCTCGGAATGTGGATGAGGCATGGATGCTTGGAATGCAGCGATTTATCCACGGGGCAAACGGTGAAGGTGAGAGCGCTCCTGCGGGAGTTTTCGGACATTATTAGTGAAAGTAAATTTTATATAGGTCGCACGTCCCTGTTAAGCCACCATATTGGCACGGGAAATGCCACCCCCATTCAGCAGAATCCTTACTGCCTGAGTCCAGCTGAAAAGGAACACGTTCGTGCGGCATGTGGATTAAATGTTGGCTGCGGATATCATCTCGCCGTGCACCAGTCAATGGGGTGCTCCGATCGTCGTTGTTAAGAAGCACTGATGGCAGTCTGCGTTTTTGTGTCGATTTCCGAAAGCTTAACAAAGTTTCTGTCGTGAATTTGTTGGATGCTCTGGTGGGCGCGTGGTTCTTTTCCACCCTTGACTTTTTGTTGGGTTTTTGGCAGTTGCTGCTTTACGAGGCCTCAAGGCCCAAGACAGTTTTTCAAACACCGCAAGGGTTGTTCGAGTTTAACCGGCTCCCGATGGGGGTCCATTCTGCGCCGGCCACTTTTCAGAGGTTGATGGAATTGGTTTTGGTTGGCCTCCAGTGGGATTCGTGCCTAATCTCCTTAGATGATGTCATTGTTTTCAGCCGCACGTTCGATGAGCATTTGGATTGCCTGTGGGCTGTTTTCGTTAAGATGCATGCGGCCGACCTGAAATTCAAGCTCCAAAAATGTCATCTGCTCCAAAAATCTGTTCGATACTTGGGCCACATAGTAAGCGAATCGGGTATTGCGACGGACCCCGAGAAAACTGCTTGCATTCGGACATGGCCGACCCCCACCTCTGCCAGCGAGGTGTGCAGTTTTATCGGCTTTGCCTCTTATTGCCGATTTGTCGCGGGGTTCGCGTCTGTAGCTAAACCTCTCCACGCCCTGACAGCAAAGGGCCAAAATTTTAATTGGGGGGAGGAGGAGGAGGCTGCGTTCTGCTCTATTCGTGACGGGCTGGTTAATGCCCCTCCCCTGCGTTATCCCGACTTTTCGTTGCCGTTCATTTTGAACACGGACGCCAGTAATACCGGCATTGGTGCGGTGTTATCTCAAGTAATAAATGGCGTGGAGCACATGGTTGCGTATGGCAGCAGGGTGCTGTTTCCGGCTGAGCAGCGGTACTGCGTAACGTGCCAGAAACTGTTGGCCATTGTGGTTTTTGTGTAACAATATCGGCCATACTTGTACGGGCGACACTTCGAGGTGCGGTCCGATCACGCGGTGTTCCAGTATGTGCTGTGTGTGGACCAGTCCTCCAGTCAATTGTCACGCTGGCTCGAAATCCTGCAGGATTTTTCATTCAATGTCACATATCGTAAGGGTTCTCGGTATATGAACACTGATGCCCTATCGCGATTGCCAGCGCCCGGAGAGTGCGCTTGTTTTTTTCGTTCAAAGACTCATTCGGTGCGATTATTGTGTTGTTTGTTCGTTTTTTTTCTTTTTTCGTATATATATTGTACAGTTGGGTTGGGTAATTTATTGCGTTGTTTTGTTTGTTGGAGCAAACTTGTTGTTATGTTCTGTATATTTGTACGTCGGTTGCTTCCTTGGGGGAGAGTTGGCAGCCAGACGGCTGGAAGCTACGGAGGGGGGGGGGGGTAATGTAGTGACTGTGATTGCCACTGTGTGGTGCCGGGCTTACGAAGCCATGGTGGATAATGTGTTAACAGTATGTGTAGCCTGCTTACGGGGTGTAGTACCAGCCCTAGCGGGGCTTGGGTGAGCGCTGGTCAGCGTGGAGGCACCGTGAGCAGTGTGCGGTGCGGGCTCCCAGTGAGGGAGCGAGAGGGAGAGTCAGCCAGCCAGGGTTACGTTGGGGCATGATACCCTGGTTGACCAGCTGACACATGACCGGATATTGGAGGGGCGCCACTGGTGGACAGGGGTTGCTGGGCGGTCACGTGGTCTAAAAGAGCTCTCGGGAGCCTTCGAGAAAGAGCTCAAGAGATCTGGAAGGTGGGCGGGGCGAAGGGCGGAGCCAGCCTTAGCCCAGGGGGATATAACGGGGGCCCCGTGAGTAGCTCGGGGTTCTTCGTGTGCTGGTGTGAAGAAGATCCACGTCGCGGAGACGAAGCCTCTAGCCACGTGGTCCGGGCCCCAGCTTGTGGTCCGGGCCGGGATAGCGAACCATGTCTACTTCTGCCGTAGCGTGGTTAGATGGGCATTCGATACCCGAGTGTAGATTGTGTGATGTTAGGTTGAAGTTGCTTAATTAATAGTGTTGCTCCCAAGACAACGTCTGCGACTCAGTTGGACTCACTACACAAATACAAGGAAGGTAAACAAATCAACCAAACACATCTGCATTAAAAAGTAGTTTTGTGCTTATGTTTACATTCGGGGATTGCCAGAAGGTGCCAAAAGGCGAACACATCAAAGACAATGCACTATCAGGACATTGAGAGCTCGGGGTGAGCAGCTACAATGTTTTGAGCTCTCAATGTCCTGATAGTTCATTGTCTTTGTGTTGTTCGCCTTTTGGTGAACAACACAAAGACAATGAACTAGATGACGCCAAAAGGCGCACAACTCAAAGACAATGCACCATCAGAGTATGAGAGCTCGGGGTAAGCATTTACACTATTGGAACCTCATTTGCCAGTAAAAAATATGATAATTGGTTTTTTACCCTTCTATCTGGAAACAAAACTGACACCTTTTTTACAAGGAGTCATGTTTGCATAGACCATAATACCTGCAGTCATAATGCAAACAAAAAACATAACTCTGATAATGTATGCACTGTCCTTGAAGTTGATTGGTCCACACCTGAGACAGCTTTCCTTAGGAGGAGAACGAGACAGAGGGCATCTGTTTTTTTTCGCAAGAGACGTGCAAAGAGGGGAGAGAATTTCACATTTAAGCATGGACAGAGATCATGCAATTCAGGGGCAGGCTCCGGGGCATGGCCTCGAGATCAACCATGGGTGTCATGTCTCGTAGAGAGAAGGGACAATGTGTTGTTAAGAGCTGAGTTCGGCATGAACCGACAGAGTATCGCTGAAAGTTTTATTCTATATTTATCCTGATGTTTTGAGTTGCTTGCAGAATCGGGGATTGTGATAAGTTGTACAGTACTAAGCTATCAGAGTTGTCTAAGAGGTGTGCTAATACAATTTACAAGTTTTGAGAGTGAGTGATCCAGCCAGCGACGAGCAGCTCGCAGCAAAAGCCCTCTTGGAAGAAGGCGAAGAGCACGAAATTTGAGCAACGACAAGGCGAAGCCCTGAAGTAAGGGCAGAGAGCAGTGGAAAGAGCCTGAGCCAGCGCAGCCCTGAAGTGAGGGCGGGAGAGACACCAGCGGGTGCCCGTGTGAAGCTGGCAGCTGCACGCCAAGGGCAAAAGCAAGGAGAGAGAAAGGAGAGAGAACAGAGCAGTGGAAAGAGCCTGAACCAGCGCAGCCCTGAAGTAAGGGCGGGAGAGGCACCAGCGGTGCCCGTGTGAAGCTGGCAGCAGCACGATAAAGGAGAGAGCACGGAGGAAGCAAGGGGAGAGAACGGAGCAGTGGAAAGAGCCCGAGCCAGCGCAGCCCTGAAGTAAGGGCGGGTGTCAATGTGAAGCTGGCAGCTGCACGATCAAGGAGAGAGCACGGAGCAGGGGAAAGAGCCTGACCAGCCGCCCGTGAGCAGGAGTGTCAGCGCCAGCGAGAGCGCCGTGGGTTCGACCCACACACACACCGACAAGCACCAGCTGGGAACCAAGACAAGAGTGAGGAACGGTGACCAGCGGTGAGCTGCGCGTGCTATCTGACGACGGAATCATCGCGCACCATCGACGGCGAGCATCGCGCCAACTCAACCAGCAGTGGAGAGCTGCAACGCCAAGAGGAATGGCGCAGGCAAGAGCGCCGTGTGTTTAATACACACACACGCCGGTCCCACCGGCCCTGCTGGGAACCCGAGGTATTTTCAGCACAAGGAACGCCATACCGCGTAAGCCGCCAAGTCAACAAGTGGTAAAGAAGACACACGCACACAACACGCATATCGGGACTAATAAAATTGTTCCAAAAAGTTATCTTTGTGTTTCAAGAAGGGTTGCCGTTCCAAGGTGGTGCGTTAAATATCAACTGATCGTGAAAAGCATTGCTGCCCGTTGAGTTACACTGAATACGATTGTTAGAAGTATTTTAGTCATTCGTTTTCGTTAATTGCATAATCTTGCCAATTAATTAATTGATAACTACTCTTTCTTTAGGAACAGGTCCCTTCATTACTGTTTGTATAAATATTGTTACATTCATTTTAAGGACTTTTTCCTATCGCCGCGTATGCTCGCGTTACTCTGAGGAATTTATTGATTGTTCTGTTACCCAGTTTAACAAACGTAATCATTGAGGGTTAAATGTACGGATCAATGAGGATAACATCTCCAGGAGTACTGTGTTGACAATTCCAAGCATAAGAGTTCGCATATTAGAATGCTATGTTTTTTTTTATTAGAAATTTAAATTGCTTAACCCAGAAGTGTCTGAGTGGTGCCTTCCTAAGTCCATGCATAATAATCTTAATTATAAGAACCTGACATAAACACACTAAGACATAATCAGTAAATGTTAAAGCAAGAATAATTGTATTATCCCGATTGATAATACGACCCTAGACAACGAAGCCGAGCTTAATTTAGCATAATTACATTACACTTGCATAACTCCATACAATTCATTGTATTATCCCGATTGATAATGCAACCCTAGGCAATTAAGCCGAACCTAATTATCGTAACTACATACATTAAAATAATCACATACATTCGCATAACTTATTGCAATTGCACATCCATATTTGGCATAAATTACGTGCATAATTACATAAATTTACGTAATTTCGAATCATTATGCATTTTTCCATTTTTATTTAATTTGTATTATTTTTTATACATTTTTCAAGACCCGACATATACAACAAGATGCATGTTAATGTTATAAAATACTGTACCTTACAGTCGAAAAAACTTTCTCGTTTAACCAGCTTGATATTATTGTCACTTAAGATCAATATTGTGGTGTTTGCTGGGATGTTCTTTGGCACGTTATATAAATTTCTATTGTTGCAGGAGAGTTTAATGTCCGCATCGGATGTGTTCGTTTTCTGGGACACTTTGACCTCACAAGGCAGAGTGCTGGGCCACCAGCGACGAATCTCTGGGTGCTTTCCAGCAGTGGGCACACCATTCAGAAGACACAAGAAGAAAATTAACTTCATGTCTCTCCACTTCAGGTCAGTCTTCATTCTGTTCAAAGGGAATTTGCGAGAGATATTACGGGTACGTCCCCCAGCTGAAAACGTGTTTTGTATTATTAGAGCTTAGGCTTGTCAGACAATGTACATGCCAATGGCTCAGTGATATGATAATGTGTCAGTGGTGAATATGGTTACTTTGCAGCTGTGCCTATCCCTTGCTCCCGGCCTGTCATTCGGTTGACCTGCCCTTACAGTATTCACTGTGCAACAGCGGTGTCTGACAGATATAACGTATGGATGGAATGGTTATTGTGACTTGGGTAACATTGGCTGTGTTGCGAACTGTCGCACGAAGGCACACTCACGATGCCCGGGTCAATTTCTCAAACATATGGATAAGATGAGACGTGTCCACACTCCTTGCACAACCACCTCTGTAACTACGTCTACAGTAGGAGGCAACTGTTGACAAGAAAAAAAGTGTTACATGCTCACCCTGACTGGAAATGTATGTTCGGGTAACTTTAATATTTTATTAACTTCGATAATCTACCAACCCAACTCACTGCTCGTCCGTCTCTGCTTCACGCACTTTGCTCACCCTCCCGCCACTCACCACTTAGCCCCACCTATCTTCTAGAAGTTTCTCAATCCAACTGAACCTACCCTTCCCCCCATGCTCTTACGTGACTCCTTTGACCTCACTTTTAACACCTTGTTTACTGCCCTATCTCCAATTCCACCTGTACTTTACTTAAACCAATCTTCCCACCCTCTCTTCCACCTTGCTATTGCTTTTCCCACGCTCCGTTCCATACGCTCCCCCTCAACATAATAACATCCACATCGTCTCTCCCCCCCTCCCATAAACACACAGCCCTCACATGTCTTCCCAGTGATAACCAACAGCTGCTCATAAAAAAACATGTAAAAGGACTAGGCACACGAGAAGCAATCTTCTGTCTACAGATACTACTACAGCGATGCTACGAACATCAGAAAGAAGTGTACATCTGCTTCATAGATTACGAGAAAGCCTTTGATTCAGTCGACCACGACCGACTAGCAGCTCTATTAAAACAACTGGGACTAGATAAAAACGACATCAACTTCATCATTGCTCTTTATTGGAAGCAAACAGCCCAACTCCGATATGACAACGAATTGACAGACCCAACACCAATACAAAAAGGTGTACGACAGGGCTGCCCACTTTCACCCAGTCTTTTCAACATCTATTCGGAGCAGATTTTTGATCGAACATTAGCAGATAAAAACATTGGTATTAAAGTCAATGGACAATAAATCAACAACATCAGGTATGCCGACGACACTGCACTGCTGGCCGATTCAGAACAAGACCTACAACAAATCTTGGACGAGGTTGCCACAGAGAGTCAAATATGGGGCTTACGAATTAATAAAAAGAAAACAAAGGTTATGAAGGTCAGCCGAACTACAAGCGAAATAACAATCAAGCTGGGCAGCGAAAAATTGGAACAAGTACACCGATTTAAATACCTTCGTGTAATCATTGACGATCAGTTGAACCATGAAGTCGAAATCAAAAGCAGAATTGAACAAGCAAGGCAAGCATTTATTAAATGGAAAACACTCCTTGCAGACCGCAACTTGAGTACATCACTGAAACTGCGCACACTGAAATGCTACATCTGGTCAATTTTGCTGTACGGAGTAGAGACGTGGACACTGACAACAACAGCAACAAAAAGGCTCGAAGTTTTCGAGATGTGGCTGTATCGAAGAATGCTGAAAATCCCATGGACAGCCAAAACCACCAATACACAAGTTCTGCAAGATATGGGCACTGACAGGCAACTGCTGAAGACCATCATTAGCAGGAAGTGTTACTACCTAGGCCACATTGCCCGAAACGACCACAAATACCAGCTATTAAAGCAAATCCTGGAAGGAAAAATCGAAGGGAAAAAACGACCAGGACGGCCAAAAACGACATGGCTTAGTAACATCAAAACATGGCTACAATTAACAACAGCACAAACTCTACACGCCGTGCTAGACCGGGACCAATATCATCGTGAAGTCGCACACGCCGTTAGGCAGCACTAAAGAAGAAGAAGAACCCCCTGATTTTTATCCCCAGAAAATTTGACTGACTGTCGTGGCACATGCCGACAATCCATAGACTGAAAAATAAGAATTGTTTTTTACACTTTCTGGCAAAAAAAACAGGTGTTAAGATGTTAAAACACCAGATAACCTTTTGCAAGGCAATGCATATATTATCACAGCATGTTGTTTGCATGTTTTGAGAGCTCGGGGTGAGCAGCTACAATGTCCTGAGCTCTCAATGTCCTGATAGTGCATTGTCTTTGTGCTGTTCGCCTTTTGGCGTCCTCTGGTCTAACACTGTTTGAGACTAGGCTCTAAAGAAAGTTGTCTCTAGTGTGGACCAATCAGTTTCAAAGACAATACATATACTACCAGAGCATGTATTTTGTTTGCATGTTCACCACAAGTATATGTGGTTAATGCAGACATGATTCCTTGCAAAAAGTTTTTGTTTGGCGTTTTTAACATCTTAACACCTGTTTTATTGCCAGAAAGAGTAAAACCTATTCTTATATTATGACTGGCAAGGGAGATCCCATGATGACACAACACTTTCATTGACTGTATTCACATTCTTTTTAATGGACCTCACAGTCAATTCGTTTATACCAAAATGTCGCTTACCACAGACGCACTGACAAATATCTAGTTTCACACTTTTTTCACTTAAACTCATCACTTCTGCTTTTTTTTCAGCAGACACACTTTCCACTCATTGGGCGCTTGAGAACCATGATTAGGGCAGTTAACAAGCAAGTACGTAAACATAAAAAAATGCACAATAGCGAGTTCAGAGCAGGATCACTGCGGGACTAAGTGGACAGCTGAGAGGGTTTTCTTAATCTTATCAGACAGTTTCAAATGTAACAACATTCTGCGCGCACCTCCCAGGTGTCGGTGGTCCGGCACTACGTAAACTCGCAAACACTGGAGTCCGCGAGTCTACATAAGTCGCGAATATGGAATTAGTATACATTTAGTAAATCGCGAATATGCAAAAATCGCCAATCCAGAACTCGCACATAGCGATGATTTCTGTATATTACACCCATTGGGGAAAACCACTAAATTGGTGCCATATAATGAGGCCAGTAGCTGGCAGCATAAAATAGTGTTTCTAACCTATCGGCTTATAAGTGCACAGTATGTGTGTTTTATGTGTGTATTATGGTTTCCACCCACATGCAACATTTTCCAAATAGGAATTAGTCAAATAGTTTACCCATTTATTCCTTGAAATGGAGACTTCAGGTCTCAGTGGCCCCTAGGTTTCAGTAAATAATCCATTTACATGTAGGGTTGACACCTTATCCACAGACCACATATTTCTTATCTCAGGTCTATCAAAACGTTTCTAGTAAGTTCAACACAATATCTTCGGTTCATGGTAGAAATATATTGATTTCACGCAAACACAGATGGCAATGCTTAATTAGATGCAAATTCAGACTTATGACTAAGAGCATTGAGATTCGGTAAGGATTTATTGGGCACCTCCGAGTAGCATGGTTGGCTACGTCTGGTGCGAAAGCAGTTAATCATACATACACAACGTTGTTTTATTGCTGCCTTGATGTATAAGCAAGAAAGTATTTTTTGACAATTCATGTATTAATATCAATGAAAGGGATGTACTGACTATCTTTAACATGGCATTCGACAATCCATTGTATAACGGAGTGGTTGGAAATTTGAGGCCTAGAAAATGCAATAGTAACATGTCATGCTGTTTTCAGGTGAAATAGAAAATGCGTTTACATACCTTGATCAGAAATATAGATTCTTCCACAGCACAACTGATGCAATGAGCAGGAAGTGTGTGCAGGGTAACTGATATATATACCATTCTCGAAAATGAGGAAGTGCAGTAGTTTTGCTGAACGTTATTTTATTGTATTTAACAATTATTAAACGGTGCTTTTGCACATGCACGGCACTGTTTCATTGCACTGCTGGATGAGGATCGTGTTTTTTTTACTGTACTTCACCATGATGGTTAGTGCAGGTTGTTGAAGGTGAGGGCATAGACAAGGGAGCATAGACGTACAGTACACATGATTTTGCTGTAATGCGCTGTTGTCCACCACATAGCACAGCTATGCTATTAACTTTACAACATGAGTAATTGCTGTCGTTCCTGTTTTCTGTGGTGGCGTGTTTTGTTTAGCTGCGGGAATCTATACTGTACCTTCATATACAGTACAGTCATTCAATGATTTGGAACGTGCTTTAGACAGTAGTTGGAACGTGCTTTAGGCAGTAGTTGGCACGTTCCAACTACTTTACCATCTGATTATAATGTATTCCAAGCGTGATGGTGCCGATACACGCAATGGCAGTTAATCAGAGAAAGCTTCGCTAATCTTGTTGCATAATTTCGCCAATTAATCTATGGACGTATGCTTTCGCCTTTGCATATGTAGTGACATAAGAGGGGAGGGGCTGCTGGGGGCTCTGGGACCCTAGGCAACCCAGACGCTTAAGCCCCTTGGCGCCAGGCGCTAGGTTCCCAGGCAACCCAGACGCTTAAGCCCCTTGGCGCCACCAACGGGTGGGGGCTGTTTGTGCTCTGTGGGACATCTGGGGGCGCACACAACCCCACCCCTCGTTGGGGACGAGGCATAAAAGGGCAGCTCCCTGGACGATCGAGAGCAGTTGTAGCTCAAGACCCAAGACCCAAGACCAGCCATCTCAGGACCCTGGGATGCTGTGAGAGCCAGTGGTAGGACTCTGGAACTCCCAGCTCTACGTCCTTGTGAGGGCGAGTTCCAGAGCGTAGCCAGAGTAGTGGATCTTGGCTGTGTACTTACGCTGTAACAGAGTATCAGGACTGTTGGAGTGTTGGATTGTAATAAAGAAGTTACCTCTACAAGTGTCTCCGGAACCCATTACACATATTAGAGTGTCATATGTTTGTTTAGAATTAAAATTGCTTAAAACAGAAGTATGTTGAGTGTATCTTTCCAAGCCCATGCAAAACTGTCTTATTTATAAGAACTGTATCCTGCGTTGAGATATGAATTTGGAGACCTAACATAATATAAACACACTAAGATAATCAATAAATGTTTAATCAAAGATAATCGTTTTATCCTGATTGATACAACTCTGGATAACGAAGCTAAGCCTAAATATCATAACTGCACACATTCACATAATTGCAAGCATTCGCATACATTAATACGATTATCCCCGTGCATATGATGATATACATTAGCATAATTAATGTGTATTATGGATTTTTTTTTATTTTAATAATTTTTATTATTTTAATCAAAATGTAATAATCCGGCATATACAACACAGAGAAGGCTAATACAGTATAACTCGAAAACTGGAGTGTGTAAGCATCTTTACATTTAATGTATTATTAATACATATTATAGAAATAAAATGTTCATATGAGTGCATTGCCGTGTAGTGTTCACCATCTGGGAAGCAGAGATCATTTAGGTGCGCATTTTAAATGATATACGACATAATCAGATCTCGTTGGATTAGAGGTAGTGCTTCAGTGTTCTTGTTTGCGCGAAGATGCAGTCCATAATTTTTGAAGAGGGAAAAAGCACGAATTTGCACGCCTTTGTTGCAACTGCACTCGATGCATAATTTCACGACTCAATCCTGACTAAACTGATGCGCATATATGTGGCAGCAACTGTAACGCGTTATACTCCACACAGTTACAAGTTTCTCATGTTCAGAAATATGATCCAGAATGTTATATATTTTAAACATTATTGTATATTTTAAACATAATTATCTGTAAACGAAGTGAAAACCCATAGCAACAGAAAACCGGTCGACATGTCTCACTGCTTGCTTCCTGTCAATTGGTCACATGTTCTCAGTTTTTCTACGGTGACAGACAAGATGACCACAATGCAATTCTTCAGAACCTTGAGGTTTTGCATTTTGTATAAGGCTGGGTTTTTTTTTTTACACAAAATTTACATTTTGTGTGTTTTTGCAACATGTTGTTGCAACATAGTAATTAAACAGTACATGTCAATTGGACGGTGTGCAACGCAGCGTGGAGAGATGCATATTTTGAATCATATTGAGAGACTGAGAAACACGCGGGTTAGAGAACCAACGTAAGTGAGACTTCACTTTCACTGGAAAGAGCAGAGGGCTTGGTTGGCTGAGAGACAGCTCAGGGTGACAAGTGGGCTGCATGGGTGGCACGCAGTAGCTTGATGCTGGGTGTTAACAGGTTATTGTGAAAGGCAACTAAGGTGGAATTATGGTCGGAGAAAAACATGTTGGAGGTGTGGGGTGGTGGCTCGGGCAATAGAAGTTAGAAAACAGGCTAGGAACATATATCTTCTTGGTTCTTTCGGTAAAGTCACGTAGAATGGAAATAATAAAATAATAAAAATAAAACATAATAAAATAATTTTCACGACGTTTCGGCCACAATGCAAGCAGCCGTCCTCAGGTGAAGAACAGGTCTGTCGAGAAGACAGAGTCTGAATGACACACTCCAGGCTTGGAGAGACTATTTAAGCTGGGATGGAGGGGGGAAGGGCGCCTTGACAAAAGATTTTGCATATCAAGAGGAACGGTTAAAGTTATTTTGATTTCTTTAAATTTCGATAGATTTTCTAATTAGTCTTGGCCAGTAGTAGCTAGTTTTGCACAAAACTTCAAAATTGTTGGCACGTGTGTTCTGCTACTGCTGACAGTTGAAATTAGGGATAATTTAATATTTCTCTGATGTTCTTTTAGTCTCGTGCTAATCATTATTCCTGTTTGTCCAACATAACATTTACCACACGTGCAGTTAATCATGTAGACACCTGTTGTTAGCTTCTGTAATACAGTACATCTTTTGTACCATATATTAATGTCTGTATTTTATGTACCATGCCAAATATGACTCAGGTGTTTTGTTTTTCCAAACATCTGACTAGTTTATCAGTTTATCCCACAATGTACGGTATTTTGATAGTTTTAATTACTTGGGCAGTTTCAATGCTCTTGTTATTTGATTTGGTTTTGGTATTCAATGCCCTGTTGATTTGTGCATCATTGTAACCAGCGCTTCTTTAACATGTTGAATTTCAATTCTCAGACTGTCACCATCTGACACTTTCTTAGCTCGATGAATGAGTGTCTTGATAAGAGCAGATTTCTGTGCGGGGTGATGGTGTGACTGCATTCAGATAGGCGTCAGTATGCATTTTCTTTCGGTAAACACTGCGTGTTATCTGAAAGACCATCACCTTACCCTACATTGTTGGGGTCACAAAAAAGATCTCCAAAATCCTGATTAAACACAAGATCCAGGTCCGATTCAACACAGTACATAAAATCCGTGATCTGGTCCCGTCTGTAAAATATGTGGTTCCAGACATACAGTACCCTGGCGTCTACAAACTAAGTTTCCTCTGTGGTAGCAGTTACATTGGGGAAACCAAACGACATGTCTCGGACCGCATCCGTGAACATAAGGCAGACCTGAAACACGGTAGGACAAACACCTCAGCCGTGGCAGATCACTGTTACAATTCAGTGGGCTCACATGACATTGACTTCTCCAAGACAGAGGTTCTCTGCAAGCCATCTGGCTATCATGAGAGATTCGTTCATGAGGCGATCCACATATACAAACAGAGAGACAATTTCAACCGAGAAGATGGATTCTGGCTTAGCAATCATTGGAAGGACGTAATAAACCATTTCGGATCTTAACTGATTGTGTTCACGTTTACGGTGACTTTCAGACCGCGTTCCACTCACTGGCATGGTGCAGTGTGCAGAGTAATGTATGGTGTCGTAATTGTATAGTAAACATATAGCAGTGTGATACACATTAGGGTGGGTAGAATAATACATAGTGTTATATTAAAATGGATAAGGCAGCAACTGCAGCAGCAGCAAGTGCAGCAGCAGCAGCAAGTGCAGCAGCAGCAGCAACTGCAGCAGCAGCAGTAACTGCAGCAGCAGCAGAAACTGCAGCAGCAGCAGTAATTTCAGCAGCAGCAGTAACTGCAGCTCCCTTTGATGCTGTTAATCCTGCATAATGCACATGCATATGCAGGACTAATCACATTCCTGCATTTCCCATAAATATGCTAAATTCCTTTTGATATGCAAATTCCTTTGTCAATGCGCCCAGCTTATATATATGCTCCAAGCTCGTGTGCTGTTTCATTCAGACTCTGTCGCCTCGACGGACCTGGTTTTCACCTGAGGACGGCTGCTTGCGTTGTGGCCGAAACGTCGTGAGAATTGTTTTATTATGTTTTATTTTTATTATTTTATTACTTCCCTTCTACGTGACTTTACCGAAAGAACCAAGAAGATTAATCCCTGCAGTCACGAAAGCTTTAAATCGAGAAGTCACCTTGCCACAAGAAGTAAGTGTTCTTTAGACAGTGTTCAGCTAGTCTTTGGATATCTTTGGCTAAACCTCTGTTCGTTACCAGAGTGTCGAGTAATGTAATTGACTCGTTGACCGGAACACTCGTGAACAGAGAGGTCACATCAAAAGTTACCACAATATCATTAAGGTTAAGCTTAATATCTTTAATTATATTTACGAGATGTTGAGAGTTTTTGATGAACGAAGTGGTCCTACCGATGTGGGGCTGTATTTGTTTCGTTATGTATTGTGCTAATTTGTACGTGGCAGAGCCTACTGTACTTACTATGGGTCTTAATGGGACATCAGGTTTGTGAATTTTTGGTAGCCCATAAAGTCTTGGTGGTTTTGATGCCCTTGGTTTGATCAGATATTGCTCTTCCTTGGGAATTGATGACTTGGCAATGATTATACTCATTGTTTTTTTCGGTAAAGTCACATATGTAGAATTTAAACTTAAATAAAATTAAAATCACGACGTTTTGAAACGCAACACAAGCGCTCATCATCAGGTGGAAATGGGGTAAAACACATAGCGAGGGAACATACAGGAGGACACCACGTACATAGCACATAGAGAATGGCAAACTGCATGGAGGCAAATACAGCAAGAAGATGGGAGACGAGAACTCAACAAACCTTAGAAACATAATGAATACCAGTCGGCCAACAACACAGTTAGACACTAACCTGGTTGACCACGTATTTCAAAAGACTGCTACAATTTTTGTGTTCATCTTCTGGGCTGAACATACCAACATAAAACAGAGGACAATGACTCGTGAACAGACACGAGGTACATACAGTGAGGGAAAAAAGTATTTGATCCCCTGCTGATTTTGTACGTTTGCCCACTGACAAAGAAATGATCAGTCTATAATTTTAATGGTAGGTTTATTTGAACAGTGAGAGGCAGAATAACAACAACAAAATCCAGAAAAACACAAGTCAAAAATGTTATAAATTGATTTGCATTTTAATGAGGGAAATAAGTATTTGACCCCTCTGCAAAACATGACTTAGTACTTGGTGGCAAA
This sequence comes from Lethenteron reissneri, assembly GCF_015708825.2. Lineage (NCBI taxonomy): Eukaryota > Metazoa > Chordata > Hyperoartia > Petromyzontiformes > Petromyzontidae > Lethenteron > Lethenteron reissneri. The sequence continues at coordinate 13,342,998 of NC_083815.1, forward strand.
ACCCTTGTTGACAATCACAGAGGTCAGACGTTTCTTGTAGTTGGTCACCAGGTTGCACACATCTTGTCCCACTCCTCTTTGCAGATCTTCTCCTAGTCATGAAGGTTTCGAGGCTGACGTTTGGCAACTCGAACCTTCAGCTCCCTCCACAGATTTTCTATGGGATTAAGGTCTGGAGACTGGCTAGGCCACTCCAGGACCTTAATGTGCTTCTTCTTGCGCCACTCCTTTGTTGTCTTGGCCGTGTGTTTTGGGTCATTGTCATGCTGGAATACCCATCCACGACCCATTTTCAATGCCCTGGCTGAGGGAAGGAGGTTCTCACCCAAGATTTGATGGTATATGGCCCCGTCCATCGTCCATTTGATGCGGTGAAGTTGTCCGGTCCCCTTAGAAGAAAAACACCCCCAAAGAATAATGTTTCCACCTCCATGTTTGACGGTGGGGATGGTGTTCTTGGGGTCATAGGCAGCATTCCTCCTCCTATAAACACGGCGAGTTGAGTTGATGCCAAAGAGCTCCATTTTGGTCTCATCTGACCACAACACTTTCACCCAGTTGTCCTCTGAATCATTCAGATGTTCATTGGCAAACTTCAGACGGGCATATATATGTGCTTTCTTGAGCAGGGGGATCTGCAGGATTTCAGTCCTTCATGGCGTAGTGTGTTACCAACTGTTTTCTTGGTGACTATGGTCCCAGCTGCCTTGAGATCATTGACAAGATCCTCCCGTGTAGTTCTGCGCTGATTCCTCACCGTTCTCATGATCATTGCAACTCCACGAGGTGAGTTCTTGCATGGAGCCCCAGGCCGAGGGAGATTGACAGTTCTTTTGTGTTTCTTACATTTGCGAATAATTGCACCAACTGTTGTCACCTTCTCACCAAGCTGCTTGGTGATGGTCTTGTAGCCCATTCCAGCCTTGTGTAGGTCTACAATCTTGTCCCTGACATCCTTGGAGAGCTCTTTGGTCTTGGCCATGGTGGAGAGTTTGGAATCTGATTGATTGCTTCTGTGAACAGGTGTCTTTTATACAGGTAACAAGCTGAGATTAGGAGCACTCCGTTTAAGAGTGTGCTCCTAATCTCAGCTCATTACCTGTATTAAAGACACCTGGGAGCCAGAAATCTTTCTGATTGAGAGAGGGGTCAAATACTTATTTCCCTCATTAAAATGCAAATCAATTTATAACATTTTTGACATGTGTTTTTCTGGATTTTGTTGTTATTCTGTCTCTCACTGTTCAAATAAACCTACCATTCAAATTATAGAATGAAATTTTTTTGTCAGTGGGCAAACGTGCAAAATCAGAAGGGGATCAAATACTTTTTTCCCTCACTGTATACAGAGAAGACACACAGGGAAATATATTTTGGGCAGCCCAGAGGGACAACCAGAGCAACACCACACCAAGAGACATACACACATGTAGAGGCAATGATTGCTGTTGCTTTACGTTCCAAGGTGCTGGTTGGGTCTCATTTAATTTTAAGGTAGGTACTTTCATCGAGTAAATCTTTGATTTTATTATCGTAGTGCTCGCGGGGCATCACAACAGTCGATCGGCCCTTATCAGCAGCAATAATTTAGAGATCTTTATTTGCTCTCAATTCTCTTAAGGCTTTTGCTTCACTGAAGTTAATATTTGTTTTTGGCAATTTGCTGTTCTCAATAATCTTGGCAACCTCGTGCCTCGTCATCTCAGCTTAGTTATGGGGAGATGTCTAACTGCTGATTCCACTTCAGCAATGATCTCATCGACAGGGATTGTACGTGGGGTAACAGCAAAGTTAAGACCTATAGACAGGACTGAAACCATATCACTGGATAATTCAACGTTAGTCATGTTCTTTGGTTCTTTCGGTAAAGTTATGTAAGTAGAAAATAATAGATCACGACGTTTAGATCGTCATCAGGTGGGACAACCACAGCAAAAAAAAAAACTTCTGAAGTAGGTGAGAGATTTGCCGTGGCACGCGGTTATATAGGCCTCGGCAGTAGGGTGGGAGAGAGAAGGGGGGGGAAGGAGGCGGGGCAGAAAGTAGACCCTCCAGCAGCACCCGGGTCACTGGAGTAAAGTGGGCCACCGTGGTAGCACTGGAGAGGTCGGTTGCAGGGGGGGGGGGAAGAGAAGGTGGACCCTGCAGTAGTACCCGGGTCACTGGAGTAAAGTGGGCCACCGTGGCAGCACTGGAGAGATTGGCTGTAGGAGAGGAGAGAGAAGGGGGGGGGGGGGAAGCGGGGCAGAAAGTGGACCCTGCAGTAGCCCCGGGTCACTGGAGTAAAGTGGACCACCACGGCAGCACTGGAGAGATCGGCTGCAGGGGGGGAGAGAGGGGGAAGGAGGCAGGACAGAAACTGGACCCCGCGGCAACACCCGGGTCACTGGAGTAGGGATCGGAGAGAGATGCACAGAGAGAGATAGAAAGACACACAAATGTCGTGCCCACCCATGTACCACCGCCGTCACCTCTTCCCCAAGCTCCGGATCCTCCTCCGTTGGCATCCCCGCACTGCACGCTGACCAGACTCTCGAGGCCTCACCCGACATCAAATCACCCGACCATACCACCACACGAGGCCTCCAGTTCATTCCCTCATGCACCTCCATAATTGGCAGCACGACTCTTATCTCCTGCGCCAGCGCCAGCATTTTCTCCATCGCCAGAGAATCCAGCGCTGTCTCGTTCAGCCGTGGGTACACTACCTGGCCCAGCACCATCACCGCGCTGCGATAAGCGAGGGGCGTCTTGGCCTCCCCCCGCTTTTTTTGCAGGAACTTTCTCCGCGTATTCGATGGAGGATCGAACACAGCCGCCATTTCACCATATGACTTTTGTAGCATAGCCCTTCGCTCTTCCAACACAGCTCAGAACACCACGAGGGTGTCGTCGTCGGTAGGCAGGGCTCTCAGCGATTCCTCTTCTGACCATCTGATAGCTTCATATGCTGCCTCCAACCTTCAGGTGAAGGCGCCTCACTCGCCTCCCACTGCTATGAATTATTTTACAGGCGTCATCCTTCGTGGCCAGTCAGTTGGTCTTTCCCGTACTGCTGGAGCAGCAGCCGCCTCGGCCGCCATTTGGCCAACTCGCGAAATGGCGGCCATCCGTTGAGCGGTTTCCACTGCGGGGTCTCCCACCATGCTCTCCGCCACTCCATCTCTCGTCGCAGCTGCGGAAAGCTGCACGGTGAGCTGCGAGACCCCTGCTAACAGCCGGTCCAACCGTCCTGTTACCTAGACCCATTCGTTTATTTGTTTTTGTCAGGCAGCCTCCTCTCTCCTTGTTACTGCCGCTGCTCCCTCCTCACCGGCAGGGTTGTTCACTGGGTTCCTGCCACCTGGGGCTTGCTGCAGCGGGGTCTTCTCCCTGTCCGAAGTCGTTGTCAGTGAGTTCTTGCGACCGTGCCGTGGCATGATGACACCCCACTTCTGACACTAGTTGTAATGACTTTACACACTTATGTTGACATGGCACTTTATTGAAGACGCGTTCACTTGACATTAGGTGGAGATCCCATTGCAACAACCCTGAGTCTCCCGCGCATCTCCCTTATATATCAACACGAGGCCACTCGCCCCTTCTCGATCATTCTCGCTGACTCTGGACGCTCCCTCTACCTTCCGTCACCTGACCATGCTCCCTTCTCGAACATTCCCGTAGCCACCAGTCCCTTCACACTCACAACTGATATCCATTCCTGTCATTACCTCCCGGGGCCACTAGTGCATTTGTAGAGGTGATACGCGCTGGAATTAGAGATCGTATGCCAGCGCATAATGATTGGCTGTGTAGGTGGTGACGTGCGCTGACGGTGGAGGATCAGGGGTCAGCGCGGGGTCGTGGGTTACGGGGTACTGATTGGCTGTGGACCGGTGACGTGCTGAGAGGGAGTGATCGGGTGGCAGCGCGGTGTGATTGGTGGAGGAGTGTTAACACGCGCTGGGGAAAACGGATCGTAGAGAGAGTGCGTCGTGATTGGTTCATTAAGGAGCGATGCTCACGCTGAAGTACGCATCAGCTCCGCCTCTCGTGAGCAGGGGCTATAAAAGGGGATGCACACAGGCGTGAGGGCAGTGTGTAACCAGCGAAGAATGAAGACGGGGATGAAGACCTAGGGCCCTGCGGTACCTAGTCCCGCTGTCCTAACGGGACCGGGACTCTGTGTAACCCAGAGGCGAGTGTAGTGTGTGTAGCCATAGGCATAAGGTCTACACGAGCCGAATGCAGTGTGTGTAGCCAGGGACATAGGGTCTACACGAGTCGAATGTATTGTGTAGCCAGGGACATAGGGTCTACACGAGTCGAATGGATTGTGTAGCCAGGGACATAGGGTCTACACGAGTCGAGTGTATTGTGTAGCCAGAGGCGTAGGGTCTACACGAGTGAAGGGTATCGTGTGTAGCCAGAGGCCTAGAGTTTACACGAGAGTAGTGGAGTGTGAAGTCGGAAGAAAGGAGACTACACGTTGTATTTTGACACGTAAAGATTTAATAAAAAGTGTGTTCCCGTCAAGAAGTTCCTGCCGTCAATTCCCATACTTCACATTCGTACTGTAGGCTGACCTCCCTGTCATTACCTCCCATGGCCACTAGTCCCCTCACACTGCATGCAGGATCTATTTTCATTACAATCATACAAAAAACTAATTTTATATGCTTTTATTGAAAGTATAATCACAGAATATATGTATGTATTATTTAAGCAATTACAGTCATAGCATATGACAAATATTGCTAAAACATTGAATTGATTAACTATGTAATAACACTTAATATTTGGTGTATCGCACCCATCATAAGTTTAATTTAACAATTGAGAAAACTCTGTTTTTGGTGCAAAGAGGGGAAATGTTGCCAATACATTGTTCTGTTTTATTTTATGTATTCACGATCGAGATTAATGTTTTGACCCTTTCATTTGAAACACTTATGGACAACAGTAAAATAAAACCTTCAACAAGCTGTTGAATATAAGATGGTCATCTCCCATAAGAAAAGGTTAAATATCATAAAATGGCTGATATCAAGCCATATTCTCTGGAAGGTTGGAAGTGCTTGCACAAAGGATAGTAACATCTCATCCTGTGTTCTTTGGAATCAGGTATTAGAATCATCTGAGCCATCAGAGAAAATAAGATACTTTGGTTTGTCTCTGGGTTAGAAGCCAAAGAGAATAATATCAAGACGGTGTGACATGTTTAACAGTATGTGATTCCTTCATGTGGATATTATTTAATTTGAGTAATTTGAACCTTAGTCCACAAGTACAGAAATCCTTTAGAGGAAATTATATGTATATACAGTTGATCATCAATGATCTGGCGCGTGATTATCCAGCTTGCAACATTTTCTGACGGTTCAGGGTCGATCCGGCAAAACTGCTCCAAAGGCTGCACCAGTCCGCCGGGGCTAGTGATGTTAATGTGAGAAATTAGCATGCAACTGTAAGTTAGGAAAGTGGCCTCTTCGACGAGGGCACGGAAGTGGACATGTTAATGTGAGAGATTAGCATGGTGTTAATGTGAAAAATTAGCATGTAACTGTAAGATAGGACTTTACCGAAAGAACCAAAGACTATGGATTCCTGCAGTCACGAAAGTTTCAAATCAATATGGTTATTTATGCCAATTTAATATAGTGAACACATTTAAAGCACAAGAAGCATAAATACAACACCTAAAAACATGCTATACAAGAACGTGCAAAAATACGCTATTTTAAATAATGTTGTGATTATCCGGCGTTTTTGAAAATTCGGCGCTCCCTTCTCCTGAAGCCGCTGTATAAAGGATGATATACTATATATGTGAAGTGAGGTTGAGAGACTACAGAGGTCAACCAGTGGATAAACCATAATGTGGGTGATGCGGATGTTATGGTAGAGGAGTATCCAGCTTCCCCAGCGAGGCCTTGACCTCCTCCACAGGCTGCAATGTATGCCACTGTGTGATGGGCCGGCGAGGGTTGGCGAGCATGTCTGACCAGTGGCGGTGGCCGGCGCCCGCTGCTCCACAGCCCACATACACCTTCCCAATCGCGTCATTCCGGCTCAGGCTGTCATAGTCCATCACTGAGAAAACCAGCTGGATTTTCTGTTGGCGCAAGTAAGCAGTAATGTGTACGCTGTTTTTATGTCATACAAGTTTTGTTTGTGATCTGCAATACAAGTGATGCATTTTCCCAAATAAATTAGAAAATAATTTCCATCAGTTTGGCGGGACCTCCTTATCCGTGAGTCCATCCATATATTTCCACCTAACCCACCATGTTAGAAATAACATGGCATTTTAATGGCCATCACATGTGTAGCATGCTAAGGGTGATGCAGTGTGCTAGAAATATGTCCCAGTAACTTGAGGTTGCAGCATCTCAGATGAAATTATTTTCCATTTTAACCTTATATCATTAAACCCATCCATGACTTTTTATTATTTAAAATTCTAGAATAACAGGAAGGGGTGATGCATAGAAGCAGGAAGCATCGTTTATCGGAAGCTCATGTCACGTAAAATGGTCTCATAAAGGGAGTCCTACTGTATATATAATGGACGTTGTATTAAAATGGGTCGGCAACCTGCGACTCCAGAGCCGCATGCCGTGGCTCTTTGGCTTCTTCCGTGTGGCTCATTGGCTGCCCTCTTGCGGGCAGCCGTTTAAAAAACTTAAATCTTAAACATAATTTAAAATAAAGATAATTGATTAAATATGGCAGGGACTGGGCCACTATTGAATGTCTTAATGACAACAAAAGTAAAGTCAAACTATTGTTAAAGAATAACTAAAGGGGGGTGGGGAGAACGATATAGATGCAGTTTATTCTATCACCTATTTTGTTTATTTATCAGAATTTGTTTGTCATCTGCTGTATTCCTGCAGTGTCTGTGTTTGTGTACAAGTAGCTCTGCGTGTGATGCGGCTCCGGAACTATTTTGGTCAAAGACAAAAAGAAATGGGCCTTTTAAATGTTGCGGAACCCTGTATTAGAATAACCTTGTGAATAATGTCGATATGATGCAATTAATATATATTCTACACCTTTTAGAAAACGAATAACGCTGATAACATCTGAAATGTTGAAAGGTTAGTGACGAGTTGCATTACCTCTATGTTCTCAAATGGAATATCAAATGAAAACGACTCATTGAAGTACGGATTTAGTGCCTTTTTCTTGATGGTTGTTTTCTTTTTCTTCAGTCTTTTTCCTCCCTCCATGACTTGGATTTTGACGTAAGGGTCTGTTCAGAACGAAAACGTACCAGATGTACCATTACACGAGTGAAGGATGATTAGCACTGTCCTGTGCATGTAGTAAAGTAAAATTAAACATTATGATCTGTATTGCTATTTTTAGCATGTGGTATAACAAACTGAATATACCGTTTTATTTGTGTTTGCTATTTCCTTGAAATGTTTTTCAGGTTTAGTTTGAATTTGGGTGATGTTGAACAGACAGCAGCTCTATGATTGGATGTAAGAAGGTTTTGCACGTTTTTGCAGTAATTTAAAGAACAGTGATCCCCCTGAAAATGAAATGGCACCTTCTCGAGGTGTCTTTAACATATGAAAGTGCCGTTTGTGTTTTAGTACAAGAAGCACTCTCATATAAAAAGGAAACAACACTGAACCCATATTCCTTGCACACTTCTCAAACCTCCCTTTCCTCATAAATAAATAAATAAATATGAGTTATTTTCTTCCATCTCTGCAAACTCCCCTTCCTCTAAGGTCTCCAGAACCCAGCGCAATGTGGTTTCTGCCATGGTCATTCGACTGAAACTGCTTTCCTATGTGTGGTAAATGACTTTCGGGTCTCCTCAGATCTTGAATGACTGCTTTTGACACCATAGACCATGCAATTCTCCTTGAACATCTCCAAAATATACACGTCTTGGGCACACTTCTCTTGTGGTTCTGGTATTACCTTTAAAATCACTCGTACGTTTCCAAACAAGGACTGCCTTCCTGTAAATAAACCCCCTGTGCTATGGCATCCCACAAAGCTTAAATCTCGGCTGTCTATTCTTCCTAAAATATCTGCTTAATCTCAGCAACATAATCTCTAGTTTTAATGTTGTTTAACTACATTGTCATTGACCCCATATACCCAGCCTCACTGTTTACTCTCACATCCTGCCTTGAAGAAGTCTCATCTTGGATTGGTTCTAGCTTATTCCAGCGAAATGTTGCTCACCATCAAAAAGTCCACACTCAGTAAGGACTACAATTTGAGCACGGAGCTGCTAAACTCTGACATTATACTATAAAAGATTGTGCAAAATATTGGCGTTGTTATTGATCCAAAGCTATCCCTCTCTCTTCACCCAAATCTCAACTCTCCGGAATTGTATTGAGACTTAGTCAACGTTCGCTCTCAGGCAGAGGTCGCTCCTTTTCCTTTCCTGCCTCCATATTCTGGAATGTCCTTCCTTTCGCCACCTGTGTTGTTGAAGAGACGACCTTCATTTTTTTCCTTTAGAAATAATTACGGCCACTTTTTATATGCCTTGTTGAGGTTTAGTTGCATATCCACATTGTATTCAAAGCAACTTGACAAAAGGTGTACTCCAAGACTCTCAAGCTGAATTTTTACAATTTCAACACTGATATTGAAACGCTAAAGCTGGATTTTACAACAATTTAAGGATAATAAACAGCCTCATTCAATTCTGAACATATAATACATTCCCAGATGTTTTTTTTTCTCCCTAATACTTTCTGAATAAACTAATTTAGTCAGATCGATGGCCTCGGTAAGATGCCAACTGATATGCCAACTTTGTTCTGCAATTTCATTACATTTATATATTTTCCCCACCATTGATAAACTGCCTTGTAATAAAAATATGAACTCATAGTATTGTAATAATGCAAACAATTGTGCACATTTTACAAAATATTAGTATACACACCTGAAGCTCCACTGACGTCCATGACCTTTAAGTTTTTGGCTTCTAGAATAACAACGGTTAACTTTCCGGTTGATGGTATATATCTCAAAGAAAAGCAAATATCTCCCAATCTGTCTTGCTGAAAAATATAAGAATAAGGAGAATGATCAAAACTTCTTCAAAATATACAGTTGCGTTCCTGAAGAACACCTCATTATGGAAAAATCGCGTTATAATAATATAGGATAAAGCACAGTCCGCGATAACACGTATGATGCATACGCAGGTTGAACAAAGACTGAGGCGCATGGGTAGCATCTAGAAGCATCCAGCAGCATCCCACTTTGTGTGATGCTACGCCAAAGCGGCAGTACAACTGCTTTTTCCTACTCACGCGACATAGTTCTGTTCACTTAATCATCTTATATTCAATTGACATCTGCGTTGTAAAAATGTGTTCCTGAATACATGAATTCTGTTATATCCAATTCACGTTATTAAAATATGCCTTATAGGAGAACAGACTGTTTTGCACAAATGTTCCTACATTGGATAGTTCTGGCAACAAAAACTATTCGTAAAATGACTCCACCCTGTTATTTTTCCAATTTAGACATCGTTTTGTTTGGCAAAATCGGTATAACCAATATTCATTGTGGATAACATTAAATCCTGATGCAAATGCAGGACACAGGGATTGCCCCACAGCTGTACTTAGAGATGTGGCACCTAATCTGGTGGGTGTGCATAGCCATTGTAATTATGCATATTGCCAAACCCCTCTGCAACTTGTTGAGGGGTTTGGAGAGCATGATACAAAAAATCATATTCTTGTCACATATATACAAGGATGCACCAGTTGAGCAAGAATACAATTTTAAGCCTTTGGGCATATGTGCAACAAATGTGAGATGAAAAAAGATGTTGGTCAATCAATGTAAGTATCTTGAGTGCTCGGCCAATTGCCAAAAATAATATGGCGGTGTGGCGTCGAGGATCTGTTGGCTATTGACCAGGAAAGCACTCTGAGTCTGGACTGCTGGTTGGATCATCCTATTCCGAGCAGAGCTAAGGCTCTGCTCCGGTTGTCACAGGAAACTGATCCACTGTGTCCACTCTGTACAATCAGGTGTGCAACCGCTTGGTTGCATATTCTTCTTGGTTCTTTCGGTAAAGTCACGTAGAATGGAAATAATAAAATAATAAAAATAAAACATAATAAAATAATTCTCACGACGTTTCGGCCACAACGCAAGCAGCCGTCCTCAGGTGAAGAACAGGTCTGTATTTTTTATTTTTATTATTTTATTATTTCCATTCTACGTGACTTTACCGAAAGAACCAATAAGATGAATCCCTGCAGTCACGAAAGCTTTAAATCGAAAAATGGTTGCATATTGTTAATGATTGTCTCTGACCAGACTGAATGGTGAACTGAGAGCACTGAACATTGTATATGATGATGCTGTGGCCTAGCTTGGATAAATACACATACAATAGAAGAAGGCACACAACTGGAAACATGTGTATGTACATTTGTATGTATACATGTATACATTTGTATTTACATTTCTATGTACACATTTGTGGAGCATGTGTGAAATATGTCCTCTACACATGTGTAGCCAATGAGGGATGAGTGTAAGGACGGTCGAGTTGATGGGGAGCTATGCGAGGCCAAGGATGACGTAACGTCATGGGCCACGTACGGGGACATGCGGAAGAGCTTTCCAGAAAGTGGGCGGGCCGAGGTAAGAGGGAGGAGTTACCGAGATAATTCTTAAGGGGGACCACGTGAGGGACATGTGGTCGTCGTGGGGAGCTAAGGTGAAGAACGGCTGGAAGAGGTATCTCTCCTCATTGCGGGGCGGTGTTGGCTGATACCCCACCCCGGGCAGACGGGCAAGAGAGCCTAAGGGTGACCGAAGAGATCCCAACATAATAGTATTCCCGAGGTATCCTAGGGGTAGCCGGAGTAGCTCCGACGTGCAAAGTTATCCCAGGTCCAAGGGAAGGACAGAGAATAGAGGGCACCTACACTGGTGTGAGTGTAAGATGCAGTGTGAAAGGGCGTGTTAATAAACGGCCACCAGCCCTTATAAAATTCCTCGGCTCCGCGTGGTTGGACTGCACTACACATGTAATACATTTCAGGCATTGCTGCTTTGGGAAAGACCACCTCCTACCCTTAGTTTCTGGAGCCTTATGACTCACAGTGGTGAAGCCTGGGCCCTGCTCATGGAAAACCCTTGGCCAGCAAAACAAAGTTAGCACTGGTCATGGAAACACAATGAGACTAAAATATTGTACAAAGAGCATGGAGGTAAACATATTCCATGGACTGGGTGCAAAATCATTTGGATTTCCAAAGCCATCCACAATATCTTGGAGTAGACAAATGTGCTAAAGATTGAATACAATAATTACATTTACAGCAGTGTTCCTTCTTAAAATCCTATAGAGGTGGAAGGGATCTTTCTGAACCTGACTGCCACAAGCATTCTGCATGATGATTATGAAATAAATTAGGACTGTTGTGAGATTTCAAATAAATTAATACTGGTGTGAGATTGTTTTACTTACATCATCTTTCTCAGTTTTTTGTAGATCTCGCCATTCCTCTACTGAATGTGATAAATCCACTGAGCTCAAAGGTATTCTCAGTTCTCCAATTATATCATGTCTGGAAAATCTGTCAAAGTCATAAACCACCATTACCAACACCCGCTCCACAAGCTCTTCAAAAGGAACCTGCAAAACATACAACACATAACAAAGTGTTTAGTACAGGACTGGAGCATAGCCACTACAACCAAACGTCTCATGTACATATGTACAGTGAGAGAAAAAAGTATTTGATCCCCTGCTGATTTTGTACGTTTGCCCACTGACAAAGAAATTATCAGTCTATAATTATAATGGTATGTTTTTTTTTACAGTGAGAGACATAATAACAACAACAAAATCCAGAAAACGCATGTCAAAAATGTTATAATTTGATTTGCATTTTAATGAGGGAAATAAGTATTTGACCCCTCTGCAAAACATGACTTAGTACTTGGTGGCACAACCCTTGTTGGCAATCACAGAGGTCAGACGGTTCTTGTAGTTGGCCACCAAGTTTGCACACATCTTAGGAGGGATTTTGTCCCACTCCTCTTTGCAGATCTTCTCCAAGTCATTAAGGTTTCGAGGTTGACGATTGGCAACTCGAACCTTCAACTCCCTCCACAGATTTTCTATGGGATTAAGGTCCAGAGACTGGCTAGGCCACTCCAGGACCTTAATGTGCTTCTTCTTGAGCCACTCCTTTGTTGCCTTGACCATGTGTTTTGGGTCATTGTCATGCTGGAATACCCATCCACGACCCATTTTCAATGCCCTGGCTGAGGGAAGGAGGTTCTCACCCAAGATTTGACGGTACATGGCTCCGTCCATCGTCCCTTTGATGCGGTGAAGTTGTCCTGTCCCCTTAGCAGAAAAACACCCCCAAAGCATAATGTTTCCACCTCCATGTTTGATGGTGGGGATGGTGTTCTTGGGGTCATAGGCAGCATGCCTCCTCCCCCAAACACGGCGAGTTGAGTTGATGCCAAAAAGCTCCATTTTGGTCTCATCTGACCACAACACTTTCACCCAGTTGTCCTCTGAATCATTCAGATGTTCATTGGCAAACTTCAGACGGACATGTATATGTGCTTTCTTGAGCAGGGGGATCTTGCGGGTGCTCCAGGATTTCAGTCCTTCATGGCGTAGTGTGTTACCAATTGTTTTCTTGGTGACTATGGTCCCAGCTGCCTTAATATCATTGACAAGATCCTCCCGTGTAGTTCTGGGCTGATTCCTCACCGTTCTCATGATCATTGCAACTCCACGAGGTGAGATCTTGCATGGAGCCCCAGGCCGAGGGAGATTGACAGTTCTTTTGTGTTTCTTCCATTTGTGAATAATCGCACCAACTGCTGTCACCTTCTTACCAAGCTGCTTGGCGATGGTCTTGTAGCCCATTCCAGCCTTGTGTAGGTCTACAATCTTGTCTCTGACATCTTTGGAGAGCTCTTTGGTCTTGGCCATGGTGGAGAGTTTGGAATCTGATTGATTGATTGATTCTGTTAACAGATGTCTTTTATACAGGTAACAAGCTGAGATTAGGAGCACTCCGTTTAAGAGTGTGCTTCTAATCTCAGCTCGTTACCTGTATAAAACATACCTGGAAGCCAGAAATCTTTCTGATTAAGAGGGGGTCAAATACTTATTTCCCTCATTAAAATGCAAATCAATTTATAACATTTTTGACATGCGTTTTTCTGGATTTTTTTGTTGTTATTCTGTCTCTCACTGTTCAAATAAACCTACCATTAAAATATTTCTTTGTCAGTGGGCAAACGTTCAAAATCAGCAGGGGATCAAATACTTTTTTCCCTCACTGCATATGCCTTTAACGTTAAATTTAGGATACGCAGCAAATTACTACTTAGTGAAAATATAATGCCAAAACTTTCCCGGTTTCAAGACAGTTTACGGACTAGACTTAAATCGCGGAGTAGTAGCACTCTCGCCATTTGTTGCAGAGGTTTCCAGTTCGAATCCAGCAGCCGCCCTGGATCTTTACCATACATTTATTCGCAGGCTCTTGTGTTCCAGTGTCACTGTCTAAATTATTCAGTTTATAAACATAGCATAGCAATTTCGATTTAAAGCTTTCGTGACTTCCCTTCTAGGTGACTTTACCGAAAGAACCAAGAAGAACATAGCAAGTATCGCCTCCTACTGAAAACCTAGCAATCACGAGACTCAGGATTTTCTGGGTTGACAAACATAACAAGAATGATAATAAATAACACACTTTCCCAATGTGATACACTTAGCAGGAATTCAGATCATGCCTGCACAGGGTCACAATGTGAAAATATAATGAGATAATTACTGGTGGGGCAATGATCTGAAATGTTCCACAATAACAAAAATCATGAGCGTTGTTGTAGAGAATACAAGTAACAACATAAATAAGCAGACAGTGTATTCACATATCCATCTCTCCACATAAAATATAAAAGTATTGAAATAATTAATTTGGTAGATACTCTTTGGTTCTTTCGGTAAAGTCATGTAGGTGAAAAAAATATATATAAAAAATAAAATAACTAAATTAAATCACGACGTTTCGGAGGCAACACAAGCTTCCGTCATCAGGTGGGCCAACAGCAAAAAAACAGAATTACTGTAGTGGGCAGAGAGAGAGCTATTTGTGACAAGCGATTATATAAGGTAAGAGGGGGGGAGGAGCCAGGGAGAAGGGATGCGGGGGGGGGGGTCGGGGGCGGGGGTTACGCTAATTAATAACATCCTTCTAGGATGCAGGGGGGGCCCCAGCGTGTGGAGTTGGGGACGGGAGTTAGGCTGATTAATAACATCCTTCTAGGATGTAGGGGGAGGGCTGGCGTGTGGAGTCGGGGGCGGGGATTAAGCTGTTGCAATTAAGATTTTACCTGATTAATAACATCCTTCCAATGATTGATCAATTTGAATCCATCTTCTCGGTTGAAGTTATGTCTGTGTTTGTATATCTGGATGGCTTCATGAACAAATCTTTGATAGTAGCCTGACGGTCTGCAGAGTACCTTAGTCTCGGAAAAAACAATATCATGAGAGCCCACCGCGCTATAGCAGTGATCAGCAACTGCGGAAGATCCAGTTCTGCCATTTTTCAAATCCGCCTTCTGCTCGCGAATACGGTCCGATACATGTAGTTTAGTTTCCCCAATGGAACAATCGCCACAAATGCAACTAAGTTTGTAGACTCCAGGGTATTGCATGTCAGGAATGACAATCTTTACGGATGGGATTAGATCACGGATCTTGTGTACTATACTTAATCGGACCTGGATATTGTGTTTGTTTAAGATTTTGGAAATCTTTTTGGTAACGCCTGCTATGTATGGTAACGTGGTGGTTTTGATAAGAGTCTCAGGGGGTTGTCTCTCTATGGTTGGAGAAACAGCTTTGCGGATAATTTGGTCCGAATATCCATTCATCTTTAGGGCCTGGCGTGCGTGTTCCAATTCACTGGCTAGGTGGTGTCGGACAGATATGCAGTGGGCCCAATGTGTAATGTTTTGATGAGGGAATTCTTCTGTGCCGGATGATGGTGGGAGTCAGGTTTCAGATAGGAATCTGTGTGGGTGCCCCCCCCCTGCATCCTAGAAGGATGTTATTAATCAGCTTAACCCCCGCCCCCGACTCCACACGCCGCCCCCCCCTGCATCCATCCTCCCTAGCTCCTCCCCCCCTCTTACCCTATATAATCGCTTGTCACAAATAGCTCTCTCTGCCCACTATCGTAATTCTGGTTTTTTTTTGCTCTGGTTGTCCCACCTGATGACGGAAGCTTGTGTTGCCTCTGGAATGTGATTTAATTTAGTTATTTTTTTTCACCTACGTGACTTTACCGAAAGAACCAAAGAGTATGGATCCTTGCAGTCACGAACACTTCAAATCTAGAATCAATTGGTAGAGTAGAGTATAATACAATTTGGTTTGAACTGGCATTAAATGCAAATGCATGTCTAGATGATGTACAGCCAAACCACCACTCGGTGATCCATTTTAATAGCTGAGTATGTCATAAGAACATTAATTTCAGATGTTCATATCCTTGCTATAATTGAAAACTGATATATATATTTGTAAGCAGTTACAATCTTACCGTAAATGTAAATTTTTCCTGAAATATCGGGTTCAAAGTTTTCCTGTGCACACTTGTTTCAAATTTCTTTTTCTTGTGAGGGAGTAAGTAAACTCTAACGTATGGATCGGACATGCCTCCAATGTCCATCGCTGCGAGGTCTGTTGCCTGCAAGATTCCCACAGTAAACTGCAACCGAAAAAAACAAAAGTTTTTGTTAGGATAACACATACAGAACTCTGTGACTGGGGGAAAAAAGGAAACTTATGTTTGCTAAAGTCTGGAAAGGACATCATGCTGAAGTTCTGAGGTAGGGAAGCATGAGTGATTTTTTTTTGTGAAATTACCCAACACTTCCATGGTATACAAAATTTTAAATAGCTAACAATTTTTGTAAAAAATACATTCCTTTAAACGAGTGAGAGACTTTATAATCAATCCATTAAGGGTGGAATGATACATATGTAGTGTCGTGCATCCTTTCTTCTCGTTCTCTTGCTCGACGCTCGAGACTTTTGTGTGCGTGCGGGTGGTGTGCATCGCAGGAGGCACTGTCCTCCCCTTTTATTGGCCCCCTCTCTCTCACGACCACGCTGCCGCACGACCCGTCCCAGACACAACCTTCTCTGCGTTGCACCGACGGCGTCGACTGGGACAGCCAACTACTGTCCGGCCGCTTAATGATCGGGCGAAGGCGGCAGCGATGAGGGTGGCGACGATGACAGTGACGACGAGACGAGAACAATCTCAGAACCGGCAGCCCGGAGCTCTCGCTCTCCGCTGCTTATGTTCCCCTTGGCGCGGCTTGGCTAGCGCGGAGCCAAGCCGCGCCTCCCTTCTCGAACCCACCAGAGGGTTCCAGGGGCTTCCCCAAGTGATCTACCATAACCCCAGCTCCAGTTCCTCCACCCTGCCAGCATACCCGCGTATATGCTCAGCAGCGTGTGCGCTAAGTGCCCACCTGCAGTTGCAGCTGCTGTACAACAGTCAGCGCTATGTCACTACACATGGGTTGAATAATTCTGGCGATAGCTTAATCACATTGACTTGAAGATCCTGAAGAGAGAAACAGTTGATACTAATAATAATAAGACTTGTTAGAAAATTGCAGTGCAGAGATTATCAATATAGCAAGACACAATGTATCCAAATATAAACATATTTTGAATACCAGAGGCTGTAGGAATGCAATGCAAATATTTTTTCTGTTACAGCAGTTCAGGCTGCTGTGGTACCTGGCTTGTTTTCAGGTTATAATCCAGCGAGAATTGCAGACGTCCAAGAGTGTTTTCTTTATAGATGTCTTCAATGAAGCCAGGATCAATGTCTTCCAAGTCTGGCTGCACCTGTGAACACCAATAATAAAACATCACATGACAATATTGTGGCATTATGGGTAATAACATAAAAACAAACCTCCGTCTGGCTGTCCACATACAAATACATAGTTTTAGTTCAACATGCTTGGTCTAGGAAGTCCATAAGACGATGACCTTAATACATGTCATTTGTATCTTGAGAAACAAATCGAGAACGGTTTATTATCCATAATGGTATGCAATAACGCATGAGGTTTTTTTTCATTATTGCATGTTGTGGTGAAATCTGTCTAGTATACGGAGTGCTCTTGCCAATAATATTAAAAAAGTTGACTGCAAAAAAGACGAATGGAATATACAGTATGTTTCTCCTATAAAGTTTGCAGAAAATTTACTTTAAAGATGAGTTAAATATTAATTTAATTAATAACATGTATAAAAATGTACTCTACCTTATTTTTGAACATCCTGGGTTTTTTGGGCTCTTTTAATTTTAAAGTGTTCTTTTTTTCCTTTTCTTTTTTCTTAGAGCAGCAGATTTGCCAAATGCAACAGCAGCAGACGAGTGAAAACAAAGCAGCTACAGCAGCGCTCGAGATAAACATCCAGTACGGGACTATAGAGTGAAACAGCACAATGAATGTCAAGCTAATACATTAAAAGCACTGATACAATGACCCTACCCATAATAGCAAAATTAAACAGAACAGCGCATGTCATGAAAACAATACACACTGATAAAATAATTGGCATGACTGTACATATGCCATATAATCTCTATTTAATGTGTGTCCAGCTTTGTAATTGATCACAGCGTGTTTTTTCTGTCCCCATATCACAACTTGTCAGCAGGGTTTTTATTAAGATCCAGCGTTAAGTAGTATACTGTAATATCCAGCCAAAGGTTGCTGGGGATAGGGTACAGTACTTGACTCGCCATTGTAAGGCATGACGTTAAAATCCCGTTTTGGGGAGAAATTATGTAATCATCTCTGTGTGGTCGATATTATGACTTACATTTTGTGGGTAGCTACTTTTGACTAGCCTCTGCTACGAGGTGAAATATGCCACAATCTGTGTTGCTACTGAAGGGCACTCAAACGGGATGTTCATAGAGGTGTAGGGCACTAATCATAGTCTGATTAGTTGTCCCTGTCAGAGTGCAGTGTTTATATAGCAGTGTCATGATGTTCTGTCCGAGACTTGGTGCCCCAATGTCACGATTTGTTTCCATTCGTGAAATAACACATATAACACATGCTATGCACACTTCACTGCGCAGACTGGCACTCAACTTTCTCAAGGAATCAAACCGAATGCACTTTTTTATAGATGTCATGACCATGTGTCTATCAATTACATTTTGTTGTTATTTTTACTCTACTTTTTACTGTAACCTTTTGTTTATTATCCTGCACGGCACCTCGAATTAGCATAATTGGCTATGTACGGTGCAAAAGAGGTTCAACGAACATACCTACATACATGCAATACTCACATGGAATTTTGAAAAGTGACCCATTTTTTATGGGTGGTAACATTGTGTTTTGTACACGACTGAATGTGCTCGGCTGTGGAGCTTCAGTTGATATGGCATTTTCTTGACTTGAAGTGTTGGTTGTGGAGATAAAAATATCACCGTCCAGTAACATTTTAAAGAAATTATTTATATTCTGTAGATGATATGAGAGCAACAACATAGTCAAAATGTTAATAGGGAGTGAAGAGGAGCCTGGGATGGATTAAATCTCAAATTTATCCTATTATCCATGTCTAGAAATTAAAGTTCAGCAGTAGGTTCACAGTGCATTCCACATTCCCAATAGTTACAGCATGAACCAATTTCCCATCCAAGGCTAACATTTGAGGTGAGTGAAATGTCAACCAGTCTTGGTCCCTTCCCATTCACCAACCCACACTCACTAGCCTGGTGAAGTGCGATCAAATAACTCCATCCAGCAGGTGATTGATAAAGTGCTGTCATTTTTTATTAATATTTTTTTACAAAATGTTTCATTTTGCTGATGCAAGAGCTGGAGCCACATGGTGGGTAACCTTGCCGACGATGTTCACTGAACTTTGCAATAGCCTCTTTTGAGCAGCTCTTCCTTTGGGAGATGACTTCCCAGGACGTTTTCCAATCTAAAATCTGATTAAAGTGGTCACAGTGTTATAACCTGTGCCAAGGGATCGTTTTACTTAATATGTTACAAACCAGGGACTTTTAGTTTATTTAGTTTTTTTTTCCTTTGTACCAATGCCTGAGACATATCTTGGGGTGTCATCATAACATGTTACTTGAATATATTATGCGATATCAATCTGATATGACTCATACCAGCATGGCATATCATGGTAGTGTTATGTTTATTTCTCATGCATAATGTAAATATATTAACCACTTCTTTATTTTACTTTGTTTTTTAAAAATGTAACTCTACTTTTAAAATACAGCATACTAATCAAGATATATTCTTTTTTGGACTGTCGCCTGTTCTGATTATACATGCCATATTTTTTATTTTCTTAAGATATAGTTTTTCGAATGAAAATAATAATGATTTTAATCTGACATTTAACTGACTTCGCTTGTGCGTGGCTTAACTACTATTCAGTATGGTGCATCATGGCAATCTTTCTCTTTTTAGTTCTTGTGGTAGGCCTATAATTGTGTAATTCGTGTTTGGTCTTGATAATCATGAAACCATTATACACTACAATACACATGTGGAGTATTTTTTCTTTACTGTACTGTTAGCCAATGCATAACTCATTTCAATATTTGTCAATTTAATCTGACATTAACCAGGCAACCCTGTGCTTTGTGACACCGGCTCTCTTCCTACATTTGAGTCAGTCTGACATGATCTGTGCATTATGATGTGCTTTGATTGCCTCTTTTTCGCTCAAGCTTTGTGTCTGGCACGTTTGGTCAATATGAGGATATGTAGATTGTACAGTACAATGTTCCATTGCATTATTTATGACTTGCAGCGATTATTTATTGAAAGTAATTGCTGTAAAACCTTAAATTTTAGATAGTTCCAGACGTGATATACCGAATATCTCAGAAGTATGCAATATAATGCAGTACAGCATTGTGCATTTCGATATTCGTGTTTAATGTCAATTATATCTCTATAATTAATCAGACTTGCACATTTTTGATAAAATGAATTTGCAGTAAAACTGAGTTGCTAAGAGATGTGTTGATTTTAACAGTTGATTTAAAATGTTATTTTTTTATTTACTCAACTAAGAACCCATTGAGATATGTCTTTATCCCACTTACTAGAGCTCATTGTTAGGAAGACATGTGTATGCAACAGCATTTCACGCACCAAATAATGCATTAGTAATGTATAGTCATCGTCAATATCCCATGAACATACAGTTGAATCGATAAACACCATAACATTTCATTTATATGTTGTCTATGCACATACAACTAGGATCACTATGGTCAAAAACAAGATACTGTACTATATTGTGAATGCTTTGCATTAAAAAGTGAACATAAGGCTTACCTTTTTATATGTTGTGAATTTGAATAAGTATAACAGATGTATATTTCAACAGGCGATTAGTGAACTCATCTGCTTTTTGTGGAGCAAATTCATAAGAAAGTGAATTGTTACAATCGCTGCTTGAGAGGTGCTGGGCTTGTATTGGTAGCTGCAGCACTGCTGTGAGTCATTCCTGTGATGCGCCCAAAAGCACTCCACGATGCCTCGCGTTAATGCTGCAAATATGGGGGTCTCCACCGCACTCTTCCCTCCGAGGCAATCTATTATTTAATACATGGCTGCTCTCAAGATTCACGCAGAAATTGCGTAATACTTTTGCTGTGAAATGTAATGCCTTCAATTCAGCAAAGAGTCATTAAAGCTAAATCTGTATGGCTTAACTTTAAACACATGATCAAAGGTTCGTGAGGATACTGAAGCAAATACAAAAAACACAGGCATTGATTGCGATGATTGTATTAACTTCCATCACTATTTAAATTTGTTACCATGGGCTGCCATAGCCATTAGCCAATTATGAAGCAGAAGTGCTACATCAATAGAACCTGTTAGCCACGAGAAACTCGAGTTGTAACAATAATTGGATGGCCTACAGTAGCTGGATTGACTTTACACTATTCATGTATTTCATAAAAAAAAGCCTCACTGAGTCTCAAAACTATCGCTGAGGAGGTTCCGACATTGGGATGTTTGGCCAGTTTTGTGTTGGGGAGTGTTTTGTGTGGAGGCGGAAACCAAAGTCCTTGAAGAAAATACAATGTGCACAACAAAATGATCCTCGATTGTCTACATAGATGAGTTCATGGACCAACTTGCTATATGACCATTCTATGGTCACCTTTCAGCCTGCAAATTTGAGATTTTCACAAATCTGTGATCAACACCCAACACCCCAATAGCTCCTAGCACACAGGCATGTGCAATCAATGCCAGTGTGACTTATTTGGGGTGTAATGATGCTTCAATTAATTATTATGAATATGCTCACATTACATGCAATTTTACATAGTCAAATTCAGTCTTGAGCTCTATTGGCCTGAATTTGATCAATACATTGGCAGGTATAAATAAAATCGTAGTAAATTTAGAAATCTTGTTGGTTTATGGAAGATTAATGACAAGAATGTTGGCATACAACTATCATGTTGCCTAACCCAAAACAACTGTGGATAATCATTTACTGTACTGTATTGGATTATATTCGATTTGTAAAATGTATTGTGGAATTTGTCAGACGTGACTCCTGTAAATACATGCGGCTGTTACTTTTTACCACAATATAACAAAAAAATATTCTGAATTAAAATGTTGACCTTGAAGAGTGACAAATAATGCTCTCTGAGCTATCAGGGGAGATGTTTACTATCTCGCTATACCAGTATCACCTTCTGAGGTGCATACAGCGTGACAAAAAGCATTCTGCTGACATACATTTTATAGTCTTTTTGTTAAGCCACCAACACAAACCATATTCCACCATTGGAATCTCAATTATCACAAATCATATTCTTAGAATTTTAAGACACTCCGGAAAGTAAGACGCGCCTGAAACGTATGCCCGATGTCGATACAGTTATATAAATATAGACACGTGCAGACCTACCAGATTACAAGCTACACCTAAATATTTTTTTTATTCTGAGAATGTGGTAACCGTGTATTATATATGCATTCATACGCTTTGGTTCTTTCGGTAAAGTCACGTAGGTATAAAAATACGTGACTTTACCGAAAGAACCAAAGACTATGGATTCCTGCAATCACGAAAGCTTCAAAGCAAGATAATATATGCATTGTTGTATACATGCCTTTTCCGAAAAAAAATTGATTAAGAGTAATATTGCCTGTTTTAATGTAATTTTTTTGTCTTTTCTTAACGCATTCCGAGAGTTAAGGAACAATGGAAGGACAAACAGTGACGCTTAAAAGTCTACATAATGTGGGCTGATGAGAGTCCTGGGACAGCCCCGGAATACACTTCTCAGGGAAAACAGCAGTAAAGGAGACAAGACATGGCAGACATTAGATGGAAATGACACAGGGCAGGGGACAACCAGTCAAAAGGGTAAGGGTAGGACAAAGTGCGGGGAGGAACAATTACAGAACCACAGGGAGCAAGGGGCCTCCACAGAACAACGGGATCTGGATAAGGGCAGATAATCATTACAAACG
This sequence comes from Lethenteron reissneri, assembly GCF_015708825.2. Taxonomy (NCBI): domain Eukaryota; kingdom Metazoa; phylum Chordata; class Hyperoartia; order Petromyzontiformes; family Petromyzontidae; genus Lethenteron; species Lethenteron reissneri. Next base: position 13,365,594 of record NC_083815.1, read on the forward strand.
CAGGCTTGGAGCGAAATCAAAGGAACATCCGAGCCTTTGTGAGAAGGAAGCAAGAGGTGGGAAAATTATCAGATATCAGGAGGAAGCCAAACCACACAAACTAGATCTGCTCCAGGCAGACTTCTGTACTTGCCCTTGTGACTGGCAATAGTGAGGAGCTCTGCATTGACACACTCTACGCATCACGGGAAGGTTTAGTTTTTTTCTATTTTATACGTGTCATTGGGGGAGTCACTGCAAAGCAAATGCTTGCACTCGCGGCGTTGCAATACAAAACGTAGGGGAGAGTACTGTGAACGAGACTGCCCCCAGTGGTGAGGTCGCTTTATACAGCCTTCACAGACGATCATTGTGAAAAGATAGTTCCTATTGTTCTCTGATAAAAGTCAATCTCTCTGAGAGGAAACCTGAGGCATCCACCATTCGTGAGTGAGCCGAGTACCTCACCAAGCCACATGCGAAGGACAGTTGAGGGTCAGACCATAGACTGACGCGGAACGAGATAACTGGATCTGGAGCGTGTTTACTGAGCAGAGTACGAGACGTGTGTGGTACCACGACCGCGGAGCAACTCCGCAAGTGCCGCGACTCCCTCCCGGCCCCTGCACTAAACACACACCCACACGCAGCGCACACACGTAGTGTCCTGGCGGGGGATTGCCTGGCACATTGGGTTTTAATCCGAAGGGCCCCTAGAAGGGAAGTCCCACAGTTTCCCGGTGCCAGGAGATTGGCTGACCCCCGCAGGACAGGTTACATTGCGGTGCCCCTAAACTTGGCTTAAAATTGTATGGGCGCAGAAAGAAAAGGTTCACTGGGCCAACCGCAATGAGTTACAACATTGGGGGGAGGATGGAGGGTGGATTAAGCAAGAAAAGCGTAAGCCGGTCACCCTTCCAGACAATGGGCAATGAGGGACAATGGGTGGCTGGCGCTGCCGCCGCAGCACTCGAAGAAGAATGCGGTAACAAAGGGGTGGTAACCACAGGTAGGCGCATGATTGGTCGCGTGGGACAAACGCCATACCGGCCCCTTGAAGTAAGGGGATTAGGCCGCGGTAGAGAAGAAAAAAGGCGCAACCGCACAGGTAAGTGCACGATTGGCTGCGCGGTGCTACATCACCCTGGGCCTTTGAAGTTTAAGGAATAAAAATAGTGGCCCAGGACTATTTTCGCTCTCTTGTCTTCAACCTCCGGGCCGTCAAGACCCACTCCCTACCGTCCTGCCTTCTCAAGCCGCTCGCAACATCTGTGTGATGCTAGCGAGTGCTGCTACAGCAGTGATAGGTTAAGTTTTCTCTCGTCGTTCTCCCTCCGACTTTCACAGCGTCCGTGCGACGCTGTGAGTACAGCTTCGAGGTATGTGGTAGCACGTTTGAGTGAATGGGTATGTAGGCAGAGTTAGGCTAGGCTCTTGACGCACAGTGAATAAACGTCAGCACAGATTATCGGTGCAGTGTGATTTGTGAGTGTGTGTGGAGCAGTTGCGTGGGCAGACGAGTGGCGAGGGCAGAGCTGTAGCATGCCCACTCGTTAAATTAATCACCTACAGGTGTGCGAGTGTTTGAACTGCTGCTGTAGTGCTAACCGTGGGGCATGCGCATGTGAGAAAACAAACGTCAGCAGGTGCGCGTGTGTTCACGCCGCTGCTGTAGCATTAGTCATTGTGTAATGTGAGGACATATCCGGGTTGCTGTTGGATTACACCTCGTACGATGATTGGTTATGCCGGTCCTGGCCCATAGCCAATGGTGAGAAGTCTAGGGGCGTGGCCCTGACTTAATGGGAAGGTGACATCTGTAAGTAGAGGATTGGTTCTGCTGGCTTTAGCCACAGCCAATGGGGGGACGAGTCAGGGGCGTGGTCCTGGGAGCGTACCATGGAGTCTAGAAGATTCTATAGAGGCTAACCAGGATTGGTGGAAAGGTACCACGTGACTCAGGTATTAAAAGGGGTGAAGACGTACAACACGTGGTCAGATCTGGAACGAATGGAGGGTGAGGCCACGCTGTTGCGGGGTCCAGGCTGCCACGTGGCCGCGCGTGTCTCTCTCTCTCTCTCTCTCCCTCTCATGCTGTCTGTCAGCAGCGTGAAGGAGTAAGATAGGAGTGTTGTGAACGAAAGACAAATAAAGACTGGATTCCAGAAGTCGCTTCCACGACCTTTATTACATTTGTGTGGATGCGGTGTGGGATACAACCACCCGCCGGCACGCATATATTCGTGCAGCCGTTTAATGCTAGCTTTTGTGTGGAAGCGGATTAGCAAATAACCACCTGCTGGCACGCATATTCACGCAGCCGTTTAACACTAGTCTTTGTGTGAAAGCAAATTAGTATATAACTGCCTGCAGACATTCGCTTTCGCGCAGCCATTTAGCATCAGGCTTAGTGCGGTACTCTACATTCGTGAGTAGCGGGGGCACGTGTACGGAGAGTAGAATGCTGCAGGCGTGGGTGCGGTCGTATCGTGGCGTGCTACATCAGCGTCAGTGACGGTGTGCGCGGGAGAGCGAACGTAGAGCCGCAGCATGAGCGCTCGTTAAAATAACCGCCCTTAGAAGCGCGCGTGTTTGCGCCGCCACTATAGCGCTAATCGTGGTACGTGTGCATATTAAAATATAAGTGCCAGCAGGGGCGCGTGCATTTGTGCAGCCGCCTTTGCATTAGTGGTGGTGTACGTGGGCGTGTGTGGAGTAACTCCGTGCGGCGGTGAGCCAGCACTGTAGCCATGTCCCTCAGAGAGAGCGCTAGCGCGGGGGCCCGGCGGGAGCTGATTGACGTGGTGGAGGAGGGAGTGGAGGGGGCGGCCATCGTGCCCCACCTGCCCAGCGATGACGGTGGGGTCGACGTCGGCCCTCACACGTGCAGGTCAACTGCAGGAGAACTCTCAGGAAGTGGGGGGAAGACACGATGACTGCTGTCGCTCCCAACCGCTCCTCAGTCTGCAAGGGTCAACCGTGCCTGGTGCCAAAGGGGGTGACACGCTGCCGCCCGGTGGACGAGCTGTGAACGCTATCTGGCGATGTGGCCAATGTGCACACTGCTGCAGACTGAGCCTGACCTATTCTAGCGCGGGCGCCGTCGCCACCAGTGAGCCGCCAGCGTGTCGACTCGACAGCCACTCCAGCTGTGGACGGAGCCTGACGTGCACGCAGCCCGAGTGGATCACACGCCTTGTGCCGACACACATTCGCTGACCCAACGCCCCCTGCTGGGAACCTGATGTATTTTTGGTACAACGGGAACATACTTCGCAAGCCACCCACCGCTCTCGGGACCCCAGAGCCACAGTTGGTAACACAATCCATGTGCAGAGACCATACATGGACAAACTCAAACCATACTAATTGCTATAATTATTGGACCTCGTGGTGACTGCCGCTCCAACACACACACACACACAACGCGCATATCAGTACGAATAAGGTTGTTTTGCTGTGTAATGTTTCACATAGGGTTGCCATTCCAAGGTGGTGTGCTAAGTATTAACTGGTCGTTGACAAGCATTCTTCTGTCCCGTAAGTTGCATGAATACGGTCATTACAAGTATTTTAGTCATTTGTTTCTTTTCATCGCATAATCTTACCAATTCATTCATTTACGTCCTACTCGCCAATTGTTAAGCATACATTTTACGAATCTATACACTCGCATGAATATTATTGTTTTGGGATATTTCTTGTATAATCTTGTATAATCTAACCCCCGATGGTTCTTGTTAATAAAGTGCCTCCAACCCTTATCGTCGCCGAATTAGTCACTACATTTGGCGTCAGAAGTACTAAAGCAAAACAATAAATTCGTCACGTCAAAATCGGCCAAGAAAAATAACCCACCGATAGTGTCTTCTGGAGATGAGGACGACGGGGATGTGGTCCCCTCGACAGCCCCGGAATCTGGAACTCTGGTGATGCTTTCCGAGGCGGAGATGACTGCAGGGACAGTAGAAGAGGGACGTCGGCTCCTTGCAGCCGCCAGTCGGAGAGGGCTGGCGCGACCTCACCGGGCGCCTCACGGGTCTGCTCTCCATTGCAGCAGAGCTGGTCGGCCAGCTCGGGTCCGCGGCGCCTGTCGGAGATGCTACAGCATGAGGGCAGCAGGCAGACGGCTCGACATTCGCCGCTGCACCAGCGCAGGGAACGGCTAAGTTCCCACCCGCGCGGGCGGCCGCTATTTTGTCCAACGGGTGCGTGGCGCAGCAAGCGACAGCCATTTTATTGCCCGAGCAGGAAATTCTTCCCGCCAAATTCGAGTCACCATCGGCGGCTTGTGCAGGAGCGCTGTCTCTATGGAAGCACCTGCCTACCGTCCGTGAGTTTGTGGCCACGGGGGGTGACTGGACGGCTTTCCAGCGCCGCTTCAAAGCGTCTTGCACCCTGGTCTTGCACCCTGGTCGGGTGGCCATAGTGTTACACCAAGGGGCATCCCATGCATGTGCACTTACTGCCACTGCTGTATGTATGTTTAACTTCTTTCGCACCGTACGTAGCCAACCGTGCTAATCCTAGGTGCGAGGGAAGGACAACAAGCTCCACAAAAAAGCAGTTTTAAAGAAATTAGTTTTCAATTATGAAAATTCACTGTCGGGGGTGGCCAGGAGCATGAAGACTAGCGGGAAAAAAACTACTTCACACTCTTCCTTCACTACCTTCCTTCTGTCAGGTAGCAACTGTTGGATAGTCGATAACGACTTCTGAGGCGTTCTCTAACCATATCCTCTGGCTTTAGTCATGTAAACCTGCCCAAACTCTCCAGCTTTATTCCGTTTGCACCCTGACAGTACAAATACTGATCACAACAACGCTTGCTCTCAAACGTGAATAATTTCATGGAATGCTTCGTAAACCTATCTTCGTACCGTTACTATTTTCTGCAGTTCTTCAGGATTCTCTTACTCTTGTACATTATTATCTCCCCTTTGTGCGGTATTTCAGAAAGGTTCAAGTGTTGTGGTTTATTTCTGTTCAATAGCTCACTAAACTTGCTCTTTAATCTTGAATTAAAGCTTTCGTGACTCCAGGTATTCATATTCTTTGGGTCTTTCTGTAAAGTCACGTAGATAGGTTCAAAGAAGATCACAAAAAATAAACTACAAAAAAACTACGACGTTTTGATCGCAACACGATCTCAACGTCGTAATTTATTATTATTTTGTTATTTTCTTTGAACATATCTACGTGACTTTACCAAAAGACCCAAATAATATAAACTTGCACTTCTATACATAACTTATCTCTTATTTCAGTGTTACGTGTCACTGCTATCCCTGACTTCGTAAGTACTGTATTATTATATTCCGATAACTACTACTGATCACTGCACTGTACAATACTGTACGACAATTACAACTATGTTATCAATACGACGTAGATTTCTGCAACTGCATCTGAAGTTGCAGTTACGTTCAATTGACAAAACATGTAAATGCATCGCACGACCCATTACAAAAATGAATAAAAAACAGTCAACTACAAAAAGGTTCTGGGTGGGGGAAGGGGGGAGGTCAGGGCAAGGAAATGCTGGAGAGAGGAGAGCAACAACATGGCACAACCTGGGTCGAAGCGACCGGGGACCAGCACCAACAACAACGAGCCTCAGCTGGGGCAGCCAGAACAGCACTAATTCCCTTGGTTGTTTAATGTCTGCTGACTAATCTCAGGACAGTATTGAGAGTCCCTTGAACACCGATTCTCAAAGGCAGTGCCAACAACTTCCAGGACAGCTCCAGTAATAAACGAGGCCAAGGATCAATATAGAAAGCAGTGGTGCGTTGAAAAAAGGACACAAATAAGTGGCCAGGCAATGGTCAAGAGGTAGTGTATGAGTTTGGTCACGATATGGGTGGTGCGGGAGGACAACATAAAATTATGTGAGGGATAAAAATAAAATAACGGAAGAGCTGCAAACGGGATGAGCAGAACGAGGGTTGAGCAACGAAATACTCATTGTGGCACCTCAACCTAATGACAGGCTGGGGGCAAGAGATAAGCACAGCGGGAAGTTGGGCATCGTAGCCACTGACACGCCACGTCATTGAGACACTGTCAAGTACATTGCCGGACAAGCCGAGGCTCTTCTCATGCAAATTGTGTTCAAATGGGGAAGCACCAAAATAGGGAAGCACAGCTCTCTCTCACCCCCCTTTGAACAGAATTAAGACTGACCTGAAGTAGAGAGACATGAAGTTTATGTTCTTCTTGTGTCTCCTGAATGGAGTACCCACTGCTAGAAAGCGTCCAGATAATCGTCGCTGGTGGCCCAGCACTCTGCCATGTGACGTCCAAGTGTCCCAAAACACCAACACATCCGATGCAGACATTAAACTTTCCTGCGACAATAGAAATTTGTATAACGTGCCAAAGAACATCCCAGAAAACACCAGACTATTGATCTTAAGTGATAATAATATCCACGTGATTAAACGAAATTTGTTTTGGTATATAGTGTACAGTATTATAAACGTGATCAATTATGCAATTTATTATTTTCCTTACCTATTCCAGCTGCTGTGAATTAAACCTTACGTGTGTTTAGTGTCTGGCTGTTATTTATCACTTCGTTATCCAAAAAACATTTTTGTCTATAGACTTTCCCCACACTTTCAATGCACTATCCATTATAATAATAGTGCATTATTTAAGGTGGTGTCATCGATTCCAACATTTTGCTCCTCAAGCCATTTTAATCTGTTGCATCATCTAGATTTGTTTTAATGCGACTTTTTTTGCTTGAAATTACTTTGAAACTCTCTTTGGGCTATGTTCAAGTGCAACTCACATTTCACCAGTCACTGATTGCTTCATGTGTTGAATTTGCTGAAGACAGAAATATCTCTGTAAATCTCAGGTTTGTGCATACTTCAAGTATTTCCTGGCTGTGATCTCTAACAGATGCTCACCTCCCATTTTTCACTACAATAAAGCACTTAGAAATAATTTTCTTACCTCTGCATTCCCTGCTTTTGCTTTTAAGCCACCCATTACATGCTCTCATGAATTTTATCTCATTTAGTAGCTTGGTAATTTATTCGTATAATGTCTACTTCTTTATAATATTTGCTTGTTCTTGAAACTCCTGTTTACCTTAAAGTGATTCCAGCACCTTAGTGTGAGCTTGCCAACGCTATCCAATTAACTCTTGAACCATAAAACTCCTGTCTGATAGCCCTAAAGGACAAGGAAACTGACTCGATAATTATTATCACTCTTCACAATTATTTTGTTCTCCCCTTTCCTTTCCAACTCACTGACACCTACTATGTCTGATGAATTTCAATGCTGTCTCCAGTTCAACAATATTTTCTTCTTCAGATATAGTCTGTGCACTGTAAGTAACAATAGCCAGAGCATATATATATAGTACTATACATATGTATTCTAGACTTGAAGCTTCCGTGACTGCAAGGAATCATATTCTTAGGTGTTTTCGGTAAAGTCACGTAGGTAAAACATCAAAATTAATAAAAATAATAAAATAAAATAAAGATCACGACGTTTCGGAGGCAACACAAGTCTCCGTCATCAGGTGGGACAGTCACAGCCAGATCAGCTGCATCAAGTGAGGCAATGATTCAAGATGTAATCCCTTAAAAGCGAGTTGAGGGGGGAGGAGAGAGGGGGGGCTCATCAGAATGTGGTAGCCAATGAATGGAAAGTATCGGGAGAGAGGGGCCAAAAAAAGGGTGGGCGACGGCGTGGAAGCTATTGTGCGCAAGCGACACACTGCTGCCCAACGCCAACGCATTGGACAGAGAGGGGGGAGGGGGGAGGTCTGATACACATGATAGAAAAGAAAAGAAAATGCGTATGTTTATACCAATGCTGGCTGAACAATGAAGAGATTACTGTTAAACACTGGGGATGTTAACAGTAATCTCTTCATTGTTCAGCCAGCATTGGTATAAACATACGCATTTTCTTTTCTTTTCTATCATGTGTATCAGACCTCCCCCCTCCCCCCTCTCTGTCCAATGCGTTGGCGTTGGGCAGCAGTGTGTCGCTTGCGCACAATAGCTTCCACGCCGTCGCCCACCCTTTTTTTGGCCCCTCTCTCCCGATACTTTCCATTCATTGGCTACCACATTCTGATGAGCCCCCCCCCTCTCCTCCCCCCTCAACTCGCTTTTAAGGGATTACATCTTGAATCATTGCCTCACTTGATGCAGCTGATCTGGCTGTGACTGTCCCACCTGATGACGGAGACTTGTGTTGCCTCCGAAACGTCGTGATCTTTATTTTATTTTATTATTTTTTATTAATTTTGATGTTTTACCTACGTGACTTTACCGAAAACACCTAAGAATATACATATGTAGATGAGTAGTGTGAGCAACCATGAGGGAGCCAACAGAGGAAGGTGCGAGCGAGTTGATAGCTGAAGACAGGTGCTGTAAAGGGGTACCTTCGGGAACAAAGGCGTGTCCGAGCTAGGGGGAGGAGCCGCCAAAGGGGTACTTAAGGGGGACCCGCTGACGAAGGTGTGGTCGTTGTGGGGAACCAGGGCAAGAATCGGCTGGAAGAGGTCTCTCCCTCCTCGTCGCCTGGCAGTGTGGGATTAACCCTCGCTCTGGTCAGACGAGTGAGAGAGCCCAAGAGATAGCCGAGGGTTGGACAATATAGAGTTCGGGGTCCAGGATAAGGACCAAGAATAGAGAGCACCTACCTCTGGTGTGAGTTACAGTGTTGTGTGAACAGTGTTAATAAACGGTAACAGCCCTTATAGTAAATCCCGTCTCGACGTGGTCGTACTGCACAACACATATATAGGTGGGGACAATGCCAAACAAGGCAAAAGTCCTAAAATCCGCACATTTTTGTGGCTTTGAGGACTACCATGGCTAAAAACTCGACTCTGCGATTATCTGAGAATTAGTTTCACGGAGGAGACTAATTTGTTTTATCATGGTGTATCATGCGTGAGAGGATCTGCCAATAGCTTTCCCCACATCAACGTGGATAATTATAGAAGTTTTACTGTAATGGCGAATGCTGGAAAAACCAATGGCTAGGCAGTGCAGTAGTAGTAGAAATTTAAACTGCATTAGTTTTCCGAGTGATTCTCCAAATCAATTCATGCTATGCATATGTGTCTTTAAGTACTCCGAATTACTGCAACGTGCCATAGCATGAGCGACAATGTTATCTTGGTTACTTAAGTTGTAATTCTAGATTTGAAGCATTCGTGACTGCAAGGATCCATACTCTTTGGTGTTTTCGGTAAAGTCACGTAGGTTAAAAAGGAAAACAAATAAATTAAATCACGACGTTTCGGAGGCAACACAAGCCTCCGTCTTCAGGTGGAACCGTCACAGCAAAAATTACTGTAACAGGGTACTTAAGTTGTACTTACATTGTTTTCATTTGAAGCCCTCTTATATTTTTGTTTCTGCAGCCATTGCTGAAGGAGCTAGATCTCAGCAGAAATTGTTGGCAAAAGTATCATCCGACCACACCATACACTCGCTGCTGCAATAATTTCACCATTGAAGAAGATGCTTTTGTTGACCTGCTCAATATAACCTCACTCAGTTTGAATGGTAACAACCTTACATTCATTCCCAGAAAGCTGCCACCAAGTCTTAAAGAGTTATATCTGAAATTAAACCACACTACAACTTTAAATAGTGGGGATTTTCTAGCTTGGACAATCTGCAATGTCTCCATTTGGGTCGTTATTGTTAATTGGTAAACCCTTGCCAGAAAACTTACAATAGATCACATCATGTTTTTGCTCTGCCTCATCTAACTTGTAACAATCTTACAGATGTTCCGCTAAATCTTCCAACCACTTTAGGCCATCTTAACAAACATTAAACACAATGAAATTCGGAAAGTAATAAGAAATAAGTTAAATGTCCTGGCGCTCTTGGAAACCCTGGTTGCGGCCTTGAACTTCCCATGGTGCATCACTGAATTTCTCCCCTGCAAACCATGTCCGAACAATGCATTGCTCGACATCAACAGATTTCTATTTGCTGACATACCATATTTAACCGCACATAGACTTATCTAGTACCTCACTTAAGGTGATCCCACAGCAACTATTTGAGAACAACTCTCAAAAGATATTTAGTTCTATCATGATTTTTAGGTGTGGATATTAAAGAAGCGTATTCTCTAAATTAGCTGCACGATATAGAGTATTTAAATATATCATTTAATTATCACTCTCCAGATTATCCAGTGGAGCTCACACTGTCATCACATTTTTCTAACCTCACTTACCTGAAAGAACTTGTTTTGAAAGGCGGGGATTTTTCAGAATCTGTAAGTAAACAATTTGAATCCTCTGAAAAACCTCCTAAATCTGACTTCCATAAATGTATCATTTAATTTAATTCAGCAGGTAGATATGGTTTTAATGACTGTCACATATGAAAGAGATTATTCTAAATAAAAATATGGTTTCACCACCAAGAAAAACATCCTCTCTTGCTTCTCACCCAATAATATATGCAAAAACTAATGAAGTCAGTGTTTTACATCTGTAATAAAATACTTCCTTGTCGATGCTTGTCTGGTGCTTCTTTTATTTCACGATAGTACAGCACAGCTTCGCTTCCCCTCTCCGATGATTTCCCTTTTCCAACCCCGTGGACGAGGCGCCTCTCTCTCTCTTCGCGCTCCCACGAGGCTCACTCCGTTCTTCCAGCCTCACCGCTGGCTGACGGCTTTCTGGGAGCGGAGGTGAGCTCCGAGGGAGGACCCGCCACATGGCCCGTGGTGAGGAGGAGATGAGCAGTGACGCGGCCCGGAACCCAGGCTCCCCACACCACCTCGAGCCTTGCCCCAATCTCCCTAATATCCTACTCGGCGGAGCTAAGCCCCGCCTTTGGCCACACCCCCTCGGGGAACCTTCTCGAGGGTTCCCGAACCTCTGCCAGCAACCCTGCCCATCCTCTCTGACCCGATTATAGGATTGGATGCCGATGACATCATGGTGCCCATACCCGTTACCCTCTAGTACCCTCTAGATGGCGCTTTCTCATTACATCACCCCCCCCCCCATAACGAAAAGAATAGCCGTCCCGTCTAGAGGTAAAACCCAAACGCAAGCGCGGCCGCTTGTGGTGTGCGTGCTGAGGGTAGCACTCAACAGGCCGCGGCCAACAACAACATTGAACATTAAAAAGAGAACAACATAGAACACTAACAAGAGAATAACGAACGAGCGCAGCCACCCAAAGAGGCGAGAATGCCGTGTGGCGAATTCAACAAAATCTAAGCGTCTTGAAGCGAGTCCGTGACACCGGACCGGCATCAGAAAATGCCACCTACTGTTCCTTGGTCGGCATGCCGGGCGGCAGGATAAGCGATGGCGGAGTGGAAGGCTCCATCGCAGCAGGGTCGGCCCGGTTGAGATTGTAGTCCACATCGGCGGTTATGGGCTCGGACACTGTGCGAGGTAAAACAGAGCCTTTCGAGTGGTCATCACTTAACTGCGCTGTCCCCGGTTTGTCAGACACGTCAGACTTCAGCAGGCCAATGGGTGGAGATGAAAGGGTAAGCAGAGGAGGAACGAACGGCTTCAGCCGCGAGGGGTGGACAAATCAACGTCAGCGGCCCGCCTGGATGCGCACACATCGTGGACGAATGATTCAGATCACTTCCACTGGTCCGCGCCAGGGCTTATGCAGCTTAGGAGAGGTGCCAACGCGAACTTGAGGGCAACACAACCAAGCCCTATCCCTGACAGATCATGGCACAGCACAGTCAGACCTGCATGCAAGATGTTCATTTCGCTCTTGTGTCTTGGCGGTATTAATTTTGACCGCCTCCTGTGCGTCAGAGATACATCGCAAGGAATTGCGCACGTGTTCCGGCAGTCTAGACTTAGAATCAGCAATCGGAACACCCAATTGGGTATCAATAGGTGGCACGTTCTCCCGGCCATACATAAGGAAGAACAGCGAAAACCCTGTAGAAGCATGAGGGGCCATCCTATACGCAGCGAGCATGCTAGGCACATGCAGATCCCAATCCGCCTGCTTGGCGTCCACCGTCTGACACAGCATGGCGGACAGGGTTCTGTTCATGCATTCGACCATACCGTCTGTCTGAGGATGATACGGTGACGTCCTGATATTCTTAGTGCCCAATGCATCACAAACCTCGCGCAACAACTTCGAGGAGAAATTCCGGCCTTGGTCCGTAAGTAGTTGTTCGGGAGCACCCTTATCCATAACATACCCATTCAAAAACACGTCGGCAATGGAGGCCGCCGACTGGTCCGTTAGCGGCCAAGCCATCGGCCAGCGAGTAAAATATTAAACACCTACTAAGAGGAATTTCTTCCCTCTGGACATGACCAGATGGGGCCCCAAAATGTCGAGCGCCACCAGCTCGTTGATACGTGAGACCAAAATAGACTGCAGCGGCTGGTGGCATTTCTGCTGCGGTGGTTTCCTCTGAGCACATTCCGTGCAAGCTCGGATCCATTTGGAGACATTGGCCATCATACCCATCCAATAATAATTTTGTTGCAATGTCAACAGAGACTTTTTCACTCCAAGGTGTAACAACTTTTTCCTTTGCAGAGCGCGAATGAAGCCGCACCGAAGAGGAAGAGGAATGATAATGCAACAACGATCCAAGGTTTCCTCCTTCCACATCAAAAGGCCATCGTGAAAAATCAACCGGCCATCCTCAGCAGAAGGGGACCTCACCTGCCCATGCTCAGCCCGATGCCGCAGATCCCGTAAGGAGACTTCAAGCAGCTGCTCGCGTATCCATACGGAGCGCGGAAGTCGCAAAAAACTGTCAACCTGCGCGTTCACATACAAAGGCTAAGAAGAGCAACCACAGACATAGCCGTACTTACCTGAGGCGATGGGTCCACAACGACTCGTGCCAGACAGTCACGGGCAATGAGGAAATTGTGGCAGCCGCGATAAAGCGTCCGTGTTGCAGTGGCGAGAACCTTCATGGTAAACAACGTTGAAAGATAATTCCTGCAAAATCTTTAGCCAACGAGAGAGTTGGCCAGCTGGCTGTTCAATTTTCAAGGAGTACTGAAGAGCTGCATGATCGGTGTGGACAACAAATTCCCTGCCATAGAGGTAAGGCCTGTAAATAAACATTGGCCAAAAGTTCCCTCAGGGTAACACAATAGCGGTGTTCCGCAGGCGAAAGGACATGGCTACCATACACGACCATCCTTTCCACACCATCCTTAGTTTGAGAAAGGCAGCGCCAATGTCAGTATCACTAGCGTCGGTGTTAAGGACAAACGGCAGGGAAAAATCAGGATATCCGAGCATGGGTGCGTTTGACAACCGTTCAGGGAGGGCAGAAAACGCAGCCTCCTCCTCCAAACCCCATTTAAACCTTTGATTTTTAGAGGTCAACGCGTGTAACGGTCCAGCGACCATAGCAAAATTTGGCACGAACCTACGGTAATATGACGCAAATCCTACAAAGCTGCGGACATCCCCCAAAGTCGCAGGGGTCGGTCAATCGCGGACACAGGCAGTATTTTCAGGGTCTGTGGCAATGCCTTCAGTATTAACAATGTGGCCCAGATAATGCACAGAATTCTGCAGCAATTGACACTTAGCCGGTTTAAACTTCAAGTTAGTGGAGCGCATTCTATCGAAAACGGAGTGTAGGCACTGCAAATGTTGGTCAAAAGTGCGACTAAAAACAATAACATCGTCTAAGTAAATGAGACAAGTGTCCCACTGTAAGCTGGCTAAAACGAGCTCCATCAACCAATGGAAGGTGTCCGGAGCCAAATTCAAGCCCATCGGAAGGCAATTGAACTGAAAGAGACCTTGAGGCGTGCAAAATGCGGTTTTCGGCTTCGACGACTCGACCAAGGGTAACTGCCAAAACCCCGAAGACATATCAACAGTGGAAAAATATTTTGCGCCGGACAAGGCATCTAGAGAGTTGTCCATCCATGGAAGTGGATAGGCATCGGCCACCAAAACTTTTTTTAATTTGCGGAAATCGACGCAAAACCTGAGGCCACTGTCCTTATTTTTGACGAGTACAACAGGTGCGCCCCAAAGGCTATTAGAAGTGGAGATAATATCGGCGGCCAGCATGTCGTTGACTGCCCATTGCACATGCTCCTTCTCCACCGGGCACAACCGGTGCAAGTTCTGCTGAATTGGGCTGGTGTCACCCTATCAATACGGTGTAATAGCAGAGTCGTATGACGCAGATCGAACTCATCCTTACTAAATACGTCCAAATACTCACACAGCAGGGAGCACAATTTACCCCGTTGTTCGGAGGACAAGGATGCAATTTCCCCACACAACGCGGTAACCCATCGCTCATCCGTCACACAACAAGACTGAACCACCCCTATCAACCGCTGCGGCTCAACCTCATCGTGGTTCGAAAACATGGTGGTGGCATGAGCCAGCATCGTACCAGCGGGAACAATCACAGCGTCCATCCCTCCGTTGAACGGGGCTTGCTCGGAGCGAACAATTGTCTGCGCGCCAACAAGCGCCAACCCTCGGGTAACAGCATTAGACAGAGTTAGAAGGACTCCCGCTGTCGAATCAACATGTCCCATCCCCTTGTGATAGCGTAATGGCACAAGCATCTGAGATCCCGGAGGAATCTCCACCTTGACATCAATGAGGGTCTGAACTGCAGCGCTCAGTGTCAAAAGCAGCAAGTGAGTGGGCAAAAAGGCCAATTTGCAACTTGAAGGCATCTCCAAGCAACCCTGATCGACCAAGATCTTAATGGGCATGCGACGAAGAAAATCACTACCCAACAAACAGGGCACAGCCAACGACCTCGAGATCAAAATCGGCCCTGATACGGCAACATCACCGATGACAATGAGGGTGTCCACCTGGCCAATTATGTCCATGAAACCCCCATTAGCCACAACACAAGCATCAACAACCGGTCGTATTTTCTGCAAACCTTCTGGCTACCATCAGAGGTTTGTGCAAGAAGCCATCCAGATATACAAACACAGACATAACTTCAACCGTGATGATGGGTACAAACTGAGTAATAATTGGAAAGATGTTATTAACCATGTAAAAAAGATTTAACTACACATATTTGTACCATCTTATTTGGCAGGTACTATTCTACTTTACCGAGTGTTGACATCCCCAGTATTGCTTACTTTTATGCTTATTATCAGCTAACACCGGCCACAACCATGAGCCGATGTGCACCATTGTTCTCTTTTAGCCCCGCTCCCGAGGACCATCAAGGCCATTCCCCTGGCTACTACATTCAGACAAGCCCCTGCTGTGTCCTCACCGAACTCTAAACAGATTTTATTTAAAGCTAGCCTATCAGTAATCTCGGAAAGAACAAGGTTACTCCGATTTGAACTCGATAATTTATACAAGACTCTCTTACAAACACATTTAATGTTAACACAAAAAATGTCCCCTTCTGATTGGAACCACGTTGACAACACGACTGCTGCTTCTTCTGACACAATGTCAACCAAATGCAAAGCATGAGTAATCATTCCTCCCCGCCACGTGGCCCGTGGCGAGGAGGGTCCCCACATCCACCTCGAGCCTTGCCATGATCTCCCTTATATCCTACTCGGCGGAGCTAAGCCCCGCCTCTGGCAACACCCCCTCGGGGAACCTTCTCGAGGGTTCCCGAACCTCTGCCAGTAACCCCGCCCGTCTTCTCTGGCATGATCATATCCCCCGTTAGGATTAGATGCAGATGACATTAATGTGCCCTCTAGCACCCCCTAGATGGCGCTTTCTCATTATACATCGTATATCAAAGCGTGATAATAAAAAATACAAAAAGTTTGAGGTATTTCAAAATGTAAGAGTTATAAGAAGGTCTTAGCATTTTACTTTCAAGAGACATTACGTCTATAACACTGGGGACATTGAATGCCTGATTCTCAGCCGAAATGGTTTAAACCAGGCATGAAATGGCACTAAATTTACCAACCTCACACACATTAGGTACCTTGATCTTTTCTATAATCGAATGAGCTTGGTATTAATCACTGCTTTTCAGAGTTGCCAAACTTAGAGGTGTTGGATCTCAGCTATAACCAGTATTACTTTTCACTCTATGGGCTTGTGGACAGTGGAGGATCTTTTGTGGATTTTTGCTGATCTTATTCAGATATGCACTTGAATGAAATACACACAGAACTAGGAATGTTAATGTGCTTGAAAACGCTCCTATTTAAGGAAAAACTCCATTACTCGCTAATCTTGTCTGGAAGGATTGTGGGCACGTTTGGAGTGTGGGACATTGTGCTGTTTGCCCTCATGCTGCTGGTATCTGCAGCCATTGGGATTTACTATTCCACTAAGGAGCACTCCATGGGCGGCCACCAGCTCCCCCCTGTACTCGTGTCTGTGTCCCTCACAGAGAGCTTCATGTCTGCCATTGCCGTGCTCGGCACCCCAACTGAAATATATCGCTACGGCGTCAGCTTCGTCTACATGGGGCTCACCTACGTGCTCATGGTGGTCGTGAGTGCCGAGGTCTTTCTGCCTGTCTTCTACGAGATGTTACTTTACATTTAATTCGCGGTTTGTAAGGTTGTTGATAATGGTAATGTATTTTAAGCCCTTTTGGATGCAGTTGCAGGGGTCATATAAGCGTGCAGATCTGTCACATCACTATTAACATAGACTTGTCGTGACTAATATTATACATAGTAGATGTTTTTTGAGTTCGCTTAAATATAAATGTATCGTTAAACCAATCACCACCCGATAGTCAATTAGTAAGGGTTGTCACATAAACACAATTCGTTACTAGTTCAGCGCACCGGTGTGTCGGAGAATAAACCCACAACATTTACAATTCGAGTATGACGTTTCGTCGATAATTGCAACCAGCCTAATCAGGCGACAAACATAATTGTGGAGAAATCCTCCTGTTTCGGTCTTAAATAGAGGAGGTGAATGTGATATAATCACTGTGAGCCAATCAGGTGCAAAGACCAGGGGGAGTTAATGTAGTAATATAAATTACAATGGGAAATCAACATACATAATGTATGTACATCACGCATTCATATTATGAAAAAATCGCAAAAACGGTTGTTGGCCGCTCACAGTTAATGTTTCGGCATGCAGTTTAACAACGTGGATTGTACAAGTGTACATGTGCAGCCCATTTGTCAATCCACTGCTAGACGTGGGCGTTTCTATATGGTGCAGACAGTGGGAAGGCCCTCATTATTTAACCATTCTTAATCATGCTGGCAAATATGGGTTGGTGAATAATTGAGGCATATACGTTGGCAAACCTAAAAAATTAATTGCAATATTAATAATTACTGTAAACCAATATTGGAATTTCTTAAAACAAATCCACACCAAGTGTTCAAACTCATTTACATGACGGTTCCCTTAAGAAAAGACCTCCAATGCATACAGACCACACAATTGTAGATGTGTTAGAATAAATGCTGATTTGTTAACTTTGGCCATGAGCAGAGATTGTGTCGTGGCTGTTCTGTCTCACAGTGTCGCAAGCTACGTGGAAAACAGGAAGAACAGAAAATGGCAGACTTCCCAGCCGATCGACTCAGTGTGGAACCTCCCTTCACCTCTGTAGGGATTGACGTGTTCGAACCATGGACAGTCATCTCCCGCCTCACCAGAGGAGGGCTCGCGAACAGAAAACGTTGGGCAGTGATGTTCACCTATATGAGTACACGAGCAATGCACATCAAAGTCATCGAGTCCATTTATAAAACTCTTCGAGCTTTATAAATGCACTCCGGAGATTCTTCGCCATTAGAGGGCCAGCCAAGCAACTCCGTTCTGATTGTGGAACCAATTTCACTGGAGCATGTAAAGAACTTAAGATCAATACAGAGAATGTCGAAGATGATTCTGTCAGGAAATACCTTAGTGACCAAGGCTGCACATGGATCTTCAATCCTCCCCACTCTTCGCATATGGGTGGAGCCTGGGAACGCATGATCGGGATTGCTCAATGCATTCTCCCCTAACCCTAACCCTCCATGCTATGTGATGTCGGGTCCACACGGCTCTCTCACGAGGTCTTGACCACTCTCATGGCCGAGGTCTCAGCCATAATTAACTCAAGACCCCTGATCCCCGTCTCAACCGACCCGGAGTCACCATTCATCTTGACTGCTACACTTCTTACCCAGAAGACAGACGTGCTCACAGCACCTACCGAGGAGGCCAGCACTGCAGACCTCTACAGACGTCAATGGAGACAAGTGCAGAGCTTCGCAAACACGTTCTGGCATCGCTGGAAAAACGAGTACCTTGCGACACTCCAAGTACGCAACAAGTGGCAGTCTAACAGACCAGACATCCAAGAAGGCGACCTCGTCCTACTGAAGTACAACCAAGCCAAGCGGAATAAGTGGCCAATGGGCCGCATCCTCAAGTCGATTCCAAGTGCCGATGGAAAAGTTTGAAAAGTCGAGGTTATGATTGCGAAGCAAGGTGTCGCAAGAACTTTCGTCAGGCCCATAGTCGAGATAGTACTACTTCTCTCTCGCAAAGATATGGACAAATAAGTTGACCCGTCGAAGTTGTTATACATTTGTTTATGAGATAGGGAATAAATGGTGGTATCTCCTAGATACCAGACGGGGAGTGTTCTGTCTCACGGCGGGAGTTTTGCCGCGCGGCAGATGGGGGGGGGGGGGCGTATGTACACAGGAAGTTCCTGTTTTTGATGCTGGTTTTGGTCACGTGACCAGGAAGTTGCGATTTTAGATTTCCACTGAACCTCGCGGGCATCGGCCATTGCGCAGGTAAGTCGGGATGGCGGCACCCATCGCGTCTCAGTGAAGCTAGACGCAGTTGTCCATCGTGGGACTTTGAGAAGCATTGTCTGTAAGTTTGTTTATATTCTTATAATATTGGCAATGCTGTTGTAATGTTGGAATGACCGTTATAGTGATGTAAATGCCTTTATGGTACCGTTAAGTTGTTGTGGTAAATACGAGGCCTAGTTAGCAACGAAGCCTGCAACTTTCCTTATTGTGGATGTTACTTGTGATTTAGTAGGTCGAGTCAGACTTGTGCCCAGGTGGCTATGTTGCGATCCTGAGAGTAAAGATGACGAAGTATCTCATCCACAGTTTAGTGTTATGTGTAATGCTGTACATTTGGGGTGCAGTGGGATGAATACACGATGTGCCTTTATGCAACGCACCGGCTTGTGCTCTTGTGTAGTTGTTCAGTGGTAATGTAGGGGCCTGGTCCGTCCAGGATCTATTGTTATCTAAGACAATGTTCTGATGCTGTGGTGTTCATTGTGTTGGTGTTTCCGGGTTAAACAGATGCTGTATCTGTGTTTTCTCACCAGTTTTACCTTGTTAAAATCAATAAATGACGATTGGAGTCGGACGTTCATCCTGGCTCCGAGGGTTTATTGAACACAAGGTTATCTACTCGAATAGCGGTGCAACGCAGCGCACAGCGAGGCCGAGATAGTGGCATCTTAATGCTCTGTAGAATCCCACATCACCCCATCCCTAAGTCATACTTAGTTGTTGTTTTTTGTTTGGTCTTGCACTCTCCTTGTTCGACAAGCCGGGAAAACACTTTGGCCTGCTCAATAATAATACAAAGTCAATTTGGCACAGAATGTATTACCAGTGCAATGGTCTGCAACTGCAAATTCCGCACATAGATGAATTTTGAGCCAGGCCATAAAAAGAAGAGAAATATGCACTTTCCAATACACTCTTTCTAGTCCATACTTGAACTGGAATTAACTGGTGCTGTTTAATGAAACATGCATGACATTGTATCTGTTGCAGTACTTGGAGCTGCGTTTCAATAAAATCATACGTTTGTTTGGAACGGTTTTTTACATCGTGCAACCTGTGAGTAGACATATTACTCTACACACTTTTCACAGTTATGCTAATCATTTCAATTGGAAATGTATTTGAAGTTTAGTACTTCTATACAATCAATTGCATTTCTGGTATGTCTGCACTAACAGAGCCTCGCCTGGCAAAGAATGGTATCAAACGTCTTTCAATAGACTCTCCCCTGCACAGTAACACAGTGAAAACGCTAAACTTTCCAGGAAACAGCCTTGACATGGGAATATGAAAAACATTTCAACTTATTTTAAAGCGCATTTGTCCAGATTCTATTATGCAGTGGCCACCAAATCCATTTGTCCAGAATCTATTTTGGAAGCGTCTTCGGGCTGAGATTACAAAATCTCAAACAGAGCAATACTGGCAGGTAGCCTGATAAAAAAAAAACATAACGTGTTTGTTTTGGGTTGTAGACTACATTGTTTGAATTTTAGCTGTGTTACAATTCACTCTCTTTTATAAACTCTTTGGTTTTTTCGGTGAAGTCAATTAGAAAGAAAATAAATTAAATAATAGAATACGACGTTTCGATTGCAAAACGAGCAATCGTCATCAGGTAGAACTAAATTTGAAAAAGAGACAAAACACAGACACGGAGACACACAGACAGTCACACAGGCAGAGAGAGACAACACAGAGACACAGAGAGAGAGAGACACAACATAGACACACATAGACCCAATGCCTCTGTGTCGAGGCCTTAAATAGAGAGATGAGGGGGGGGGGCAGAGAGAGAGGTGGGTCTGCTGGAGCAGCTGCTGAAGCAGAGAAATTAGCATGTCAATGAGAGAGTTGTGTGGAAATATACACCCCGCGGCGGCCGGGGGAGAGAAAGACCCAACAAGCCTGGTAAATTTTAGAGAGAGTTGTGTGGAAATCCACTCCGAAGCGGCCGGGGGAGAGAAAGAGCGAATGGACCTATAAGAGCCTGGTACATTTTAGTGTGTCTATGTTGTGTGTCTCTCTCTGTGTGTCTTTGTGTGGTCTCTCTCTGCTTGTGTGTCTGTTTGTGCGTCTCCGTGTCTGTGTTTTGTCTCTCTCTCAAATTTAGTTATATATATTTTTGGGTTATTTCGGTAAAGTCACATAGGTATAAAATAAAATAAATTAAGTCAGTGATTTAATTTATTTTATTTATTTTAAATCAGTGATTTAACTTATTTAATTTTATACCTACATGACTTTACCGAAAAAAAACAAAGATTATGGATCCCTGCAGTCACGGAAACTTCAGATCTAGTTCTATATAACCAGAGAAAGGGCTAATTAAATATGGCTGGTATGATTTGTTCATATATTTTGTTATGAGGTATTGTCTTATGAGGTGTTCATGATTTAAATACATATTTCTCCATGTTTTTTTTAAATCACCTACTGTGATAAGGAAATATTTAACGCGTAGGTGGAGGCTTTGTGTCCTTGATTTAACGCATGCAGAAAGCATTGCTCTTCACTCTTTTGTAAAGGAGTGATGTGTTTTGATATGTAAAAATAGCAGCAGTCATCTTTTTTTCGCTTGACTATGTGTTATTGGTCCATTTAACAAAAAAATCCTCCAGTCTCCAATGCTTCTGCACTGTGGAAAGGCTGTGCTCTGCTTCCTATTGTTGTTTGGCAGCTGGGTATAATGTTCATGATGGGGTGCACAATCCAAGCAATGCAATGGTAAATACATTAACATTCTCATAGAATGAATACAGCTCTCGGTTCAGCATGCTTTCCTTGTATTTTTATTAAATTGTTATGTGCCTGAAAGTTATATTGATATCATAAAATTGGTTTTCTGTATATTTTAAATATGTGAAAGAATTTGTTCTGAGTTGGATATTTTGGTACATGGTGTACTTTGCAAAGTCAGCATGGGTTTTCACAACATACTTCTTGACATTTGAGTCGAAACCAACAATATTTTAAAGAGGGTTGGTCACAGTTCTGTACCCAACATGTAATCTGAACAAGAGAGGAACCTTTGTGTAATTTTGCTGATCTCATTCAGATATGCACTTGAATGAAATACACACAGAACTAGGAATGTTAATGTACTTCAAAACGCTCCTATTTAAGGAAAAACTTCAAAAGGTTTGGCCATTGTAAATGAACTACTCGCTAATCTTGCAATGGACGCTGTGTCTGGAAGGATTGTGGGCACGTTTGGAGTGTGGGACTATGTGTTGTTTGCCCTCATGCTGTTGGTATCTGCAGTCATTGGGATTTACTTTGCCACTAAGGAGCGCTCCAATGCTGACTTTCTCATGGGCGGCCGCCAGCTCTCCCCTGTGCCCGTGTCTGTGTCCCTCACAGCGAGCTTCATGTCTGCCATTGCCGTGCTCGGCACCCCAGTTGAAATCTATCGCTACGGCGTCAGCTTCGGCTACATGGGGCTCACCTACGTGCTCATGGTGGTCGTGAGTGCCGAGGTTTTCCTGCCTGTCTTCTACGAGCTGGGCATCACCAGCACATACGAGGTACTGCATTCATGCCACGCGTACGTTGTCCACCTCTAAAGTAGGTCCGCTGCCCAGAATGTTAATTTACATTTAATTCGCGGTTTGTAAGGTTGTTGATAATGGTAAAGTATTTTAAGCCCTTTTGGATGCAGGTGCAGGGGTCATGTAAGCGTGCAGATCTGTCACATCGCTATTAACAGTGATTAGATTAACACATAGGCTTGTTGTGACTAATATTATCCATAGTAGAGGTTTTTCGAGTTAGATCGCGTAAATATAAATGTGTCATTAAACCCGCCACCACCCGATAGTCAATTAGTAAGGGTTGTTACATAAACACAACATGACAATTCGTTACTAGTTCAGCTCACCGGTGTGTTGGAGAATAAACCCACAACATTTAGAATTCGAGTATGATGTTTAAATTAAAACCAGCCTAATCAGGCGACAAACGTTATTGTGGAGAAATACTCCTGTTTCGGTCTTAAATAGAGGAGGTGAATGTGATATAATCACTGTGAGCCAATCAGGTGCAAAGACCAGGGGGAGTTAATGTAGTAATATAAATTACAATGGGAAATCAACATACATAATGTATGTACATCACGCATGCATATTATGAAAAAATCGCAAAAACGGTTGTTGGCTGCTCACAGTTAATGTTTTGGCATGCAGTTTAACAATGTGGATTGTACAAGTGTACATGTGCAGCCCATTTGTCTATCTACTGCTAGACGTGGGCGTTTTTACATGGTGCAGGCAGTGGGAAGGCCCTCATTATATAACCATTCTTTATCATGCTAGCAAATATGGGTTGGTGAATAATTGAGGTATAAACGTTGGCAAACCTAAAAAAGAAAATGCAATATTAATTAATTACTGTAAACCAATACTGGAATTTCTTAAAACAAATCCACACCAAGTGTTCAAACTCCTTTACATGACGGTTCCCTTAAGAAAAGACCTCCAATGCAAACAGACCACACACAATTGTAGATGTGCTAGAATAAATGCTGATTTGTAACTTTGGCCATGAGCAAATATTGTGTCGTGACATCTTAATATTCTGTAGAATCCCACATCACCCCGTTCCTAAGTCATACTTAGTTGGGTTTTGTTTGGTCTTGCACTCTCTTTGTCCGACAAGCCGGGAAAACACTTTGACTGCTCAATAATAATACAAAGTCAAATTGGCACAGAATTTATTGCCAGTGAAATCGTCTGCAACTGCAAACTCCACAAGTAGATGAATTGTGAGCCAGGCTATAAAAAGAGGAGAAATATGCAATTTCCAATACACTCTTTCTAGTCCATACTTGAACTGGAAATGACTGGTGCTGTTCACTGAAACATGCATGACATTGTATCTCTTGCAGTACTTGGAGCTGCGTTTCAATAAAATCATACGTTTGTTTGGAACGGTTTTTTACATCGTGCAAACTGTGAGTAGACATATTACTCTTCACACTTTTCACATTAATGCTAATCATTTCAATTGCGAATGTATTTGAAGTGTAGTACTTCTAGACATATGTTAAATGCTTGTTCATATATGTATATGTATTTTTGCTTAATAAATGAATGCCTGCATATAGATAGAATAAACAATCTTTTGCGATTTTTTCAGGTTCTTTATACTGGAATTGTGATTTATGCTCCTGCTCTGGCTCTTAATCAGGGTAAGGACAGTCTTCCTCATTTCTTATATTTTGGTTGATGAAATGATAGTACATTATACCAAATGTTGTTTGGAAAATTAGGCTAGTTGATTGCTGATATGACCCAAAGGTTCAAAATGTTATCACATATCAACTGCATATTTCCACTCATATCCTGTCTCACAATTTATCTGCGAGTTGAGTTTGTGGTTGTGGAACATTCCATTGGCAAGAAATTACCTGAAAAAATGCCTTTTTGTTATTATTGAGCAGGCCAGAGTGTTATTTCGGCCTGTCGCATGAATAGAGCTCAAGATAAAACAGAAAATTCCGACCACATATGACTATGGGGTGAGGAGGATTATGCCTGAGTACCATGATGTCACGGCACAATTTCTGTTCAGAAGCAGAGCTAACAAAACAGCCTTTGCTCTAACATACACCGACACGTGTGTGTATGCATTGCGAGTCCGTTCTGAACGAAACCAATCATGAAAATATAGACTCTGAACACCTGGTGTCGATTACCAATGGTGGTGATGATCACAGATCTACACACCATTTTCCCTAACACCTGTGCTGTGCTGGCCTTGATAAGTGCTCAATACTGTGTATCTTTGTGTTTACGTGTGTGGGATGGCGAGCGGTGGTGTAGTGGTCAGTGCATTGCGCTACGAACTTGACAACCCGCGTTCGAGTCCTGCTCACGCTCGACACCAGTGACGATGATCTGAAATGGTCCTGGGCCTCCCCTAGGTCGACTCAGTATGGCCACTAGGTAGACAACGGCGGCCGCTCGCGGTGCTGGCCAACCACCCCCTAGTGTGCCATTCCGGCCTTCATAGGTGCTCGCTAACAGCACTTGCTCCTCCAGTCTGTTAAGGCTATACAGGGTATCTTTGTGTTCATCTAAAGTGGGGTAAACATTATCACTCAGTTGTGGCACTGACCACACCACACCCTTTCTCGACATGCCAGCCTTTATAGGCGCTCCATAACAGCACTTCCTTCAACATCCTATGCTGGCTATGGTGGGGTGGCAAATATTTAGTCAATTGTGTATCTATTTGTTTGCTAATGCATTAGTCTGTATGTTCGGTGCATGTATTGCAATGTTTGTATGCGTCTGCATCATGGAAAATCCACCCACGAATAACTGAGACTTCACCGTATTTTGCGTGCAGCCTGTTACAAGTTGTTTGCTCTCGGTTCCTTAACTCTACAGTGCTCCAAAACTATTTGATGTAGCTAAGGGCACCACTTACCAATTACAACATATCTCTGCATTAGGCTTTTTGGATTGAATGTTCCACTTCGTCATCCATTCTGGAACCAAGAAACTAGCATTACGTGTTGATTTCGCAATGCTGCATGACTGTATGTGTTTTTTTGTGATACGAGGAAGTATAAAATCTGGTCTTAAGTTGGCATAAATCTTTATTTTTATCAAAAGGTAGACCATGATTATAACGTGTTTTTTCAGTGACTGGATTTAACCTATGGGGGTCGATTATGGCGACAGGGATCGTATGCACTTTCTACACTACACTGGTAAGGCACTCGTGCAGGCACTTGTAGCATTAGCATGAACCTGTGTGAATAACTTATCTCACGTTTGAATGGTCAACATGACTTTCTTCCTTCAGAAAAAAATAATCAACATAATTGAATAATACTGCCAAAAAGGTCCCGTAGATATTACTACATTGAATATTGGCATCACATATCTACTATGAGGAATAGCCATTGCCCAAAATGTCATCTATTATATAATTTATTGTATTTTATTAATACTCTTTCCAATAACATCTGGTAATTCAGTAGCATTTTATTAATGTTTCATGGAAATCCATGAGGAGTTTGTTTTTGTTCTAAGTGTGTATAACAATCTCCTCATTCCCTTTCAGGAATTTCACGTAATGTCAGAACTGCACACGGTTTATATTTTTTTCTGTAGGGTGGGCTTAAGGCTGTGGTTTGGACAGACGTGTTCCAAATCGGGGTTATGGTGGCGGGATATCTGGCGGTGATCATCCAGGGAACGATCCTGCAGGGCGGCTTCTCTGTCACCTGGGAGAGGTCTCAGCAGGGAGGTCGTCTCGACCCTCTGAGGTGTGGCTCTCTCTGTTACTCATTGCCTCTTCAGTGAGGTGACACATAGAAGCAGTTTCTACCGTGATCGACTATAAGTGACAGTGCCTCGGGAGTTTTGAGCCCTTTGTTTCGTGTGGTCACATCAGTACAATCATGCTGCCAGTACTGAACGTCATTTCAGCTTGTACAGTCCAGAACGCATAAAACAGTGAGTCCATGCGTCGACATTTTATAAAATGTTCACAGGATTATAGGGATATAGGACAATGGTCATGGGAATGCAGAATTTTTTTTTAGACATTGTGCAAATTTGTATATCTTTTTACAGAATTATGCTTTATATTTTGACCAAACAGATGCTGAATGTTGACTTAAAGCTTTCGTGACTGCAGGAATTCATATTCTTTGTGTTGTGATCGAAACGTCGTGATATTTTTATTATATTCTATCTACGTGGCTTTACCGAAAGACCCAAATAAGATGCTGAATCGTTACCATACTGAAATCAGTTTATTTATTTATTGCTAATACCACACGCGGTTAAAGTAACTCATCACATGAAGTCACTTAAAACTATTTAAAAACTACATAAAGCTTGTTAATTATTGCTAAAAGAGAGAATACAGCATGATAGAAGTGAACTAAGTGACATTTATAAAGCGTCTCTACAGATTATTGGAATATAATCGACACAATTGCACAGAAATCGGCTGATAATGTATTTTACAAAACTAACACTCACAAATTTGCCGGACAAACAACTCTCAACTAAAAATGTATAAACAAAACGGTTATCAACCTGACTAACGTTGAAATATCCAGTGATATGGTATCAGTCCTGTCTAAAGGTCTTAACTTTGCTGTTGCCCCACGTACAATCCTTGCCGATTAGATAATTGCTGAAGTGGAATCAGCAGTTAAACATCTCCCACATAATCAAGCTGAAATAAATATTAATTTCAGTGAGGCAAAAGGCTTAAGAGAACTAAGAGCAAATAAAGATATCCAAGTTATTGCTGCTGATAAAGACCAATCAACTGTTGTGATGCCCCATGAGAATTACGATAATAACATCAAATATTTACTCGATGAAGGTACCTACCTTAAAATTCAACGAGACCCAACCAATACCTTGGAATGGAAGACAATGACAATCATTGCCAAGTCATCAATTCCCAAGGAAGAGCAATACCTGATCAAACCAAGGGCGTCAAAACCACCAAGAATATATGGGCTTCCAAAGATTTACAAACCTGATGTCCAATTAAGACCCATAGTTTGTATAATAGGCTCTGCCACATACAAATGATCACAATACGTAACGAAACAAATACAGCCCGACATCGGTAAGACCTCTTCGTTCATTATAAACTCAGAACATCTCGTAAATACAATTAAAGATATTCTCGTAAGTTTGATGTGACTTCTCTGTTCACCAGGGTTCGGGTCAATGAGTCACTTCTAATACTCGATACTCTGGTAATAAAGACAGGTTTAGCCAAAGATATCCCACGACTAGCTGAACACTGTTCCTTCTGGAAAAGTGATTTTTATAAACAAAAGGAAGCAGCAGCAATGGGTTCTCCTTTGTCTCTTGTGATTGCAAATTTGTACTTGGATGATTTTGAAGCAAAAGCAATAGCCTGAAGCACTCTAAAACCCTCTGCTTGGTTTAGATATGTGGATGGCACACTGGTGGTCTGGCCACATGGCGTAGATACATTTAAATAATTTCTAAATCATCTCAACTTGCTAAACCCATCCATCCAGTTCACCATGGAAGTGGAAGTTGACAGAACTCTCCTATTTATAGATATTCTATTCGGGGGCGGCTGAAATGGTAAAATAAAACAGCGTTTACCGAAATAAAATGCACACTAACGCCTATCTGAATGCAGTCACACCATCACTTCACACATAAATCCTCTCTCATCAAGACGCTCATACATCGTGCTAAGAAAGTGTCAGATGGTGATAGTCTGAGAAGTGAAATTCAACATGAGAATAGGGTTTCCCCTTTTTTCTGGCAACAAAACAGGTGTTAAGATGTTAAAACACCAAACTGAAACCTTTTACAAGGAATCATGTCTGCATATAACCACAATACTTGTGGTCAGAATGCAAAAAAAACATACTCTGACAATATATGCATTGTCTTTGAAACTGATTGGTCCACACTAGTCTCAAAACGGTGTTAGACCAGAGGACACCTGATTTGTTGCCATAAAAAAGGGGAAACCCTATTCTCAATTGAATGGTTATAATGGCGCACAAATCAACAGGGTACTGAATGCCAAAACCAAATCAAATAACACGAGAGTTGAAACTGACCAAGTAATTAAAACTATTAAAATACTGTACATTGCGAGATTAACTGATAAACTAGCCAAATTTGTGGATAAATAAAACCTCCGAGTAAGATTTGGCATGGTACATAAAATATAGAAACTATTATCTGGTACTAAAGATGCATAACCGAAGCTATCAACAGAAGGTGTTTACCGGATTAATTGCACTTGTGGCAAATGCTATGTTGGGCAAACAGGACGAATGATCAGCACAAGAATAAAAGAACACCAAAGAAATATTAAATACTCCCAAATACAACTGTCATAAATGGTAGAACACGCGTGCCAACAAGGACACTCAATTGATTTTGATAATGTTGAAGCTATGTGCGAAACTAGTTACTACTGGCCAAGACTAATTAGAGAATATATCGAATTTAGAGAAATATATTTAATTTTAACCATTCCGATAGCTACAGGCTTAGTGTTGATTGGAAGCGAATCATCAAATAATACATTGTTTAAATGCATGTAGGTCACCATAACATTTAAATGCATACAGGTCCCCATACGTCAATGGGGATTACCTGTACGCAGTCAATATCACGCAAACAGGAGGTACAAGAACAATGTGCATGCATAATGGTCATGCATAATGTACGTTGATCACCATATGAATAACCAAACCGGCAATAGATACCGATTGTAATTAATATGCATTCATTAACCCCCTCCCCTCCTTCACAAGTGAAGAGCTCACAAGTGACGTCATCACATCTATCACTCTATTTAAAGAACGAAACAAGAGGATTTCACCACAAATCTGTCTGTCTGCCTGATGATGGTAGTTGTAATTACTGGCGAAACGTCGTACTCAGATTGTAAATGTTGTGGATTTTCTCTCCAACACACAAGTGTGCTGTACTATTGACGAATTGGCATGTTCTGTTTACGTGACAAATCTTACAAATTGGCTATGTCGGATGGTGGCGGGTTTAACGATACATTTATATTTACGCAATCTAACCCAAAAAAAACTATATTATGGAGTTTATTTCTCAATGGAATGTACCCACATGTTCCGTACTAGAGTATAGGCTTCTCATTATTGCATTTAGCTTCACGCTTTTAAGGCTTAGTAGATCTTAGCTTCATATTCTGGTAAGAAGGCATTACAGATATTTACCGTTCTGCTATTTTAAATATATATATCTCAATATTCAACTTTTCAATGTTGAACTTCTGCCCAAAATTACACATTATTTGGTGATACTGCATTAGCAGTGGTGCACAAGGACACACAAAAATCAACACATTCGTCAATAACACTGCCTTTAAAGGAAGGCATATTAAAGGGAATGAATGGAGCAATGGCCCTTCTTCACAACACATGAAGAGGCCACTTCTCTGTTGTTCTGCTCATGTCATTTAATGCCATTTTTATTCGGCGCAATGTGATTGTCAAGTTATTACAACACAATTCTCCTGTCTCAGCTTCCATCCTGACCCAAGGTTTCGACACACGTTTTGGTCTGTCTTGGTGGGCGGCACATTTGTGTGGACGACCATCTATGGAGTCAACCAATCTCAAGTTCAACGATACTTGGCTTGCAAGACGCAGCGACAGGCCAAGCTGTAAGTGTTTGAAGAGGGTTTTTCACATCTTACATGTTTTGGATTTCTTATGCAGAAAGATACTAATATATTTGGTCGGCATCAGGGACGTGCGGTCAGGGGAGGCAGGGGAGGCAGAGCCTTACCTGTCATACTCCAATGAAAATAGTTGTTATGAAAAGTAAAAAAAATAATAATCAAATAAAATTAAATTTTAGATTTTTCCACTGATCCGTGTCATAAATGTCATTTCTGTACGATTCCAATTATTTATATAGTCAAAATCGCCAAATTTGCGGAGCTCCGCTACAAATACAGGAAGAGACGAAAGGTGAGGCAGCGACGAGCTCAGCCTCCCCTCTAATTGCACAACCCCTCAATAACTGGATGGAGCGCGGGCAATAAGCGCGTGCCTGTTACTATCTCAGTATGTCACCAATGTAATGTTTATAGACTCCTTAATTTCATGTCATCGCCTTCCATACTCCAGGTAACTTATTTCACGTATGTGTATAAAGATATTTAGGCTCGCTGGTCTCGTCATGAAACTGCAATGAAAAAGCACCAGGGGAGGCAGCTATCACATCTGCCTCACTGAGGGGGATGTGTCTAGCACGCCTCCCTCCATGAGGCCACGCCCCCCTCAGTGTTTGAATCTGGCTCTGATACTAGCCAAGGCCTCCCCAGCCATTGACCTCACCACACGTCACTGGTCGGCATTATATAAACACAACTGTGTACCAAGAGCGACTCAGAAACCAAAAAACCCATCACAACAACGATATTGGTATCAAAACGTAAGCAATTGGGCTACCTGAAATTTAGAAAAATCATACTCTTTGGTTCTTTTGGTAAAGTCACGTAGGTCCAAAAAATAATAGATCACGACGTTTTGATCGCCACACAAGTAATCGTCTTCAGGTGGGAGAGACAAACAGGCTACTAAAACAAGTCCTTATATATAGAGCCGAGAGGGGGGGAGGGGGGTTGCCGCATCGGGCAAGAGGGTGGGGGCTAGAGATTGTGCCTAAGCGAGTGGGAAATCCAAAGATGGGAACCGAGATGGGGGGGAAGGGGGGATTGTGGTTGATGCGAGAGCTGCGAGAGCTGAGGAGCAGAGGAGGTGGCCATTGTATTGTGAGATATTAGCATGTCAATCAGAGGTCGCAAACGGGTTTTGATTCCTTACCCGTACCCGGCCGCACTAGGGTCGCAAACGGGTACCCGTACCCTACCCGATACCCGGCTACCCGTACCCAGCCGGGTATCGGGTAGGGTACGGGTACCCGATTGCGACCTCTGGGATGAAGCCATGTTGCAGGCGCGGGTGGGTTGATTCTAGGAACTTGAATTGTGAGAAGAGACAAGACGTTGGGAAATGAGTGACAAATGGTTACTCACCAGTGACTCACGGCCTACCCGTACCCGTACCCGGCCGAACCAGGGTCGCAAACGGGTACCCGTACCCGGCTGGGTACGGGTAGCTGGGTATCGAGTAGGGTACGGGTATCGGGTACCCGATTGCGACCTCTGATGTCAATGTAAACGAACCAACGCAACGGTGGCTGTGCTACTGAGACATCCAGCTCGTTATAAAATGAGGGAAACAAACGGGGGACAACACTACATCGAGGGAAGGAGAGAGACACACACCGAGAGGCACACGCACGCACAGAGAGAGAGAGACATCTAGAGAGACACACACATTAAACGAAAGACATACAGAGAGAGAGACACATACACAACAACATCACAGCCAGTTATAGTCTGCTAAAAAACGAGAGCCACCGCCACATTGAGGGAAAGGGGCAACGTTGGCTTTGTTAGTGAGATTTTAGCTCGTTAATGTAAAGACATTTCGCTTGGTAATGTAAATTGGTAATGTAACTCAGAGAGTCGGAAAAAACTGCTGACGGTGGCAGGTAGGATAGAAACATCAACAACCAGTTAAGGCTTTACCTGGTTAATAACATCCTTCCAATGATTGCTCAATTTGTACCCATCTTCTCAGTTGAAGTTATGTCTGTGTTTATATATCTGGATGGCTTCATGAACAAATCTTTGATGGTAGTCCGGAAAGTTTGCAGAGTATCTTGGTCTCGGAAAAACAATGTCGTGTGAGCCCACCGCATTCAATCAGTGATCAGCCATTGCAGAGGTATTGGTTCTGCCGTGTTTCAAATCTGCCTCGTGTTCGCGAACACGGTCCGATACAAGTCGTTTCGTTTCCCAAATGTAACTGCTACTGCAGACACAACTTAGTTTGTAGACACCAGGAATCACATTTTTCACAGATGGTATCAGGTCATGGATTTTGTGTACTGTGTTGAATTGAACCTGAATCTTGTGTTTGTTAAAGATTTTAGAAATATTTTTGGTAACCCCTGCTATGTATGGCAAGGTGATGGTTTTGATTGGGTCCTCAGATGCTTCTCTACCCATGGTTGGGGATAAAGCTTTGTGGATTGTGCGGACCGAATATCCATTAATCTTGAGGGCTTGGCGTACGTGCTCCAGTTTACTGGATAGGTGGTGCTGGTCGGAGATGCAATGGGCCCTATGGTGCAGTGTTTTGATGAGGGAATTCTTCTGGGCTGGATGGTGGTGGGAATCAGGCTTTAGATAGGAATCCGTGTGGGTGGTTTCCTGTCGACAGAGTGTCCCAACGAACCATCAGGTCTCTTCTTGATCAAGCCCTCAAGATGATTGGATATTCGGACCGCACAATCCGCAAATCTGTATCCCCAACCATGGGTCGAGAACCATCTGAGGACCCAATCAAAACCTTGTTTCAGCAGCCTGTTTCTCTCTCCCACCCTCGAGCTCCTGCTCTCGGTTCCTTTTATGCTACCAGCACAGCCTGGCTCAGCCCTGACCGCGCCTCCCTTCTCATACCCACTAGCAGGTTCCAGAGGCCTCCAGATGGGGTCCTCCATGACCCTTGCCCTAGTTTTTCCGCTTTGTCAACACACCCTTGCACTCCCTCACCGGCGTGTGTACTGTCTGTCCTCCACAGTTGCCGCCACTGCCCACCAGCCGGCGCTATTACACTACACATACACTAGCCACTTCATATATATTTTGTCCAGTATTTTTTTGAGATCCTCGGTTGATGGGTGGTGACCATTGGGGGAGTGTTTGGGACCATCCTCTAGACTCAGTGGTTCCCAACCTTTTTTGGTTACTGTACTTGGTTACCGTACCTCTTGTTAAATTTTGTTTCAACCGAGTATCCCCCTTGTCTGACCCAACATGGTTCTAATAAATAAATGTATGAATAATGAATATCAATATTTTAACCAATCGTCCATTTGTGAGGTATCCTAACTAGCTAGTAACTGTAAGCAAATAAAGAATAATTAAATACACGCTTGGTATTTTTGGAAACCACATGGTTTATGATCCATGAGTTTAGACAGTGATTTTTTTATATCGTTCTCTGTTACCATATGGATTAAAATATTATTGTAGTTACTTTATATTGACAGATTCATACATGATTGTTCACCAATGACTCTTATGTATGACATAATTTCACACATTTATACATCACATCACGTACCCTCCGGGACATTGCCACATACCCCCAGGGGTCCACGTACCCCCGGTTGAGAACCACAGCTCTATATACTTTACATATGCATTGAAGTTGATGGATCACATTGGGTATGTTTGTAAAATGTGGGAGCGATGATGGAACAGTTAGCGCGCTGCACTACAAACCCGGTGACCGGAGTTCGATTCCCACTCATGGCCATCACCAGTGACAATTATCTGAATCGGTCCAAGGTTTCCCCTAAGTCGACTCAGCCTCAAATAAGTACCTCATGAGTATACATCGCCACTAGAGAGACAAAGGCGGGTTATGAGTGGTGCGGGCCACTAACCCCC
This sequence comes from Lethenteron reissneri, assembly GCF_015708825.2. NCBI lineage: Eukaryota > Metazoa > Chordata > Hyperoartia > Petromyzontiformes > Petromyzontidae > Lethenteron > Lethenteron reissneri. The sequence continues at coordinate 13,399,396 of NC_083815.1, forward strand.
TCGTGTGCTGTATAGTCATTCATACCTGCTTGCTAACAGCACTTGCTCTAACAGCTTGTTAGGGCTATATAGGAATCTTTGTTTATATCCTATCGATTTACAGCCCTTCATCAACAGACTCATGATAAAGTCCTCCTCATGCTGTGTTAGTCTTGGGGGTTGGTTGATTAGCTTAGAATAACATGATTAATGTGAGTTTTGTGTTTGTATTTAAAGTTGTGTGCATCAAACCAAATACTTTTTTTATGGTGAATGCAACTTTCTGTTATAATTGGCTTCCATACTTATACCTTAGTGTAGAGATTCATAATACTGTTTTTTTTTACAAAAACATCTCAGTAATCGCCCTCACTGAAATAAAAAAGTTTAATTTTATTTTAATCATCTGCTGACTTCAACATCGAACCGAGCTGGACTGTATCTTTGAACTACACTGTTCCCGAACATGTTTACACATGAATTGAGAATAGAGCTCTGTGCTTTGAAAAACGTGACTCTCTGTTGCCTGCCTACTACCACTGAACCTTCTCCAGAGCTCTGTACCTGAATCTGCTGGGTTTGTGGATAATCCTGGCTTGCTCCGTCCTCTGCGGACTGGTTATGTACGCGCAATACGCCGACTGTGACCCGCTCACTGCTGGGCTCGTCTCTGCCAGTGACCAGGTGAGGGATCATCTATAAGACAACCATTGATTTTACCATCATAACACTATGTAACACAATTTTTGTTCCTGGATAGTAAGTGTTATTTCCTAATTGCTTATGCCTAAAAAGTATAGAAAATGGCTATTATTCCCCACAAACTTTGCTTTTGTGACCAGGACAGTGATTTTTTTAAATTTATCTATTTTGAATGAGAAAATGGGCGAATTTGTGTCTTTTCGTTCATATAAAAAGTCAGAAAAAACAACATATGAATCAAAATTAACATGTATTTATACTAAAGTAATACAAGAATTACCACAAAAGTTGAAGAAATGAGTAGTTTTTCGAGATTTACGATTATACTGTAAATCACTTTCACATCATGTTATCGTTATACTGTCCTTGGTAGCGGCGTTCAAAGTCCAGTATATCCTGGTAGAAGCGCTCGTCTTGCTCCTCCGAGTACGCTCCCATGTTCTCCTTGAATTTATCAAGATGAGTATCAAGGATATGGACTTTGAGGGGCATCCTACAGCCCATCGTGCTGTAGTTCTTCATCGGTCTCAACGAGCTCCACATAGTTTTCGACCTTGTGATTGCCCAGGAAGTCACGAACCACTGCGACAAAGCTGTTACAAGCCGCTTTCTCCTTTCTAGTGAGCTTCTTGGGGAATTTATTGCACTCCAGGATCTTCTTTATCTGTGGTCCGACGAAGACACCGGTTTTGACCTTTGCCTCAGACAGCTTAGGGAAGAAGTATTGAAGGTACTTGAAGGCTGCCAACTCACCAGTGGCTGTCCGCTGTCACCAGTCCCGCCTGTGGTAGTGCACCTTGTGTCCCTGCTGTTCCAAACGCAAAGATAGCAGGGAAACATGGTAAAACAGCCTTGGAGACCCATCAGGAATGCCACCATTTTGAAGTCTCTGATGACCTCCCAGCCGTACTCATCATACTTCAAGGCGTCCAGCAAGGTCTTGAGGCTGTTGTAATCCTATTTGAGGTGCACCGAGTGAGCCAGGCGAAGAGACGGGCACTTGTTACCATTATGGAGCAGCACAGCTTTGAGGCTCCTGGATGAGCTGTCAATGAAAAGGCGCCACACATTCTGGTTACAGGCGATTCCGATTCCCTCGAACAGACTGGTCATATTGTGGCAGAAGCAGAGCCCATCTTGACAGGTGAAGAAGCTGCAAAAAGGTTGGTGACGCTTCCTCTGATCTGCGACTTGCATACTTTCATTCAACAAGTTCCACTGCTTGAGCCTCAATATCAAAAGCTCGGCATTGGACTTGGTGAGACCAAGATCTCTGATCAAGTCGTTGAGGTCTTTTTTTTTGGGGGTAGTATGGGTTTCCCTCCTCAACTCCACCTCTGAAATTGTCATCTGGATCTACAACGTCTTCCTCACTCTCTGACTTGATGCTCTCTTCTAAAGATGGTTGCTCTCTTTCCGGAGGAGTGGGTACGGGGAACTCATGGCAATGTGGCACCGGGGCGATGGATGAAGGAAGGTCCAGATATGTGATAGCAGGTGCATTCTTGCCAGTCCGACGTTTGGAAGGGTCCACCATGCAGAAGTAGCAGTTGCGTGAGTGGTCAGTGGGTTCCCGCCACATTCTTGGAATAGCAAACTTCATGGCTCTCTTTTCCCCTCTGTACCATCCTACAAAAATACATTTATTTCACACATGATTAATGTGTAAGAGATTATCCTAAGATTTTAAATAAATTATATATTTTTTCAATAACTTAGAAAATTGTGAAACATTTTAGAATTTAAAACTTTAACAATTAAAAAAATTGTAACAAATTGTCTAACATAAATTTCTGAGCAACAATTGTCCATCTTACCTTCTAGAGTTGTTATGCATTGCTTGTAGGTGAAATGAAGTGCCCAGGGTTTTTCTTGATCCCCGAAATGCATGCCTAAATATTCCTCGGAGGCCTCACACATCTTAGCAGATGCTTCCACATGGTACTTTTTTGCTCTTGTCTTGATAAATTGGGGGCAGACATAGCAAAATGCGTCTGTCAGATGCTTGCAGCCTCTTGATGCCATCTAAAAAAAATGCAGATATGTATCCACATAGGCAGCTGGAACTAAACTGAACTGGTGGGCTTAAGGCCCCTGTATTTATACGACTATTTATATTACTGGAAAGTTCTAGAATGTTCTAGAAGTTACTCCAAGTTTGCTCAGCACAGAATTTATCTGGAATGTTCTGGAAAATAGGTAAATTTAAAAATATCACTATCCTGGTCACAAAATCAAAGTTTGTGGGGAATAATAGTGATTTTCGGTACTTTTGAGGCATAAGAAATTAGGAAATAACACTTACTACCGAGGAACAAAACAAATAAAAAAAATGGTTACACAGTGGAATCAACAGTTGCCATGACGTTTAGTTATCTAATAAAGCTTTAAAAATAAATATCCCCAAATAGCCTTAACACACTGATGGGCCAAGTGCAGTTTAGAGAGCACTTTCGAAGGCCGACACTGCACACGAAGGGGAGGGTGGCCAGTAGCACGCCCGCCCGCCCGCCTTTGTCTCCCAAGCTGCGATGTGTATACATCGTACTAGGTACTCATTTTAGACTGTGTCGTCATTAGGGGAGGCCTAGGACTGGTTTAGATATTCGTCACTCATGTTAGCCCTGAGCAGACCCAACTACCTGAACTCAGGTAGTTGAGTCTGTATCACAACACATGTCCAGCCCTTTTATAAACACACTGTTAGATTGGGGCAGGGGTCGGTAAACAAAATAACAATAAGAGCAATTTCTTTTCGAATTCGCTAAAAAGAAAACCTCTACATTTCAAGAGCTGCAATACATGTGAATATGAGACGGTGGTCCTTAGTAAATAGCATCACAAAGCGGTCCTTAAAGAGCCGTATTCGCCTCCGGAGCCGCGGGTTGCTGACCCCTAGATTAGGGTCTCCTCACGCCACGACTGGGGGTGAGGGCTATTTAATCAAACTTCACTCCGCGCACCATCTATCCTTTCCGCAAACCTCCCCAGATCAGAACGCTAGGAACTGACCGACAGACAAAGCGGTTAGTTTTTTGTGTACCTATACTGTTATCTGGAGACGAGCATGTGAAGGAGACATTGCTCGTTGTTTTTGTTATGTGTGCATAGCGGTCACCTATCCAACCAAGCACCATCCAATCTGAACCCTGCTTAACTTCACATATTTGATGAGATTGGCCACATTGTGGTGATTTGGGTATACGAAATAAACTGCATTCTATGGCAAAACATTATAATATCACACTGTAACTAACCATTGTACTATTCCAATCTTGATGATGATGTAAACGTGCACAAATGCCATAATCCTGTGTTGTCCTCCTGGTTCCTGGTTGTAGCTGATGCCTTTCTTGGTGATGGACATCTTGAGTGACTTCCCAGGAGTCCCGGGCCTCTTTGTCTCCAGCGCTTTCAGTGGTACACTGAGGTAGGCAGCTTCTCACGCTCAGCAAGGCACCGTCATTCGCACCTCCGATTAGCACGTTTGGCTATGTACAGTATGAAAGAAGTTCAACATATATACAAACACACAGGAACAAAAGTTAAGTTTTGTTTTCACAGGAACGCTGTAAACATGAGTCTCGGGACATGTATGCAATTGCATAATTACGTTAAATTCAATTGACCATAAACTCCAATGCAGTGGAGCTCCTCTTATACGCAAACATAGTACTGTATATGTGACTCCTGCTATCTACCTCCAGAATCTATCTAGGTAAACTCCTACTAATGCACAGCCGTTACTCGGACAAGCGAAGTCATGCAGAAAATTCCTCCTATCATTCATCATGTACAACAAGTTAGCGGAATCTGAGAATGACAAACAGCAGGAAAATATGCCTCAAAAATCACGTTTTCAATCCATACTACAGACCATGAGACTCGGATCGAAAACATGGACCTTGACTAAGAACATGGAACAAATACACATTTGAGACATATTGATTGTTAATACAAAGTACATGGGCTTGGGCAGGACACATGGCTTGAAACGACGGTGGCCAATTGACAAAACTCCTCCCGTGCTTGGTCTCGATATCCAGAAATGACTGGAGACTGAGTTCAGTGTCGCGGGTTCATAGCATTGTTTTATATCTAAGCAGTATATCGGTTACCATGGCTTCCAATAAGATGATCACAATTAAAAATGTAATTATAAAATTGGCTCAGGATTGTATATGGCAGATGGATACTGCCGATTGCTCATTTGAGTGAGACAATATTTGGTATTTAAAAAAAACATATTATCAAATATGAAGTTGTGATTCAAAAATACTTGTATTATTTACAGTGCCATATTTTAATATAGATTATTATTTGTGATGTGTAGTACAGTGTCCTCCAGCATAAACGCACTGGCAGCTGTTACTTTGGAAGATCTCATCAAGCCTCGCTTCCTGAATCTGCCCGAGAAGCGACTGTCCTTGGTCTCTAAGGGCCTCAGTGAGTAACAACACTAATTCTTCATTGTAACATACATCTTGTAAAATAATTTTGCTCTTCCTTTAATGTTGTACAATGCTATATGTGTTCAGTTAGCTGCCTCCGTTCTGGTTATTACAAATATTGAAAATGAGTGCTGTTAAACAGCACTCATTATAGTAATGTTTAATAGGTTTAATGTGATTTCAGTATTAACCCCCAAAACATGACAGGAATGAATAAATGCACTTACACCTACTCCCACCTGCCCCTTCCCCCTCTTGTTTGTTGCTCTGTTGGGGGTCAATTTGTTACAACTATGAATAATGTAACCCGATTGTACAGTCGTGTGTATAATAATTATTTCCTGTCTCTTTTTTCTGGGATTTTGAGGGCACTGTGGCATATGTGTTCAGAACAACTGCCTGGGGCAAATACAACCATTAATAACTATGCTTCCTATTCCCTCTGCATTCACGAACGCTGTATCTGCATGCATCCAATTTCAGACCCTTCTATGCCATGCTCTACCATGTACAGCCCAAAAAAAAGCAGGTCCATACCATCAGTTTAGATCAAATTAAAACTGGAATTTACCTAGATGAGACATCATTGATGACTTTAGAGCTTTGTTGGTAGCCATTCCTTTGAAGGTGCTTCAAAGCAAATATCACTTTATAGGTAGAATTCTGTAGATGTTTTAATTAAATGTTTTGTTTTAAAATCAGCAAGTCATACGCAATGGGTTTTTTGGAAACATTTATATAAGTTGTGCAAAATTAAGGAGTTAATTTAACCACAAAAACCGTGTATTTGAGGCATACTGGAGCTATACATTTTCACCTACTGTAGATACCTGGATTGCGATCTCTACTTCATACCTTCCAAGAAATGGCTGCAAATCTTCTTCTTGAAAGAAAAACAAAGATTTTACATCATTGATGTAATGTTTAGGTATATTATGGGTTTAATTGGGGTTGTCTGACTTAGAATTTTGGCTGCCTGGGCTGACTCCAGCCCAGGAGTTGGAGCTACAGCCTGGGATACAGGTGTGTGTGGACAGCCCAGACCCATAACAGGGTGAATACAGCTCGCATTTAAAGGTGCGTGTGTATGGAGGATTAGATATATTAAAACCCACATCCAAGGATAATTTGTCTTTTTTTAAGTTGCCAAAAACAAGATGTATTAATTAGGTTTGTGTAATAATAATTAAACCAAAGAAAATAAGAGCAGTGAAAAACAACTTGAAGAATACCTAGAGCATTTATAAATGTGAGTAAAAAATTTCACACATTTACAGACTTTTGAATCATACAGATGTAGGTAAGCTCATGCTGTCTGAAATGCCTTGCATAATTTCAATGCCTTGCATAATTTAAATGCCTTGCATAATTTATTAACAAAACCATTATTCAGAATGATGAGTTCAGCATGGATACATTTATTTGTTCAAGTATATATCTATCTAGTGTCTACCTCACAACTGAGGGTAAAGTCCATGACAGATACTTTCCAACATTTGCGATTTGCAGCACCTTTCATGGAAGTCCCATCTGACTGCTCACATTGTCCCACCAGTTGATCCGTTTTCTTCCCCTCTTCACTCCCATTTCTCTTTTCAAAATCATATTTATCATATCTCCAGCAGTAACCCACTTAGTATAGGTGCCACATAAGTGATCTTTCCTCTCATCAGACTGCTCAGTAATTTCTGCTTCTAGCCATTCTCAGCACATCTTCATTCATCTTGTTGTCACATAAGCTGACTGTTCCCATTATCCTCTAACACCACATTTAAAACGCAGTGTCGATGTTTCACTGGCATATCCCACTGTACTCCACACTCAAACTTTCAATATCTTAATCCTTAATCATCTGTGACCTATTCGAAAGCAGTATTAACCATTACTTTTCTCGTATTAACTTCTTGTTCCCACCCTCAATGGTCAGTGACTGCTTCCAATGCATATTTTAGCTGAGTGTATGCATATGTATGAATTTGAGAATGGTTAAAGTGTTTTTTTCTTTAATTATATTGTTATTGGTGCAAGAATACAAATAAAAACTAATGCTGATGTCATGTGTATTGACGACAGGTGTCGGCTATGGTGTGATTTGCATAGCCATGGCAGTAGCTGCTTCAGGAATGGGAAGCATCCTGCAGGTATTCCTGTTTTCACTTTTCATAAAGCACACTCTATGAATATTGTTAATAAAGTTTGTGAAGTTAAAGTATCAAAGTGTACAGTTTTAAAGGTGTCTATGATGGCGATAGTGGTGTAACAAAACATCAATAATTTGGTTAATATTGATTCTTAAGCTCGTGATGCATGCATACAATTGTCGGTAAGAATCTACATGTTTCTATTGGTACTTTGTGATGCATTCAAGTGATCCATAATATGTTTTTTTGGGTTATATCGCATACATATGAATGTGTCGTTAAACCCGTCACCACCCGAAACAGCCAATAAGTAAGATTTGTCACGTAAGCATGCCAATTCGTTACTAGTACAGCACACTGGAGAGCAAATCTACAACATTTACAATCTTAGTACGACGTTTTGCCATTAATTACAACTAGCTTCATCAGGCGACAGCCAGTTTTGTGCAGAAATCTTCCTGGTTGGTTCCTTAAATAGAGGGATAGATGTGATGACGTCACTTGTGAGCCCTTCACGTGCGAAGGGGGTATTAATGAATGCATATACATTACATTAGGTATCCATTGCCGGTTGAGTTATTCATATTGTAATCAACGTACATTATGCATACACTTTATGCATGCACATTATTCTTGACCATCCTGTCTTTTGCGTGCAATGAAATAGCAGTACCCGTTATTGATTTTTCTTTTTCTTATTAAATATGAGCAGCTAATGCATGCATCAGACCAGGGTTTTCATAATTGTGAGTCATGACCATCAGCAAGATGCATGTCTCAAATTGCAATGAAGTGAAAACTGAATAAAACTATGACAAATATTTAAAACGAAACTATTTTTGTTTTAATATTGACTTAAAGCTTTTCGTGACTGCAGGAATTGATATTCTTGTGTCTTTCGGTAAAGAAAATAACAAAAAATACCGAAAAAACTATGACGTTTCGATCGCAACACAAGCGGTCGTCTTCAGGTAAGGCCCACTGAGCTATATACATAACCCTTTTTTCAGAAGCGACCTGGCCACAATTGATTGCTCAACGAAGTGGCTTATCACGTGGACATTTATAGCAGCCAAATACTCTAAATGCATGTTTCTACACTCCTTGAATGATATATCCAAGGAGTGTGGTCTCCTATTAGGCAATGCGTTTGATAAGAGATCACAGATAAAAAAACTAGTTTTGGAAAACCCTGATTCGATTCTGCCGTGATGAAGGTGCAGCATGCTTGGGACCACATTTTCACCATGGCAGTTTTTGTTTTTCAGGCGGCATTGATGGTGTTTGGGATTCTGGGAGGCCCCATGCTCGGCGTCTTCGTCTTGGGAATTCTCTTCCCCTGCAGCAATGACTACGTAAGAAAGACCCCCATGCTTAACGTGGCAGTAGGTTGATAAAATGATGTAAGTTGTAATTCTTATTATACGAGTAAGCTGAATCTTGATAATTGGGTTCAGTTAATTAGACATGTGTAATGACATATTGACATCTACTGGTTGGAAAAAGGGAAGCACGGGTACAGGCACCACTATAAACATCATCCAATCCCAAAGGGAGAGGTATCTGGGTCAAAGGTAAAGGGCGGGGCTGGCCTAGATACTCCGGGAACCGGCTAGAAGGTTCCACAAGAGGGTGTGGCCGGAGGCGGAGCCTAGCCGCGCCTGCAGCAATATAAGCAGAGGCGGAGGAGGACTCGTGGTCGGTGTAGGGAGCCTTGGGTCTGGACTGCGTCATTGCTCACCGTCATCTCTTTTCGCCATTCGGCCACGTGGCAGATTTCCTGTGAAGTCAACCAGCGGCGAGGCCGGGAGTGGGCGGATGGAACCACATTTGGTTCCATCCGCCCACTCCTTACATTGGAGTCAGAAGTGGTTTAACAAGATACAAGTTAACATAAGATGTCTAAACATCAGAAGAAGCGTCACCCACCGGTGGAGTCTTCCAAGGATGATGAAAATGGAACCCAAGACCTGCCAACCCTGGGAGCCGTGGTTCCGGTTATGAAAACCACGGCGGAAGAGGTTGCAGCGCCGGAGACGGTCGGCGCAGACGCAACATCTATGCACCTAGCAGCCCCAAGACAGCTGGAGGAAGGTGTCGGAGCAGCTGGACTTGTTGCTGGCGGTGGTTGTGCAGCTGGTGTTGCTCGTTCACGGCATCTACGGTGGCGGGGCACTCAACACACGCATCACTGGGAGGTAGCGACCAGGAGTCCGAGGTGGATGTTTCAGCGGGTTCGTCTGCAGGTGCGACAACCACTATTACGCATGCTGAGGGGAGCGCACAGCTGGACGCCACCATTTCAGGCAGTGCGGGAGAGGCACGGACGGAGTCGCCATTTTACAATAGACGCATGGTGCGCAAGGTGCGGCAGCCGCCGCCAAGGACATGCGGAGTGGGACCGATCGTACTCACAGACTTCCTCAAGATAAATCATTTGTCACGGCAGGCGGCGACTGGAGCGCCTTCACTTGGCGATTCGAGGCGGCTTTTCATTCAGTACATTGGATGGAGGAGGAGGCGCTGGTCGCTTTGCTGACTGTTTTGGATGATGACGTTCTGGACGTTTTTAGAGCCATTCCTGCAGAGAAAGAGTCCACACTTCAAGGTGCTTATGCTGAGATGGCAGACTTGTACGAGCCGCCTTCTAACACGTGACACAAATTTTTTCAACGTAGGCGAGGGGAAGCCGAGACGCCTCTCGCCTATCGCAGTGTGCTATTGGCGTTAGCGGGAACAGCTTACCTTGCCGTAAATCCGGAGGCCCTCGACTTGCTCGTCATAGAACGAATGTTGGGACTGGCTAGAGACATGGGGGTGGTCTTACCTGTTTGTGACAAAGACATTCAAACGTCCCGATGGGCCGCCAGGTGTCTTCAGGCCCACGAAAATCTACAGCGTTGATCTCAGATGGCGGCGTGGACGGGGAACCCCAGTCAGGACAGGGAACCGAAGGGATGGTCGCCGAGCACGGTTGTGGTGATTCCGGCCCGGCGATGCATCTTCAGAGGGGGATGTTGCTGCTGCAGTTCCGCCATGGAATCGGAGACGGGGGGACGCTGCGTGCCATTGATGGAGCTGGAGACCGCGTCAACGCGAGGACTGGGTGGCGCAGAGGCTGCCTTTGGTCTGTTTCCGCTGTGGCCAGCTGGGGCACTTTGCGAGGGGATGCCAGAATCGCCCTCCAACACCGATTGCTGCTCCAGCGCCCAATGCCCCTCCGGCGGCTCAACCTCAATCCCAACAGCATCCGGGCCTGTGACCGTGAACGGGGCTCGGGACCTCGCCAGGATCAAGAATGTGCCTGCTGCTGCCGAGCCTGCTGCTCCTGTGCCTCCTGTGTTGCAGCCCGCATCTCCGGATGATCCGGTGGTTGGCACGCCGCCCAAGAGGGAGCAGGAGGCCGTCCCCATTGACAGACCAGCGTCGTGGACTCGGTCCAAATGCTTGCGTTTCCATTGATCCTTGCTCTGTCAGAGTGCCTAAGGGTTGTTGCGTTTTGTTCCCTTCCTCCGTCTTGCCCCCTTTGTATATCCCCTTCTCTCCGTGTCCCCTCATTATTGCGGGTAAATTGTTCTATGGGTTGTCCCGTCCTTTAAGGCACATGCCATGAGTCCTGCTTTTATACCTCTTTATTGTAAATCTTATTCTGTGCATATGTAGGGGTGTCAGGGGAAGGATTCCCACCAATAGATGGGTTAGTGGGAGGGGTGATCGAAGAGATATAAGGAGAGAACGGGCGGGAAGAGGGGGCCTTTGGCGGGAACGAGATTGGGACGGCTGGGGACAGGTGTGGATGGAAGGAAAGGAATAAAGGACGAGACCCCTGCAATCTGGTGTTGGCTCCTACTTTACATCTGGTGGCAGCGGTGGGATCTCATGGCTACAAAGAAAAATCCCCGCGGGAAAGAGCCAAGGGAGGAGGAAGCAGGGGCCGAGGATCCTTCCCATCCCGGGCAACAAGGGGGCCTGCTATCAGAAGCAGCAGCAGGGGGCCCGGATCGCCTGGAGGACCCCATGGAGGACCGCATGGCCCGCGTGGAGAGGGCACTCCAGGAGCTCCTACAGAGGCTCCCTATGGGGGGCCCGCCAGCACCGGGACCCCCACCCCCACGCGTACTACGGGAGGAGAGGCCACGGGACCCGGAGGCCGACCAGCCGGCCGGGCAAGAGCCGCAACCAACCTCGTCACGCCAGCCGCCGCCGGTCCCGCCAAAACCCCCAGGGCTAACCACCCAACACGGAGAGCAGGTGGCCGGACGGCCGCGTCGGCTGGGGCCCGTCGACAAGTTCGTGGCTGAGGAAGAAGACTGGGAGGAGTTTGTCCGCCGATTCGAGGCTGCCTTCCACGCTCTCGAGTGGACAGAAGAAGAGGCACTACGAGCGCTGCCATCCGTTCTGGGCAAGGAAGCACTCGCCTCTTACACCTCCCTTCCCTCGCACAGCAAGACCACGCTACAGGCGGCCTACGAGGCTTTGGGGGAGATCTATTGCCCGGCGGAAGGAGCCTTTAAACGGTTCCAGGATCGCCAGCGAAGGGCTAAAGAATCCCCTTTAGCCTACAGGGGTGCACTGCTCGTGTTGGCGAGGAGAACTTTCCCTCGCCTGGCTGAAGAAGCGCTCGAGGACCTCGTGGTCGAGCACCTCATCGCCTACGCTTGCCGCGCCGGCGTTGTAATGCCCGTGGTGATGCCGGGGGAACGCACCTCGCTGTGGGCTGCCCGGACCATCCAAGCCCACGAGCAGGTCATGGGCCGGGCGCCACCCGTGGGCCCGGTGGCTGGCGCGGCGGGGGGGAACAGCCGAGCCGCTGCCGCGGCGCTACTGGGTCCAGCGACACCAACCGCCGAACCTGCACCATCGCCACAGGCTGCCTGTGGAGCAGCTGGGGACGGACCCCCGACGTCTGAGACGGAGCCATCGCTGCGGGAGGTGTACGCGGCGATCCGGGGACTGGCGGAGCAGAGGGACCAGGGGCGCGACCAACCGCCGCGTCGCTGGCAGCCGCCTCTACAACATCGCGCCGAGCCCCCCCGACGGAACGCCCCGTGGGTCTGCCACCAGTTGTGGTCGAGAGGGGCATGTGGCGAGGGGGTGCCGCACAGAGCCGGAGGCCGCCAACGTCACCTGGAACCCGCCGGGGCCGAACGCCGACAGGATCCAGGCGAGTGACGCCGTCCCGCCCGGCCTCTCGGTCGGGCCGAGCAATTATAATTCCGATGCCGCGAACTTACCGGGAGTCTCCTCGGGGTGGGCGCCGTCGGTGTCGTTCCCCGGTCCCCATTGTCCGGGTCGGGGGAAGGGGATCGCGCCGGGGATAGCGCCGGGGCCTGGGATTGCGTCGCGACCAGGGGTGGCGTCGCGACCCGGAGTGGCGTCGCGAACGGACGTGACGTCGCATCCGGGAGTGACGTCGCGGCCAGGAGTGGTGTCGCGGATCGCGCCGGGAATTGCGCCGGGGCCGTGGACCACGTCGGGGATCGCGCCGAGGCCGGAGACCGCGTCGGGAGTCGCGCCGGGGCCGGAGACCGCGTCGGGAGTCGCGCCGAGGCCGGGAGGGACGTCGCGGGCGGAGGTGACGTCGCGGGCGGACGTGACGTCGCGGGCGGAGGTGACGTCGCGGGCGGACGTGACGTCGCGGGCGGAGGTGACGTCGCGGGCGGAGGTGACGTCGCGGGCGGGCGTGGTTTCGCGGCCGGGCGTGACGTCGCGGGCGGGCGTGACGTCGCGGGCGGGCGTGGTTTCGCGGGCGGGCGTGACGTCGCCGGCGGGCGTGACGTCGCGGGCGGGCGTGACGTCGCCGGCGGGCGTGACGTCGCGGGCGGGCGTGACGTCGCGGGCGGGCGTGACGTCGCCGGCGGGCGTGACGTCACCAGTTGCCTGCGACGCCGGCGAGTTGCCAGGGGCAACGGCCCGGGGGCGGAGGCAGCCCACAAGATTGACAGTGCGCCCTGGAGCAGTTCCACGGGCCGCCTCACCACCGCTTTGCGGCAGATCGAGACGGAACCAGGGGGACCACGCCCCCGTGACAAAGGGAAGGGAGGGGAGAAGGGAGGGGCTCACGGGAAGGCCCACCCCCCAGTCCCCACTGCCCCCTACAATGGGGGGGGGCCCCCACACCACAAGGGGGGCCCATCCTACGTCACCAAAGGGGGGCAATTTGCACCACATAGAGAGCCCAGCCCGCAACCCAGGGGTAAGCCCACACTATGTAACAAGGGCGCGTTCACCCTGCTGCGACGCACTCCAAAGGGAGGAACCCCATCTTCAGTCCATTCACATCCATCCCCCATCATTTCACCATGCACCACAGGATAACGAGACGCCGCCTGGTCAGTGGCCGGACTCAGCCACACAATGGAGGAAGCTGGCAAGGCGGGTGGTAGCGGCCACGTCAGGAACCTCGGTCCTGGTCGGTGAAATCGCGGGAGTGTCGGCACGTATCTTGGTTGATACGGGGGCATCAGCCACGATCATCTCGAGCACCATGCACGAGATGCTGCCGGATAAAATCCGACCTTTAGTCCCCGTCAAGACAACGTTCATTGCAGCAAATGGAGGCAGCATGGGCTTCCTGGGCCAGGTTGAAGCCCCGATACAGATTGGGCAGCTTTCGGTAGCAGGACCCATCCTTGTCTCCGCAACATTGCCCGTACCCTGCCTGTTGGGGACGGACTTTCTGAGGCGGATGCCAATGAAAATCGATCTGGCCAATGGGCGTGTGGAAGTCCAGGGAACGCGTCTCCATTTCCTAAAGGCGGAGGGGGCCAGCCGGGGTGTACCCTACGTGCAGGCTCTGGTCAGTAAGTCTGTCTCCATTCCCCCGGCAGCCCAGATGCTGATTCCGCTGCAATATCGGTCTCCCCTCGTGACAGCCCGACCAGACTCACCCATCCTGGTGTCTCCGGCGTCAGCTGCCATGGATCGCCATGCGCTGGTGGGAGCCGAAACTATTGTACAGAGGAACCAGCATCTGTTCATTCAGGTGCTGAACACCTCTGATAGAACAGCGACGGTGCAGGAGGGAACAGTTCTGGCCCACGTTAGTCCCTTGTCACTAGGAGCCCCAGGGACAAAGCCCGAGCTTGTAGGCAGCATCAGCCAGTCCGAGGACAGAGGGGCCGAATCGTGGATGGACCAGCTGGCGGGGCCTGAGCCGGGATTGCCGCCCGACCAGAAACAGCAGCTGCACTCATTATTGCATGAGTTCTCGGACGTGTTCAGCCGGGGACCGTTCGACCTAGGGCGCACAAATCTGTCGCAGCACCACATTAACACGGGAGATGCCGCACCCCTGCGCCAAAACACATATAGAATGAGCCCAATGGAAAAAGGGCACATTCAACAAGCGGTGCAGGAGATGCTGCGGGCCGACATAATTTCTCCATCCTCGAGTCCCTGGGGGGCACCGGTGGTCCTAGTCAAGAAGTCAGACGGGTCACTGAGATTCTGTGTGGACTTCCGACGCCTCAATGCCGTCACGCTGGCCGACGCATATCCCCTACCACGTATTGACGACTCATTGGATGCACTGGCGGGAGCAAAATTTTTCAGTACGCTGGATTTATTGTCCGGGTTCTGGCAGGTCCTACTAGACGCGGACTCCCGGCCTAAAACAGCGTTCCGGACACCACAGGGCCTGTTCGAGTTCAACTGCCTGCCTATGGGCCTCCAGACTGCGCCGGCGACGTTCCAACGCATAATGGAGTTGGCCTTAGCAGGCCTCCAATGGGAAACGTGCCTCATCTACCTGGATGACGTCATTGTCTTCAGCCGATCATTCGAGGAACACATTGACCGATTACGTCAGGTATTCCTGCGGTTCCGGAACGCGAACTTGAAGCTCAAGCCGTCGAAGTGCCACCTTATGCAGTCGTCGGTACGCTACTTGGGCCACGTCGTCAGTGAGTCTGGAGTGGCTACAGACCCGGAAAAGACGGCCTGCGTGAGGGCCTGGGCTGTTCCCACAACGGTTCCAGAGGTACGCCGGTTTGTGGGTTTCGTTTCTTATTACCGCCGGTTCGTACCCAACTTCGCAACCATTGCCAAGCCCTTGCACGTGTTGACGGCGAAGAACCAGAGGTTTTATTGGGGCCCTCTGGAGGAAGAGGCATTCCAGCAGCTGCGCTCACGTCTGACAGATGCACCACCATTGGCTTTTCCGGATTTTGGCCTCCCCTTTATCCTGGACACGGACGCCAGCGATGTGGGCATCGGCAGTGTTTTGTCGCAAGTCCAGCAGGGTCGCGAGGTGGTTATCGCCTATGGTAGTCGCGTGCTTTCATCAGCGGAGCAGCGCTACTGCGTCACACGTAGGGAACTCCTGGCAGTCGTTCACTTCGTGCAGCAATTTCGACCCTACCTGTATGGTCGCAAATTTACGGTCCGCACTGACCACGCGGCCTTGCAGTATTCGCTCCGCATCGACCAGCCTTCGGGCCAGCTGGCCAGATGGATAGAGCGCCTGCAGGAGTACAGGTACCAAGTAGTGCATCGCAAAGGGACCAGACATGCCAACGCAGACGCATTGTCCCGACTGGCGCCCCAGGGCCCTTGTGCATGCACCACAGGCGGGGCACGCTGCAAGGAGGCGAGGCCGGAGGGGACAGTCATCGCTCCCGTACGCACGGCGGAGGACGCACAGGGTGAGGTCCAGCTGACCGACCACGACCTGGGGCTGACCTTGGACGATTGGCGACGGCTACAGCTGGAGGAAGCCCCACTGCGAACGCTACGCGCCTTAGCAGAGGCAGGGGGGGAGGAGTACATCGTATGGGAGGACCTCCTCATGCGATGGGACCCGACAGGGCGCCGACGATGCCTGGTAGTTCCGGAGTCGCTGCGTCAACAATTGGTTATGGACGTACACGGCCGCCAGCTGCTGCACCTGGTGGGGCGGAAGACACTGTACACATTAAAGAGTTGGTACTTTTGGCCAGGTATGACCGCTGACGTGCATCGATGGGTCGCTACCTGCGTCGAATGTGCGCGGCGAAAGCCGCCACCCCGGGTAAGCCGGGCGCCCCTACAGCCCATCACGGTGACCAGGGTCAACTAATTGGTTGCGTTGGACATCCTGGGACCACTGCCGGTCACGCCACGGGGAAATAAATACCTGTTGGTTGGAGTCGAGTACTGCACGAGGTGGCCGATGGCGTGGGCCCTCCCGGACCAAACGGCACAGACCATCGCCGATGCCTTCGTGGGAGGCTATGTCCTTGATAAGGGGGCACCGGAGCGGTTGCTCACGGATCAGGGCAGGAATTTCACTTCACAGCTATTGAAGGACGTCTGCTCTATCCTGGGCACTAAAAAGGTCCGAACATCTCCGTATCATCCCCAGACCGATGGGATGGTAGAGCGGCTTAACCGCACCATAGCGGCCATGCTGTCCCAAGTGGTGGACGAAAACCATTCCGACTGTCTTAGCGGCGTACAGGGTGGCCCCACACGCGGCGACGGGGTTCTCGCCGTTTTTCCTGATGTACGGACGGGATCCCGTTCCGCCTATTGAGGTGCAGTTGACGGACATTCCCGCAAGAGCCGACGCATGGCCGAAGGCACTAAAGACCTCCCTCATTTATTTGAGAGAGGCCCGCCAAGCAGCCGAGGCCGCATCGGCCACGAGCCAAGAGAGTAATGTACGGATACGGGAGAGGACGGTGACAGCCAAGCCCTTCAAAGTCGGGGACCAGGCATGGCTACACTGTCCTCAGGTGCTGGTTGGCCTCTCACCAAAGCTGCACCGACCCTGGAAAGGGCCGGTCGAGGTCATTAAAGCACTCCGACCGCAGTGCGTCCAGGTCCAACTGGGTAAGCGACGATGGTTTGTACACCCCACCCGCCTTAAGCCATACATCTCTCCACCGTCATCTTCACCAACATCACCACCAACATCACTGCCAACATCATCATCATCCCTACCCAGGCCAAGGTCGCCGACCACCACGCGCCGACCGGCAGGGGGTTCGGTGCCCTGTGTTCCCTTGTCACCTACAGCACCCCATGTGAGGCCTGACGGAGCGGCAGCACGAGCGGGGGCCGGAGAGACAGCGGCGCCAGGCAAGGCGACACCGGCACCACCGAACCAGGGACCGCGACGAGAGGGCCTTCGAAGGAGGGGGCCGCCACGGTCATCTGCTGCCTGTGGATGTCCGGGCTGTTACGGGATGCTGGCTGGAGACCTGGGCAGGCCGCGCAATTGATTTCGTTGTGTTATGTTGCATTGTATGGTTGTGGGGGGGGGGGGGGTAAGGGCTGTCGTCACTGTCAGTGGGGGGAGGCATGGGGAGATTTAAATGGTCCATGGGGGAGGCAGAACCGAGGACGGTTATTTTTTCTCCGGGGGGGGGGGGGGGGGGGGTGATGTAGGGGTGTCAGGGGAAGGATTCCCACCAATAGATGGGTTAGTGGGAGGGGTGATCGAAGAGATATAAGGAGAGAACGGGCGGGAAGAGGGGGCCTTTGGCGGGAACGAGATTGGGACGGCTGGGGACAGGTGTGGATGGAAGGAAAGGAATAAAGGACGAGACCCCTGCAATCTGGTGTCGGCTCCTACTTTACACATACGTGCTCTTCCATGTTAATTGAATATTAGCCGGGACGGCTACTTTTTTATTATGGGGGGGGGGGGGGGGTTGATGTAATGACATAGTGACATCTACTGGTTGGAAAAGGGAGGCACGGGTACAGGCATCACTATAAACATAATTCAATCCCAAAGGGAGAGGTTTCTGGGCCAAAGGTAAAGGGCAGGGCTGGCCGAGGTACTCTGGTAACCGGCTAGAAGGTTCCAAGAGAGGACATGTCCAGAGGCGGAGCCTAGTCGCACTTGTGGCAATATAAGCGTAGGCGTATTCGTGGTCAGTGTAGGGAGCCTTGGGTCTGGACTGCGTCGCTGCTCGCCGTCATCTTTCTCCGTCGTTCGGCCACGTGGCAGATCTCCTGCGAAGTCCCACCACCCTCGCCGGCACGCCTTCAACCAGTGGCGAGGCCGGAAGTGGGCGGACGGAACCACACTGTGGGATCAACCACGTGTAGCCTGTAGGGATGCTAATATCTACGTGTGTACTCAGAGAAGTAAGAGGATAAGGTTGGCCCATGGTGTGTCCGAATGTGAATAAAGAAGAGAGTACCCTCTACACGACGTGCCGCGGAAGTCGCTCATTACACATGTAAAAATTTCCCTTCATGATTCTATGAACTTCATGATTTGGGTTCGTGACTTGGTTGAAGATTTTTAGTTGTTTTTCCATTGTGGTATCGGTGGAATCAATCATTGTTGCAGGGTATATGCAAAACAAATCAGATGTTTTGTCGTGTTAATAATGGATTCTCACAAGCACAATTGGATGCATGTATTGTGAGCATAGGAATCTATTTGAATCGATTAATCATTGCGTGTCTAACAATTACACATAAGTGGTAATGTTGGTCTAACGTTAATGTGACTGCATGTTGTGAATATCTCTGCCATAGGGTGCTACTGCTGGTCTGGCGGCGGGGTTTCTCTTGGCCTTGTGGGTTGGAGTTGGAGCACAATTCTATCCTCCACCAGCTGACAAAACTCTGCCCTTACCTCTCAACACCAGTGGATGCCTGTGGCTTAACCAGACTGACAGTTTCCTCAATGAAACGATCGTAACCTTGCTGGCTCCGACATCTAATGGGTAAATAGTTATATTCTTTGGTTCTTTCGGTAAAGTCATGTATAAAATTAAATAAAATAATAATAGAATACGACGTTTCGGTTGCAACACAAGCAGTTATAATCAGGTAAAAATTAATGATAAAACATAGACACGGAAACAACATAGGCAGACACACATTCAGACAGAGACATACACAAAGACAAACAGTAATTCCTGCAGTCACGAAAGCTTCAAATCTATGGTAAATAGTTGTTTGCTTTTATACAGTTTTCTATGTCGCCTCCAAACTAATGAAAATGAATGGCATAGTACATATTGCTTAGTTGGAATGGTACATAGTTGCTTACCCATGATTTCACTTGAAACGTATTAAGCATATGATGAGCTCATTTGCTGGTTGTATTTTTTCTTTAGAATATAATGTACTCCTTGATTTGAAAGGACGTTATTAACCAG
This sequence comes from Lethenteron reissneri, assembly GCF_015708825.2. Taxonomy (NCBI): domain Eukaryota; kingdom Metazoa; phylum Chordata; class Hyperoartia; order Petromyzontiformes; family Petromyzontidae; genus Lethenteron; species Lethenteron reissneri. The sequence continues at coordinate 13,418,776 of NC_083815.1, forward strand.
GTAAAGTCTTAACTGACTGTGATGTTTCCATCCTACCTGCATATGTCAGCTGTTATTTCGACTCTCTGTGTCTCTCTCTTTCTCTATGCCTCTCTCTTAGTTCTCTCATGCTCACATGTCCGTTACATTGCACTCTCATGCCTTTGGATTGCACTCTCATGCTCACATGTCTTTTGGATTACACTCTCATACTCACAGCCCCTTCGGATTACACCCGTTGGGTTGCACTGCCTTGTCGAGGAGGCCGCTATTATTCTTCTTCTTTTCTACAGTTACATGCTAATTTCTCACATTGACATCATGTTAATCTCTCACATTAACATAGCCACTTCCGTGTCCTCTAATTTCTCACATTAACATCATGCTAATCCCTCACATTAATATAGTCATTTCCGTGCCCTCATCTAGGAGGCCGCTCTCCTAGCTTACTTTTGCATTCTAATTTTTCACATTAACATCACTAGCCCCGGCCACTTCTTTATAACCCTGGAGCTACACCAATTTCAAACCTTTTAAAACAGTCTGCCTCAGCAACAGACCATGCTTTCCCACCTGATGATAGACGCTTGTGTTGCACCCGAAACTTCGTGATTTATTTTATTTTATTTAATACCTACGTGACTTTACCGAAAGAACCAAAGGGTATATGTACTCCACAAACACTTCGAAACTAAATATTGAGCTTCTTGGTTCTTTCGGTAAAGTCACGTAGTAGGGAAGTAATAAAATAATAAAAAGTAAAACATAATAAAACAATTCTCACGACGTTTCGGCCACAACGCAAGCAGCCGTCCTCAGGTGAAGAACATGTCTGTCGATAAGACAGAGTCTGAATGACACGTCCTAGGCTTGGAGCGTCTATTTAAGCTGGGAGGGAGGAGGAAGAGCACCTTCACAAAAGACTTTGCATATGAAGAGGAATTTAGCATATTTATGGGAAATGCAGGAATGCGAATAGTGCTAATTGTGAAATGCGTGGGAGGTGGGCGGGGGGTTTTCAAAGTCATATTATGCCCATGCATTATGCAGGATTAGCAGCATCAAAGGGAGGGGGCAGGGGCAGCACCAACAAAGGGAAGGAATGTTAATAGTGTGCAGCTGCAGCAACCAAACAACCACGTAACAAGCTAAAGTATAAACTACATAGTATCATCAGTATGCCAAATACACTCTCAATAAGCTGAGATACCAACCGTAAGTAATACATTACAATTCTAGGTCGCAAAAAATATAATATGCTTACAGCTAAACTTTTTAAACTTTTACCTTACATCACACAGGTATATCCCACGCTATATGCTGCCATAGACAAACCCAACATCAAATTGTATACTGTATTACTATACACTACCCTATGTCTTAGAATAATACATAGTGTAATATTACACTATGTATTATTCTACCCACCTAACTGTATACCACACTGCTGTATATTCACCATACAATCACGATACTATATATTACCCTATACATTGTATTAAACATTACACCTTAATACTATTTATATTATGATACAATATACTATACACTATATCATTGACCATCGCGTGAAAGGTACCAAGAGGAAGCAACGAAATATGTCAATGGGAGAGCAGTGCGGGGAAGCTGGCAGCGGAGCAAAGAATCCACTCCCCGAGGAGAACACAAGATATATAGTCAATGTCATTGAGTGGAACGCGGTCTGAAAGCCACCGTAAAAGCGGACACAATCAGTTAAGATCCGAAATGGTTTATTACGTCCTTCCAATGATTGCTAAGCCGGAATCCATCTTCTCGGTTGAAATTGTTTCTGTGTTTGTATATGTGGATCGCCTCATGGACGAATCTCTCATGGTAGCCAGATGGCTTGCAGAGAACCTCTGTCTTGGAGAAGTCAATATCATGTGAGCCCACTGAATTGTAACAGTGATCTGCCACGGCTGAGGTGTTTGCCCCACCGTGTTTCAAGTCTGCTTTATGTTCACGGATGCGGTCCGAGACATGTCGTTTGGTTTCTCCAATGTAACTGCTACCACAGAGGCAACTTAGTTTGTAGATGCCAGGGTACTGTATGTCTGGAACCACATCTTTTACAGACGGGACAAGATCACGGATTTTATGTACTGTGTTGAATCGGACCTGGATCTTGTGTTTAATCAGGATTTTTGAGATCTTTTTTGTGACCCCAGCAATGTAGGGTAACGTGATGGTCTTGAGAGGCTCCTCAACAGGGTCCTTCTTGATGGTTGGAGTGATGGCTTTGCGGATTGTGTAGTCGGAGTAACCATTAGCCTTAAGAGCTTGACGTACATGTTTGAGTTCACTGGCAATGTGTTCCTGGTCGGAAATGCATTGGGCTCTATGGTATAGAGTCTTGATGAGGGAATTCTTCTGGGATGGATGGTGGTGGGAATCCGGTTTTAGGTAAGCATATGTATGGGTGGCTTTCCTGTAGACAGAGTGGCTCATTGAACCATCAGGTCTCCTTTTAATTAGGACATCCAAAAAGGGTAGCTTGCCATCTTTTTCGACTTCCATGGTGAATCTGATGGCTGGGCTGTATGGAATTGATGTGGTCGAGAAATTGGTCTAGAGCAGGCCGGCCATGTGGCCAGATGACAAAAGTGTGATCTACGTACCTCTTCCATAAGGTCGGGCGTAGAGTGGCAGTCTGGATGGCGTCAGTCTCAAATTTCTCCATGAAGACGTTGGCTACAACCAGAGATAGAGGGGAGCCCATTGGGGTGCCCTCAGTTTGCTTGTAGAAAGTACATTCCAGGTGAAGTATGTATTGGTTAAGCAGTGTCTCACCAGGGGGGGGGTACCCCAGCATTCAGTCCTTGATGAACCAAGTCTTCAATGATTGCGATGGTGTCAGGTACAGGAACTTTGGTGAATAAGGAAACCACATCAAAACTGACAAGCAGGTCGTCTGGGGACAGGGAAATCCCCTTGATTGTCGATACCAGGTCAGTAGAGTTTAGTACCGCAGAGGTGGTTTTTCCAGTGAACGGCAGTAGGATTTCAGACAAAAAACGAGCCAGTTTGTATGTGGGGGAGTTGATCGTAGAGACAATGGGACGAAGAGGTGTATCTTCTTTATGTATCTTTGGCAAGCCGTATAATCTTGGTGGCCTGGCTGCAGAAGGTTTCAACGAGAACTGTTTGGTCTGATCAATTAATGCGGTTGAATCAGAAATGAGTTGGTTGGTTTTAGAGACGAGGCTGTTGGTGGGGTCTCTTTTTATTTTTGTATAGCTGCCATCGTTGAGTAGTTCTTGAATTTTGTTGTTGTCCATGATGACAGTGGCATTGCCTTTGTCGGCTGAGAGGATGTCATCCCTCTTTTTTAATTGAGCTAATTCAAATCTTAACTGATTGTGTCCGCGTTTACGGTGGCTTTCAGACCGCGTTCCACTCACAGACATTGACTATATATCTTGTGTTCTCCGCGGGGAGTGGATTCTTTGCTCCGCTGCAAGCTTCCGTTCACCGCTCTCCCATTGACATATTTGTTGCTTCCTCTTGGTACCTATCACGCGACAGTCAATGGTATAGTGTATAGCATATTGTATAATAATAAATAGTATTAAGGTGTAATGTTTAATACAATGTATAGGGTAATATATAGTATCGTGATTGTATGGTGAATATACAGCAGTGTGGTATACAGTTAGGTGGGTAGAATAATACATAGTGTAATATTACACTATGTATTATTCTAAGACATAGGGTAGTGTATAGTAATACAGTATACAATTTGATGTTGGGTTTGTCTATGGCAGCATATAGTGTGGGATATACCTGTGTGATGTAAGGTAAAAGTTTAAAAAGTTTAGCTGTAAGCATATTATATTTTTTGCGACCTAGAATTGTACTGTATTACTTACGGTTGGTAGCTCAGCTTATTGAGAGTGTATTTGGCATACTGATGATACTATGTAGTTTATACTTTAGCTTGTTACGTGGTTGTTTGGTTGCTGCAGCTGCACACTATTAACATTCCTTCCCTTTGTTGGTGCTGCCCCTGCCCCCTCCCTTTGATGCTGCTAATCCTGCATAATGCATGGGCATAATATGACTTTGAAAACCCCCCGCCCACCTCCCACGCATTTCACAATTAGCACTATTCGCATTCCTGCATTTCCCATAAATATGCTAAATTCCTCTTCATATGCAAAGTCTTTTGTGAAGGTGCTCTTCCTCCTCCCTCCCAGCTTAAATAGACGCTCCAAGCCTAGGACGTGTCATTCAGACTCTGTCTTATCGACAGACATGTTCTTCACCTGAGGACGGCTGCTTGCGTTGTAGCCGAAACGTCGTGAGAATTGTTTTATTGTTTTATTTTTATTATTTTATTACTTCCCTACTATGTGACTTTACCGAAAGAACCAAGAAGATGAATCCCTGCAGTCACGAAAGCTTTAAATCGAAATTTAAATATTGCGCTTCACGCATTAATTATCCCATTTCTTTTGGACCATTGCTTATTCATGAATATATTATTTTCATTATTGCAATAACATGTGGGCCCAGCACACCACACGATGAGATTCCAATAACATAATACAACAACAAAAAACGCAATCATCTATTCGGGCGCGGCGGGACCACTTGAAAGGGGTTTCATGAGGATATTGCTGAGGTATCCTCTGTGTGCCGTTCTCTCTCTGCAGGCTGCCTCCGGATCAGCCTGCTATAGCCAGCACCTGGTATTCTCTGTCCTACCTCTACTACAGTGCGGTGGGGACCTTGGGAGTGGTCATTGTGGGAATGTTCGTCAGTGTCCTGACAGGTAACATACTAAGATCTGATTGATATATTAATTTAACACGTAGGCTTTCACGACCAATGTTATTCATAATAAAGGTTTTTGGGTTAGATCACATAAATATAAATGTGTTAACTCACCACCACCCGACAGTTTGTCACATGAACAAAATGTGCTAAATAGCTATTCAACACAGCAGTGGTGAGTAAACCCACAACATTTACAATTTAAGTACAACGTTTTACTGGTGATTAGAACCAGCGTCATCAGGCGATTTGCCAGAATTGTGACGAAGTCATCCTGCTTCTGGTCACAAATAATGCTAAATTATGTCATCACTATGAGCCTATCAGATGCAAAGATTCGAAACGAGATTATTGTAATGATATAAATTATAATGGTTTATTTTCATCTGAAAGTATGCAGGACATTTTGTATTTTATTATGTTTTATTTGTATAATTTTATTATTTTCCTTCTACGTGACTTTACCGAAAGAACCAAGAAGATATGCAGGACATATTACTAAAAATCTCACTAGAATATGCCTGATATCAGATTCATTCCAGAAAATGGAAAGATCGTTTGAAGCAGAGCTGTGTGCTGTTGTTTGTCGACAGGTGGTAGGAAAGGGAAAGAAGTTAGCCCTTCCCTTCTCGTGAGGTCCTGTCTCCCGTGCAGTTGGAGGAAATCACATTCAGATACTGCAGTGAGTACTACGACGACTAAACTGTGATGGCCGATAAGGAGCTGTGACGGTATCGCCACGTTGTTGCCGTGATGTATATTTAGGCTCTCTGTGGGACGCCTTTAGAGCACTGGTATGTAATATTTTGCTTCCACATCAAGTACAGGGCGCCACCACTCTGCACTTCGCCGGTGGTCGTCATCCCTTTATTCTCAAAATCTAAACAGTGGTCTGATTGGTCAATGCGAATCGATAGGCACATAAATGAATGCAATATATTAACTGTAATAATTGTTCGTCAGCACAATTCCCTTCTTATTTAATTGGGATTATCCATGTTTGGATTCGTGGTATATTGGTTAGTGCACTACACAATTAACCGGGCATCCTAATTTGGATCTATAGCCATAGCTAACATAAGGGACAAGTGATATCTGAACTGGTAGATGGCAACAAGTCCGCCCTGACCAGTAGGAGATAGTATGGACAAACAACCCTCATGACCTTCACTTTGAGAGGACGCTTTCAATGAGCAAAGGGCTGTAACAAAAATATTAATAATTGGAGAATCGAACTGATGGGTTTTATGGTTCGGTTTAGGTAACCGAAAACAGGAAAACGGTAGGTCATAATAGTGTTCATTAGTAACATGTTATGGGGAATCGTGTTTTTGACCTCGGTTTGCAGCCCGGGACAAGTTTACCATTCCACATATAACAATAACATGACACGTACTTAAATCGTTAATGTGAGTACAATACATAATTCAATGAGAGCATAACCAATTAGTTAGCATGTCAAAGAGTATTCATGAAAATTGCTCTTGACTTCAAGGTAATATTGTATTTTACCCCGATATATTGTATACATTATGTCATAGTTAAAGGTTAATTATCTTAAGAAACAATTAATGTGTCTATCTCATAGTCTATTTATGTCTGTGTCTGTCTATATCCCTGTGTCTGTCTATTTCATTGTCTCTCTGTGTCACTCTATGGTTCTCTATCCCTATGCCCTTCTCTGTCTCTTTGTCTCTGTGTGTACGTGTCTCATTACTCCATGCTACAGAAAGCATACATGGTTGTCGTTTACGGTTCACCAACGACAATACATGTACAGTTATTTCTGATTAACGATGGCACTTTTTAGTTCAGTTCAACTTCCTTATTATTATTGTGAAATGTTTATATCAATATGTATAAAGCAGGTGGGATATATGTGTGTTATTATAAATCACCATTGCACATTCTTCATTGTCCTGCAGGTTGTGGAGAAAGTTGCATCGGCTGCAGTCCCAAGCAAACCACTCGGAAAATGTCACACAGCAAGCATGGGTACAACCAACCCCAGTTTTGATATTGGTGAGGCAATGTAAAGTCGAAGCAAGACCAGTCTCTAATGAGTTATTAGGACTTTAGCTAAAGCTATCATTGGCAGTGCTTCTGGCACTGTATCACTATCGCTGCCATGTACACAGGGGTTCGTTCTTGTACTATCTTTGGTTCCAAAGCACAAACTCAAATGACAGACAAACATACGGCATTGTTTCAATAATTCACGACTGGTGTGATGATTTGAAAACTATTGTAAATCCGTCATCTGTCAATAGGCAAGTCTAGCAAGCAATAACAAATAATAGTCAATCCTTTAGACATTCAATTAAGTGCTTAGATCGGCAATGGGGAGCAGCCAGAGCACAACCAGCACCTACACATTATTCACAACACTTCGTTATATTGGAACAGTATATGGTACACTGACATTTTAAACAACATCCCTTCTTCTGGGCAGTGAGATGACAAGTATGGAAATTATGAATTCATGTCGAATCAGCTTGCTCTATGTGGTGATATTAAATGGTAATTTGGAATATACCAGCCCGTGATCACTTACTGAATTTGAATTAGGTTATGACAACGATGCTGTGACAATCCTGAGGTGTTTCCATGAGAATATGCTCAATTTTACTTGTAATTTAGGTTAGTCCATATACATTTGAAAAACTATTTCTTAAAAAAAAAAGTGGCATCTTGTACTGTATGTCAGATATTAATATCCACTATTTGCTTTTAGGTAAAGATAATTCTAATTTAGCATCTCCTATACTAAGATCTGTACTGTAAACATCTGCAACGTCACAGCATGTCCATGAAAGACAGCCCAACAGCTTATTGGGCCTTTCTTGCTGAAAGACATAAAATATATCTATCAGCTTGCAATGGTGACATGTAACAACCAGTCGCTGGTCACTTCACCGACATTGTCTATTGCTATTGTTATTCTAATCTCAGTTGGAAATGAAATCCTAAACGTCTTGCATTCTATTCCAAAGGCATGCTCTTCATCCATATTAACATAATATATTTGTAGTGGATTCAACTGAGTCGCAGACGTACGTACTCCTTGGAGGCAACACATTTATTAATACCAACACACTAACACAAAGGGGTAACTGCCCCTTTACCAGATAACGACCTATGGTGGTGGACCACCAGGCTAACTACACTAATTACACTGGGAGTAGCTGCAATGGACAGAACCCCGGCTTTGGTCCAGGTCCATGTGTTGGTGACTATTTTCGGATATAGAACGTAGAACGTAGATCTTCAGGATAACAACAGCAACGCTGACCCCCGGTCCCTCTCGGGACCCAGTTTATATCCTCAATGGTCGTGGCTGGCTCCGCCCTTGGCCTAGACCACCTTCTCTAATCATCTACAGTGAGGGAAAAAAGTATTTGATCCCCTGCTGATTTTGTACGTTGGCCCACTGACAAAGAAATGATCAGTCTATAATTTTAATGATAGGTTTATTTGAACAGTAAGAGACAAAATAACAACAACAAAATCCAGAAAAACGCATGTCAAAAATATTATAAATTGATTTGCATTTTAATGAGAGAAATAAGTATTTGACCCCCTCTAAATCAGAAAGATTTCTGGCTCCCAGGTATATTTTATACAGGTAACGAGCTGAGATTAGTAGCACACTCTTAAAGGGAGTGCTCCTAATCTCAGCTTGTTACCTGTATAAAAAAACATCTGTTCACAGAAGCAATCAATCAGATTCCAAACTCTCCACCATGGCCAAGACCAAAGAGCTCTCCAAGGATGTCAGGGACAAGATTGTAGACCTAAAAAAGGCTGGAATGGGCTACAAGACCATCGCCAAGCAGCTTGGTGAGAAGATGACAACAGTTGGTGCAATTATTCGCAAATGGAAGAAACACAAAAGAACTGTCAATCTCCATCGGCCTGGGGCTCCATGCAAGATCTCACCTCGTGGAGTTGCAATGATCATGAGAACGGTGAGGAATCAGCCCAGAACTACACGGGAGGATCTTGTCAATGATCTAAAGGCAGCTGGGACCATAGTCACTAAGAAAACAGTTGGTAACACACTACGCCGTGAAGGACTGAAATCCTGCAGCGCCCGCAAGGTCTCCCTGCTCAAGGAAGCACGTATACATGCCCGTCTGAAGTTTGCCAATGAGCATCTGAATGATTCAGAGGACAACTGGGTGAAAGTGTTGTGGTCAGATGAGACCAAAATGGAGCTCTTTGGCATCAACTCAACTCGCCGTGTTTGGAGGAGGAGGAATGCTGCCTATGACCCCAAGAACACCATCCCCACCGTCAAACATGGAGGTGGAAATATTATGCTTTGGGGGTGTTTTTCTGCTAAGGGGACAGGACAACTTCACCGCATCAAAGGGACGATGGGCGGGGCCATGTACCGTCAAATCTTGGGTGAGAACCTCCTTCCCTCAGCCAGGGCATTGAAAATGGGTCGTGGATGGGTATTCCAGCATGACAATGACCCAAAACACACGGCCAAGGCAACAAAGGAGTGGCTCAAGAAGAAGCACATTAAGGTCCTGGAGTGGCCTAGCCAGTCTCCAGACCTTAATCCCATAGAAAATCTGTGGAGGGAGCTGAAGGTTCGATTTGCCAAACGTCAGCCTCGAAACCTTAATGACTTGGAGAAGACCTGCAAAGAGGAGTGGGACAAAATCCCTCCTGAGATGTGTGCAAACCTGGTGGCCAACTATAAGAAACGTCTGACCTCTGTGATTGCCTACAAGGGTTTTGCCACCAAGTACTAAGTCATGTTTTGCAGAGGGGTTAAATACTTATTTCCCTCATTAAAATGCAAATCAATATATAACATCTTCGATTTAAAGCTTTCGTGACTGCAGGGATTCATCTTCTTGGTTCTTTCGGTAAAGTCACGTAGAAGGGAAGTAATAAAATAATAAAAATAAAACATAATAAAATCAAATAATTCTCACGACGTTTCGGCCACAATGCAAGCAGCCGTCCTCAGGTGAAGAATGAAACACCACCAAGCTTGGAGCGTATATTTAAGCTGGTTTGGAGGGGGGGGGGAGGTGGGAAGAAGAGCGCCTTGACAAAATAATTTACAGTGCATAATAACAAATAGTATAACATTTATATGCTTAATACAATGTACAAAGTAATATATAGTATCGTAATTGTATAGTTAACATATAGCAGTGTGATACACATTAGGGTGGGTAGAATAATACATAGTGTTATATTAAAATGTATAAGGTGGTGTATAGTAATACAGTATATAATTTAATGTTGGGTTCGTCTATAGCAGTATATAGTACGGTGTAGACTCGTGTGATGTAAGAGAATAAAGTTTAGCTGGAAGCATATTATATAATTTTTACGACGTAGAATTGTAATGTATTACTTACTGTTAGTAACTCAGCTTATTGTAGAGTATAGTAAGTATACTGATGATGCTATGTAGTTTATACTTTAGTTGTTTATGTAGTTTATACTTTAGTTTTCTACGTGGTTGTTTAGTAACTGCAGCTACGTACTATTAACATTCCTTTCCTTTGTTAATGCTACCCCCCTTCCCTCTCCCTTTGATGCTGCTAATCCTGCATAATGCACGGGCATAATATATAATTTTTTACGACGTAGAATTGTAATGTATTACTTACTGTTAGTAACTCAGCTTATTGTAGAGTATAGTTAGTATACTGATGATGCTATGTAGTTTATACTTAAGTTTTTTATGTAGTTTATACTTTAGTTTTCTACGTGGTTGTTTAGTAACTGCTGCTACATACTATTAAAATTCCTTTCCTTTGTTAATGCTACCCCCCTTCCCCCTCCTCTTGATGCTGCTAATCCTGCATAATGCACGGGCATAATATTAATTTGAACCCCCCCGCCCACCTCCTACGCATTTTCCATATGCTAAATTCCTCTTGATATGCAAATTATTTTGTCAAGGCACTCTTCTTCCCCCCCCCTCCAAACCAGCTTAAATATATGCTCCAAGCTTGGTGGTGTTTCATTCTTCACCTGAGGACGGTTGCTTGCGTTGTGGCCGAAACGTCGTGAGAATTATTTTATTTTATTATGTTATATCTTCTTGGTTCTTTCGGTAAAGTCACGTAGAAGGGAAGTAATAAAATAATAAAAATAAAACATAATAAAATAAAATATTTGATTATGTTTTATTTTCATCAAAATAAAATATTTTATTATGTTTTATTTTTATTATTTTATTACTTCCCTTCTACGTGACTTTACCGAAAGAACCAATAAGATGAATCCCTGCAGTCACGAAAGCTTGAAATCGAAATATATAACATTTTTGACATGAGTTTTTCTGGATTTTGTTGTTGTCAGTGAGCAAACGTACAAAATCAGCAGGGGATCAAATATTTTTTTCCCTCACTGTAGCAGGATCTCGCCCCGACACGTGAACACCCCTAGCCTCCACTTGGGGCCCCTGTGTAGACTTTACCCGGCACTTGTCTTCTAGGGTCAACCAGAGTGCCATGGCCTACATTAACCCCATTCATGGCCGGCATTCTCTCACTCCCACCGATAGGGGACAGAACTGCACACGCACCGAGCCCCTCTAGGGCTGGTACTACATCCACATATATGGGGTGTCTGCGATGTCAATACATTGCATGCTGTGCCTCTTTCCCCGCCGCCCGCGGAGTGGTGAGGTCACGTTCCAGGCGCTGCTCTGCAGGCCCAAACCCCTCGCGGTCTATCTCCTGACCCGCCTCTCCCGGAGCTGTCTGGGGGATCACCCCTCCTCATCTTCCTCCTCCGAAAACCTTTTGGTAGGTTGTCTTCGTCTCGTATACATTTGAATCCTATGCAAATCAAAGCAGTAAGTATTTTCACTTCTGGTACCAGATGTAGTGTGTATTTGACGAGGCACACACTGCAGTCTGGAGGCACCATGATTTATTAACACCTTAACAGGCTTACAAGTTAACCATACTCAGGGCTATTCTAGACCCCAAAAAGGGAGAGGGGGTCCCTGCCTCATTGAGTCCCTACGACCGACGTTCTTCGGCTCCCCCCGATGCGACCACACACGGACAGCTCTCCCGCTCGACCACCACGATCGCTCTGCCTCCGTCCCTTCTATCCTCCTCGAGCATGGCCCCGCTCCGCCTCTCGCCACGCCCCTTCCTCGGTCTCTCCCGACGGAACCAGAGCCAGTGTGACATGGCCCCCCGGGCTCCCATTTCTGGACCCCCTTCATCACTCTATATCGGCACGTCCTCTCTCTATCTCCGACGGGACCCCGCTTCGCGGGCTTGCTTCTCCGATGAGTCCCCGTCGGCCCCCATCGAGAGGTAAGTGCGCATTCACACACCTGTTGGGGTCATAGTAGGCTTATACGCCACAGAGACGCTATTTACGTCTCTACATCTACACTACATACAGATGTACATTAACAATGGGGAAAAGGGTGTAAGTACATAACAACAACACGAGAGGAGAAAGAAAAATGCAGTAAACCTTGAACGCTCGGAATCCCCTCCATCACCAACATCTCCCACCCTAACCCTGTAACAACACCCGCAAGCACAATAAAGGCTAGGTTCAGCCAACAGTCGATACAACTTACCGAGTGCGACAAACAACTGACGGTGTGGGAGTGTGTGTGCATGGGGATCACAAAAACCGAAGAGTTTTTGATCGAGTCCTTGTGGCCGGGCCCCCAGGGGAGGTGGGTTTGCTCTCCCTGGAGGTCCCGGGGGGAATATGCAAATGTCCCTGTCGACCCCGGCTCCTCATAAAGAGCAGTAGGCTGGGTTGACAGGTTTTCCTCTCCCAAATCCAGTAGAGACGGCGCAGGCGGCGGCTCGGAGGACGTCAGGCGTGCGGCACCTGAGGCCGGGATCACATGACTCCGCTGAGGGCCAACCTCAGCGGGCACACACCTTAGCTTGCCCGACACATCTGACACTCGGTGCCTGCGGTGTGGAGATGGAACAAACTCGCGTGGAGTGATGAAAGGCTTGAGGCGTGAGGGATATACAAACCAACTCCGCCACCCCAAGTGGATCTGGACACACTGTGGTCGAACGACCCGAATCACATCAACCTGCTCTCTCCAGGGTTTGAACAACTTGGGTGACGTACCCACCAGTACCTGTGGACAGTGCAACCAGGCTCTGTCCCCAGGTGCCCACTCATGTGCAGAAGCACAGAAACCCTTCAGCTGCTCATTGGCCAATTGGCACGAATGGAATTTACCCTGGAAGCTTCCCGCGCTTCAGAAAGCTTTTGAAGGATGAAGCGCATGGAGCCAGAATTTTTTTTATTTAGCCTTGTTGGGTGCGGCTCGTAACTGAACATCAATCGGGGGGTCGTGTTCTCTTCCATACATAAAAAAAACGGTGAGTAGCCAGTGGATGCGTGAGGGGCCAACCTATATGCAGATAGGACTCTGGGAATATGCAAATCCCAGTTGTGTTGGGACTCGCTGATCTGATGGCTCAACATGGAGGTCCTGTGCAGCCGCTCAACCATGCCATCGATCTGTGGGTGGTATGGTGTCATGCGTAGTTTCTTTGTTCCCAACAAATCGCACACTTCTCGCAACAATTTTTAAGAAAAAATGTTGCCCTAATCGGTCATAAGACGTTCGGGAGCACCCGTGTCCATTAAATAGCCATTGAGGAATGCCTCAGTGATGATCGTTGCCGCCGACTGGTTGTGGAGCGGCCAGGCCACAGGCCATCGTGAAAAATACTCGATATATACTTAGTCCCATGAGGGGTAGTGGGAAATGGACCTAGGATGTCCAGAGCAACTAGTTCATTCACGCGGAAAACCTGAATCGATTGCAACGGTGGACAACAGGGTTTCGCCAGCGGCTTCCGCCGCGCACACTACACACACCCTTTCATCAAATTAGCGACGTCCTCAGCCATGCCAGGCCAGAAGAAGTCCAACTTAAGTGTGGCCAACTTCTTATGCACACCCAGGTGCAACAGGCGCTCGTGTACCACCCAAATTACCTTACCCCGCAGGGCAGTGGGCATAACAATGTTATAACGGCGCAACCCTCTGTCCCAATGCATGACCAATTTGCCTCTAAGAATAACAGAGGCGACACCCCATTGATCCCCGCCCCCATCAGTCTCTCTGGCACGGCATCACATTTTAAGCAGGGAAGCATCTTTAACCTGGAGGCGCCCCCATTCTTCGTGGTCCAACCCAGTGACGGCGTCAGGCACCACCGGACCCTCGGCCACCTCAGATATTACAACCTCGGGCCGACACTGCATGGGGAGGGGCCAAGTGCTCATTGGGTGGCTTACAGTGCCCGGAGCCCAAAAAACATGCTCACCCGTAGCTTATTGGTAATTGCGACAGGGCATCAGTGTTTGTGTAACGGGAGCCTATGCGATAGGTAACTTTAAATGAGTTGTCCTGGAGGACCTCCAACCAGCATGAAAGTTGGCCAGAAGGCTGTTCAACACGCAGTGCGTACTGTAGCGCTGCACGGTCAGAGCGCACCTCAAAGTGTCTACCATACAAATAGGGGCGATACTGTTGCACAAAAAACACAATAGCTCACAGTTCCCGGCGTGTGACACAATACCTTTCATGTGCGACAACACTCTCGATGCTATTGACAACTTGGGACATAACAGCTCTATTTCCGGTGTTACTAGCGTCTGTATCAAGGACGAACGGCAAGGAAAAGTCGGGGTAGCGGAGGGGAGGGGCGTTCACCAATCCATCCCAGAGCGCAACAAATGCGACCTCCACCTCCCCCCAATGGAATTTATGTCCGTTTGCCGTCAAGGTGTGGAGAGGTTTGGCGATGGTAGCGATCCTGGCGACAAAACGACGGTAATAGGACGCAAATCCTATGAAACTGCACACCTCCCCCACCAACGTGGGGGTCGGCCAAGTTCGAACACATGCGGTTTTGTCTGAGTCAGTCACAATACCCAATTCGCTTACTATGTGGACAAGATACCGAACCGATTTCTGGAGGAAGTGACACTTCTGTGGTTTAAATGTCAGGTTGGCCGCACGCATTTTGAGAATGACAGCGCGTAGCCGTTCCAGGTGTTCGTCAAATGTATGGCGAAAATTATAACATCGTCGAGATATATCAAGCACGATTCCCACTGGAGACCAGCCAGAACCATAATTTTGGTTCTTTCGGTAAAGTCACGTCGATATAATCGCTGGAACAAAATTTATTTAGTTTTATATCTACGTGACTTTACCGAAAGAACCAAAGAGGATGGATCCCTGCAGTCACGAAAACTTCAAATCTAGATTCAGCCAGAACCAGTTCCATTAATCGCTGGAACGTAGCCGGCGCAGAATGAAGACCCATTGGAAGCCGATTGAATTTGAACAAGTCCTGTGGCGTATGAAAGGCTGTTTTGGGCTTAGAGGCTTCGTCTAGCGACAACTGCCAAAACCTGGATAGGAGATCAAGAGTGGAAAATAACCACGCTCCTGCTATAGCATCCAGTGAGTCATCCATTCGAGGTAGAGGGTATGCATCAGCAACTGAGATCTTATTAAGCTTATGGAAATCAAAACAAAAGTGCAAGCTACCATCGTGATTTTTACCAAGTACAATTTGGGCTCCCCATGGGCTGGTGGATGGTGAAATAATGTCCGCGGCTAACATTTTGTCAACCGCCAGCCAAATGTGTTCTCTTTCCATAGGGCTCAGCCAGTTGGGATTCTGCCAGATAGGAGCGGCGTCACCCGTATTAATATGATGACTCAAAAGCGTAGCGCGGCCGATATCAAATTTTCCTTTGCTAAAAACATCCGAAAATTCGCGCAACGCGCTTTCATTTCCCCCTCTGGACCTCGGACAATTCCGCATTCTCCGAACAAAGCGTATCCATCCACCCCTCATCAGGAGTCTGGTGCAGCCGTGTATTTGACGCGGCACCCACACTGCCAACGATGCTTCCCTCATGAAGTGCTGGCGATGCATGAGCTAGCACGATACCTTCCTGGATGACCGGCGTGTCTAACCCTGCGTTAAGAACCTGAATGAAGGCTTTCTGATCATTGGATACCAACGTCTGGGCCCCTACTAATGTCAATCCACGACTGGTTTTATGAGAAGGTCCCAAGAGGATTCCTCCCGCTGTTGCCCCCTGGTCTAGCGGCTTCCGCAATCTTAGGGGGGCCAACATTTGCGTGCCGGGGGGAATCTTAACCATTCTACGTGCAAGTGCTTGCACGATAGCGAGAAGGAGAAGGCAAAAATGCCATTCGACGGCCGGATGATAATTCCAGGCACCCCTGGTCAATCAAAATTTGCAGGGGCATCCTTCCCAGAAAATTTGTCCCGAGCAGGCAAGGAATAGCAAAGGACGTTGAAACAAGAACCTGTCCCGTCAATTTGACATCCACAATGCACACCTCCGCTATTATTCTCCAAATAATGCCCAATGAGCCGCCGTTTGCGGCGAAGCACAGAGCTTCGACAGGGCATAAGGAACGACAATTAGGGGGCAAGATATTATGAATCAACTCTGAAATGATGGTCGCTGATGCACCGGTGTCAACGAACATCCTAATTTCAACCCCTTCTATCAATCCAATAAGACCAGACGAACTTGCGGTCGCGGCCACCACTCGATAGGTCAGCTCCAACCACTGACCCGGTCGGAGTGGCTGGCCGGCCCGATCAAAGTCAAAATCCTCCTGCACCGACGCGCGACCGGAATGGAAACCAAACGCACTAGATGGGTGAGGTGGATTCAGGGGCCAAGTGTGGAATGTGTCGCAACTCGCCTTAGGGTGCAGTGGAGCGAAGGACGGTCGGGTGGATGATGACAGTGGTCCGGGGAGGCTGTGTCGTTGCACGCGGCAGCCCAATGAGACGTTCCCCAGCAGGCCGCAGCTGTAGCACACGATGGGGCTGCTCCCGGGATGAGGAGATGTCTTCCGCCGTCGCTGGTCGTCCGCCCGTCGCACCATGCCGTCTCCTCGCCCGCCTCCACTCTGGGTCGATGCGCAGGCTAGGACAGGCTCCACGTCTTCAGTTGTATCCCCTTGTGCCGTTGCAAGAGCTGTTGAGCCTGAATGCATCTTGCAACCTTGATAGACAAGTCGACTCCGTCATGGTCCATCCTCGGAAAGGCAGCCATTGCTAGAGCCGGCATTACCCAGTGACATCCACGATGGCACTACATACGTGATATCCACAATGTAAGTACATCGCACACCGTGCCTCTCTCGGGCCGGCACCACACAGTGACATCCATGTAGTGACATCCATGATGTCACTACATATTTACCAAAAACATATTGTCTCTTTAATATTAGACAAGCAACAATTATTGTGGACGTTCTTCACTGACATACATTTGCTGCAGAGTACAGTTGCTGTTTCATTAAATTGAATAGTAACTGAAATGCTGATCGAAGAAAGACTGGTGTTAGTTTTGCATGTGATCCTATGCTAATTCTCTGTTTTGAGATGGGGCTTCAACCCTATAAACAGTTCTTTCACAACATTGATGGGCACTGCGATATTTACTGTGTTATACATTATGCACAATGAAGTTCAATATTTTTTTTACCTCGTCTACAAGTAATTAAATACATATGGCATTGTAATACTTTGTCAACCTTAAAGTTTTCCAGTGTTATCCAAAACCCAAATGTGCTAAAGCAAACCCGTAATATGAGTGTCCCTTTCCTCTCTAATTTGAAAATATATTTTTAAAGCATCGGCCTACTATGTCTATCATTTATGTTATGAGTTGGTGTTCATGATTTAGATGGTGCACGTTTTGAGTTGTGCAATCCCTACGGTAAACGTTTTCTTTTTTCCACTCTACAGGTCAGGGGGCAGGTCACACTCTAAAAAAAATAGATAGTTCTTTTCCCACAGATATGTTGTTCTAAACTTCTAATTTCAATAGAAATGTAATTCAATGAAGAGTAACGTGATATTGGTTGCTAGCATTGTATCGATATTCCAGATATATTACAAATGATATTTTTTGTAATGTCACCCAGGTTGCCAGTGTATATATTTTTTGGATATTGCATTGAATAGTTTAACCATGATTGCTTTCTTATTCCATATGGCAGATACATTTTTGCTCAAAGTTCATGTGCTTTCCGTGGTAGAATGAAAGGTAATAAGAGCTCATTACTGTGTTTTGTCTTCTGGGATCTTCGAAATGTGCACCAAGAACGTTACACATTGCAATACTAGAATGCAATATAATAATTGAGGTGTCCTGTTTCACTATTACTCAGTTAAATTTCGATTTAAAGCTTTCGTGACTGCAGGGATTCATCTTCTTGGTTTTTTCAGTAAAGTCACGTAGAAGGGCAATAATAAAATAATAAAAAACATAATAAAATAATTCTCACGACGTTTCGGCCACAACACAAGCAGCCGTATAATAAAATAATTCTCACGACGTTTCGGCCACAACGCAAGCAGCCGTCCTCAGGTGAAGAACCCTACTCCTTCCCTTTGATGCTGCTAATCCTGCATACTGCATAATGCACGGGCATAATATGACTTTGAACCCCCCCCCACCTCCTACGCATTCCACAAGTAGTGACTAATCCCATATCTGCATTTCCCATAAATATGCTAAATTCCTCTTAATATGCAAATTACTTTGCCAAGGCGCTCTTCCCCCTACAACCCAGCTTAAATATACGCTGCCAAGCCTGGTGGTGTTCATTTAGACGCTGTCTTTCTGACAGCCCTGTTCTTCACCTGAGGACGGCTGCTTGCGTTGTGGCCGAAACGTCGTGAGAATTATTTTATTGTTTTATTTTTATTATTTTATTATTTCCCTTCTACGTGACTTTACCGAAAGAACCAAGAATATGTATTACTCAATTATTACAGCGTAATGCTTGCATAAAAGTTAGGACAGATTTATTGGAATTATTTAGTTAAAACTATTAAGCAAGATGTCTGTAATTGCAACCTACTGGTAATAAGTAAATATGAAGGAAGTATAAACATAATTGCTGTAATATCAACACAACAATAAAATCTGACGATGCTTTTTCTCTTATGTATTATTATTTTCAGTGTATTGCTTTATATCTGAACTATGTTTTATTCAAAGTTGTGGTAGATTTGGCAAGTTATTTAAAATATGCAATGGTCTGTATTGAGAGAAAGAGAGAAAGAACACTCCCAAATCCTCCAAGGCAAATACCAACGGATGGTGCCTATCGTTTTAATGTCATGTGTAAATAGTAGGCTATGTACTATATAGATGTTTACAAAAATGTTAATTGGAAAATGTCAATATAAGGAATAAAAAAATGGTTCACAAGCTGGTATGTATAATTCAGTAATTTACAATGAATAAAATATTATAATACATTTTTATATATTGGTGGTTAATTACACCATAGTGCCGCAGCTGAAGCTTTATGGACTCAAAAGTTGCTCGCTTAAAATCATCTGCTAACCAGTTTTATATCACTCTGAACTCTTGTTTTAATAACTACACATTTAAAGGATTACCTTTTGTAATTTAGCATATTATTCTATAACGTACGGAATGCTTAAAATGTTTCACTCTATAAAAAATGTCAATGTAATAATTAAATGTACTTCAACTTTTTATTAACGTAAAAATAATACTTATTTTTCCTTATCTTCTCTGCTGCTTATTAACCCTTTCCCATTCCGAGACATCTCCAAGCTGGAGGGTGGGTCCGTTCACCACTGAATCTTTGAACGCGCAATTGGTTAACATTAATTGTATTTAGAGAGGCATAGCCCTGTTGTTTATAAAGACATTGTACTCACCGCAGAAAACTGTAGAGGCGCGACCGCACTCTATGATAGCTGGCGCCAAAATGTGTCCGCATATGTCATCAGAACAGAATCGGAAGAAAACTGCTGACTTACACATACGTCATCGGAATGGGAAAGGGTTGAAGGTGTTTTTTTGCATTCAGGGTGAACGCCGGGAAGACCGTGTGAGTGGATATGGTGGAATAGGAGGAAATTTACACCCTCACCTCCGCCATATGTCATCCACGAAGAGGTTTTTAGGAACTTGAATCCTCCATATCCTAAGAATTGGTTCTGAAGTCCAGTCACCAATTACAGGAGACCCCTGAATATCGTGGGGGTTACGTTGTAGAAAAGTTCTGCGAAAGCAAGAGAAAGCATGGTTTAACCGACTCATATTTACATCTTTTGGTGATCCCTCACTTCGTAGGGTCAAACCAACGCTTTACATTCTGCAGGCACATGGCCCTATAATTTAATAGATCTCGGAAAGCCAAGCCGCCTTCTTTTGCTGGAAATGTAAGGGACAGATAGGTCAATGCATGGGAGTTTATGGTTCCAAATAAAAGAACAGATTCGGAAATTAAGTGTATTAAAATAGGCCTTGGGATGCAGGAGGGGACCATTCTTGGGTCATATAACAATTTAGGGAGGATCATAATTTTAACCAAATTTACCCTGTTTAGAAGAGAAAGGGGGACATCTGCCCAAACTGCCAACGAGGCTACAATCTTTTGGAGCAAGGGGGGAAAGAGTTTTCGAAAAGTGAAGATAGAGAGGAGTGGGGAGTGACGCCTAGTTATTTAATTTGGGATAGGGACCACTTAAAGAACAACATACCTTCCAGGGGTTTGGGTGAAAAAGAAGTTGGAAATCTGGTGGAGCACCATAGAAGCCCCTCTGAAGTTACTTCTGGGGAAAGAGTCCATTATATTATTGGTTCTTTCGGTAAAGTCACGTAGAAGGGAAACAATAAAATAATAAAAATATGAAACAATAAAATTCTCACGACGTTTCGATTACGACACAAGCAATCATCATCAGGTGTGAAAACCACAGCAAGAAAATTTGAAAAAAGTGGCGGTGAGCATGTTTTCATGTGACTATCATTTGATCTTATGGATTTGGATGCCTAGGTTTTTATTCATAGTCTACATTTTGTAAATGTAATGAGTTGAAGACATTTGCATTGAGATGTATTTTGTAATAATAGGGTTTTCCCCTTTTTTTTGGCAACAAAACTGAAACCTTTTACGAGGATTAATGTATGTATTAACCACAATACTTGCAGTCAAAATGCAAACAAAAAACATACTATGATAATATATGCATTGTCCTTGAAACTGATTGGTCCACACCAAGGGATGGCTTTCTTTTGAGCCTCGACCCAATTGGTGCTCGACCAGAGGACGCCAAAAGGTGTGGACCAATCAGTTTCAAGGACAATGCATATATTATCTTAGTATGTTTTTTGTTTGCATTTTGACTGCAAGTATTGTGGTTAATGCAGACATGAATCCTTGTTAAAAGGTTTCAGTTTTTTTCCATAAAAAAGGGGATAAATCCTATTATTATATTTTGGTACTGGCAAAGGAGGTCTAATGATGCATTTTGTAGTCAAATTTTATGTTCCAATTGTTGGCGCTAAGCATCATGCGCATGTCAGTTTTTATTCTAATTTTGGAGGTAACCTGTCGTGGGAGATCATTAACAGATTACAGCGAGTACAAAGGTATGGAGTTCTACGCTTTCATTCTCAACTTGCTGCTATCAATTACGCCCCAGTCTATTTATTTTGTCTTCAATTAAGCAAGGTTTGATTCTTCAGATACAATTGTGCGCGTGATGCAGTAATGGCAGCATCGAAGTGTGTTCTTGTCACCCAATTATTCATAACATTGCTTGCATCTGTAGTGGCGGTGCGCGCCGACAAGGTGGGGGCGTGGGTGTGCGCGCGCCGGGCATGGCTACATCGAGTGTGGGGGGTGTTGACGCACACTGACAGTGATGGATCACGGGGCGGCGCTGGGTGCGTGCTTGTGCACGCAGACACGATATGGGAAAGAGGATCGTAGAGAGAGCGCTGGGTGATTGGTCAACTTGGGTGGGTGCTCTCAGCGACGTCCGCATGGAGGACTATAAAGGGGGACGCGCGAGAGCACTCGGGGATTCATCATCTAAAAAAGCACTCGGGGAGTTATTACCAGCTGAAGATCGAAGACGGAGTTGAAGAGATAGGGCCCTGAGACCCCTAGCCCCGCTGTCCTTGTAAGGGCCGGGACCCTGTGCGGCTCAGAGGCGAGGCTGTGGGACCCGGGGCCTGGTGTCCATGTGGAACCAGGTTGTGGGACCCAGAGTCGAGACTAATAACCCAGCCGGGTGTGTTCCAAGAAGCTACGGGGCGTGAGAGCCCGTGTGGGTATAGCTCAGGGGAACCTCGTGGGTTATGTGGCAGTTGCCACCCGTGTAACAGTTGGTGTTAATAAAAAGGTGTGCTACCCGTCAAAGTCGTCTCCCGCCAAGTGACTACTTTACAACTGGCGTCAGAAGTAAACCTGTCTTCACAAACGATGGATACCAGGAAGACTACCCGAACCCACGACCGAGATCGGGGAGACGACGACGTACCGGAGCCACAAGCATCGGGAGGCGAGGAAGATGAGATGCCACCGATGCAGCACCGCGCGGCGATGGACGACGCTCTGCTCGCCTCCAACACCGGCCTTCAGGAAGCACATTCCCGCCTGGCGGAGTTGTTGCTCGCCGCCGCTTCGATTTTGTCCGAAATCACGGCTTCAGGAGCCGGGACGGCGACTACGAGGGTGGAGGAGGGAGTGCGGCCGCCAGGATCCCGCCAGAACGCGCTTCGCGCCAAAAGTTTTGAAATTGGCGCCATTTTCGAGGGTCCACCTGCAATTGGCGGGAAGCGTGGACACCACGTGCTCGGGCACATCCACTCCACACAGCCCGCGTCATTGGCGCGCGACGAGACTCTCCACCATGCGCCTGCCGACGGAGCCGACATTTTCATTGACTACAGCGGTGCGCGGGAAAAGCATTCATCGGGGGACGACGACCAGGTCCTCCAACAGAGACTGCCCGCGCTCACGGCGTTCAAGGCCGACGGGGGCGACTGGGGGGCCTTCCAACGAAGGTTCCTCACGCATCAGGAGATGTCGGGGTGGTCCGACACCAGTGCCCTACGCGCTCTGCCGGCGATGCTCGACGACGACGCACTTGCGGCCTTCACATCCGCCCCAAGGTCGTCCCGCTCTACGCTCCAGGCCGCGCTACATCTCATGGCTAAGGTGTTCGGACCGCCCTCGACCTGTCGCCACCAATTTTACGAACGACGTAAGGTTGATGGAGAAACTACACTCGCCTATCGCACATCGCTGCTCGCCCTGGCGGACGCCGCCTTTCCACGCATGGACAAGGAGGGGAAGGACGCCATGGTGACGGAGCAGCTGCTGGCGTTGGCACACGGGCTGGGAGTGCCCATAATTACGGCCGACGAGATGGACATCTGCTCCTTGGGGGTGGCGACAAGTATTCACGCACACGAGGTCCTCAAGCGAAAGCGGCCGGTCATCTGTGCATCGGCGGGGATCGCGACACCAGCCGCGACGGGCGCAGAGCCTCAGACTGCGACGGTTCGGGAGGAGGCCTTCACCGTCTCAAGACCGGGGGAGTGGAGATCGGGGGGTCGTTCGCCCGTACGATCCCGCAAGCTGGAGCAACCGAAACCTACGACGTCCATGGTCTTGTGTTACAACTGCGGCCTCCGGGGTCACGTCGCGTCCGGGTGCCGGGCTCCGCGTCAGCGCGCCTCGGGACCACGTCCGGACGACGACCAAGGCCCCAAGTCGTCCCAGCAAACCCCGGCAAGTCGCGGCACCCCACACGCTCGGTCCACATACACGGCACACACGGGTCGCCGCTTCGCGGTGGGGGGACCGCGTATGGGTACCGGGGATTCGGTTCGGCGAGGGGGGTTCGTACACGGGCCGGGGGCAGTCGAATGGTCAGAGTTGGCCCACAGGATAGTGGCTGCGTCGGCCGGGTCGTCCGTAGTAACGGGGTTTATTGACGGGGTCGAGGTCCGGGTGCTGGTGGACACGGGTGCGTCGGCCACCATCATTTCGGACCTTATTTATAACATCCTTCCCGTCCAATGCCGACCCCTTCTCCCGGTGGACGTACCGTTTTACGCGGCGAACGGAGGATCCTTGGGAATAATCGGACAGATTCGGGCCACTATTTGTATTGGTGATATCAAATTGGCGGGTCCCATTTTTGTGTCATCGTCTCTGGCGGTTCCTTGTTTACTGGGCACGGACTTTTTGGCTAAAATGCCCATTAAAATTCTCATTGATCAAGCCTGCATTGAACTTCCGTCGGGTCGGCGGGTTGCATTTTTAACGAGTCCTACCAAAATACGCACGGTTTGTGCAACGGTTCAGGCGCTGGCAACTCAGACTGTGCGGGTGCCCCCGGGATCGCAAATGTTGGTACCCCTGCGGTTGCGAAAACCCCTGGGGATCGACGGGGGGGACCAGGGAGTCCTGTTAGGGCCATCTAACAGAGCAGTTGGGGGCCTCGACTTAGCAGTAGCTCAGACCATGCGGGCGGACAGAGATCCGTTCGTGATGGTTCTGAATACGGGGCCGCGGACGGCTGTAATTACTCAGGGCACGGTGCTGGCTCACGCGGCGCCGCTGCCCGTCGACGGAGGGCTCGTTGCGCATGCCGACTCCAGCCTCGATACACACCCTCCATCGGATGAGGGGACAGAATGGCTCGACTCGTTGTGTGCTGGGTCTAGTGACTTGTCTAGTGTGCAGTTGGGAGCGTTGAGGGGCCTGCTACTCGAATTCGCCGACATCTTTAGCAGACATAAGTAAGATATTGGCTGCACGGATTTGTTGCGCCACCACATAGCGAGCGGTGATGCGGCCCCTATTCGCCAAAATCCCTTCCGGCTCAGCCCGGCCGAGAAGGAACATGTGAGATCGGCTGTTAACGACATGCTGGCTGCCGACATAATTTCGCCCTCTTCCAGTCCGTGGGGGGCTCCCATTGTCCTTGTTAAGAAACAGGACGGCTCCTTGCGGTTTTGTGTGGATTTTCGCCGCCTAAATAAAATCTCTATGGCCGACGCGTATCCACTACCTAGGATGGATGAGTCGCTGGATGCCCTGGCGGGAGCACAGTATTTTTCGACGCTTGACCTGCTTTCAGGATTTTGGCAATTGCCCCTCGATGAGGAATCAAAACCTAAGACTGCTTTCCGGACACCAGGAGGCCTATTTGAATTCAATCGATTGCCCATGGGCTTACATTCCGCTCCTGCTACGTTCCAGAGGCTCATGGAATTGGTTTTGTCAGGACTCCAATGGGACACCTGTTTGATCTATCTCGATGATATCATCGTTTTCAGCCGGACTTTCGAGGAGCACCTCCAGCGGTTGAGAGGGGTGTTCCTCAGGATGCGTTCCGCCAAATTAAAATTTAAACCCGCGAAATGTCACCTGCTCCGGGAATCGGTCCGGTACTTGGGCCACATTGTTGGCCGTTCAGGGATATCCACAGACCCTGCTAAAACGCACTGTGTCAGCTCATGGCCAACGCCAACCTCAGTCACGGAAGTCCGCAGCTTCATAGGATTCGCCTCCTACTACCGCCGGTTTGTCGAACATTTTGCCACCATTGCCAGGCCCCTACACGCTTTGACGGCTAAAGAGGTAAGGTTTCACTGGGGCCCAGATGAGGAGGCCGCGTTCTGCTCCCTTCGGGACGCCTTGGTGCGAGCTCCCCCCTTGTGTTACCCCGATTTCACGCAACCGTTTCTGCTTGACACGGATGCCAGTAACACGGGTATCGGGGGAGTGCTCTCACAGGTGGTCGGGGGGGTCGAACGGGTGGTCGCCTACGGTAGTAGAGTTCTGTCACCTGCGGAACAACGCTACTGTGTGACTCGTCGTGAATTGCTTGCGATCGTTTTCTTTATACAGCAATTCAGACCGTATCTCTACGGACGTCATTTTACTGTTCGTACGGACCACGCGGCTCTCCAATACGCAATGCGGGTGGCGCAACCCTCCGGCCAATTGTCCCGATGGCTGGAGGTCCTGCAAGACTACCAGTTCACGACGATTTACCGAAAGGGATTGCGGCACTCGAATGCGGATGCCTTGTCGCGGTTGCCGCCTCGCTCGGAATGCGCGTGTCTTCTGGGATCGGCGCGGTGTAAACCCCCTGTCGCCGCTCGCGCGGGAGTTTTGCTCGCCGCCACTGATGCTCCAGAGGTTGTTTTGACCGCCGCTCCCACGGGCGGGGACTCGCTGCTCGCGTTACCTCTTATCGAGTGGGGCCGTCTCCAAATGGCCGACAGCTCCCTACTCACGCTACGGCGGAAGGCGGAGGCTCCCGAGAAAGGGGGGACGCGGGTCAGTTCGTGGGTGGTCAGACAAGGCCTCCTGATGAAGTGGGACAATATGTCCCGGCGCCATATGCTCGTTGTGCCATCTGCTTTACGGGGTAGGGTCGTTCTGGCTGCTCACGAACGCCTCATGCATTTGGGATTTCACAAAACGCTTGCCCTACTCCAACGGGACTATTATTGGCCGGGTATGGGGAGCGACGTGGAGAACATCCTCAAGGGATGTGTGGGGTGCGCTCGAAGGAAACCGCCACAGATTGCGGCTAACCCACCGCTACAATCCATTCAGGTTTCACGCACGAACGAATTGGTTGCGCTCGACATTTTGGGGCCCTTTCCCGCTACACCTAGGGGTAACAAATACTTGCTGGTCGGCGTAGAGTACTTCACCCGATGGCCTATGGTGTGGCCACTCGCCAACCAGTCGGCTGCGGCGGTGGCGGACGCCTTTGTCCAGGGCTACGTTTTGGACAAAGGCGCCCCAGAACGCTTGCTGACGGACCAAGGAAAGAATTTTTCGAGCGTTTTGTTGCGCGAGGTGTGTGACCTGTTGGGTACAAAAAAAGTACGTACCTCCCCGTACCACCCGCAGACTGATGGAATGGTTGAACGTCTGAACAGAACGATCACTTCTATGCTGTGCCAACAGGTCTGCAATGATCAGGTTGATTGGGACTTACAGGTACCCGGGGTACTCGCGGCCTATCGTATGGCCCCCCATGCGGCAACGGGGTTTTCCCCATTTTTTCTCATGTATGGGTGGGAGGCTGATCCGCCTATGGATGTCCAACTGGGGATTTCCCAGCCACGTGCGAAATCCAAATTGGCCGACCACATTAAATTTAATATCGCCAAGCTGGCTGAAGCGCGAGAGGCTGCAAGGTTAAATTCAAGGTCGCGCCAGGTCGCTAACGAAAGGTTGCATGAACGGAAGGTGCATACGCACGATTGGAAAACAGGCGATAAGGCCTGGCTGCATTGTCCACATGCACCGTCGGCCACGTCCCCTAAGTTGTTGAGACCATGGAGGGGACCGGTGGAAATCGTGCATGTTGCGCGACCCCAGTGTATCCAGATTAAATGGGGAAAACGCCGTTGGTACGTACACCCCTCCCGGCTGAAACCTTTCGCGGAAACCCATGACCTCCCTGTGTGCCGTAACGACCGAGCGTGTGATGGGGCCGTCGGCTCGGGGTGGCAGGTGTCGCAGTCTGATCCTCACGTGTCTCCGCCTGACCTACTCCCAGGTGTCGCGGACCTGACGGCGGCTGACCACCGAGAGCCGGAATCCCGAGGCACGCACGGATCTACAATACCTGCCCCGTGCCTCCCTGGACTGCCGGCGCCACCGGACGGTCAACCGCGTCTGGCTCCGTATGACGGACCGGCCAGACGGACTCGTGCTAAGACTAGCCACTTTTCCTGAAGGGGGGGCCCGAGATTGCGGCTCGGCGCCACGTTCCCCTTCTGCCCAGTACATTGCCCCGTTCAAGGGGTGATCGGAAAATGAAGGGACGCTGTACGAGTCATTTTTGTATATACGTTTATTGTTGTCTCTCGCCGCTTGTATATATTGTTCTGTTGTTGCGGTGATATGCTCTGCTTACGGTGGGCGGAGTTCTTATTGTGTTGTTGTAATTGTTGTTGATGTTACGGGGCACACACTAATTGGGGGGGGGAAATAAATAAATTTTTAGCAGCCGGGTCGGCTGCGAGCTATGTGGTAGGGGGTGATGTAGTGGCGGTGCGCGCCGACAAGGTGGGGGCGTGGGTGTGCGCGCGCCGGGCGTGGCTACATCGAGTGTGGGGGGTGTTGACGCACACTGACAGTGATGGATCATGGGGCGGCGCTGGGTGCGTGCTTGTGCACGCAGACACGATATGGGAAAGAGGATCGTAGAGAGAGCGCTGGGTGATTGGTCAACTTGGGTGGGTGCTCTCAGCGACGTCCGCATGGAGGACTATAAAGGGGGACGCGCGAGAGCACTCGGGGAGTTATTACCAGCTGAAGATCGAAGACGGAGTTGAAGAGATAGGGCCCTGAGACCCCTAGCCCCGCTGTCCTTGTAAGGGCCGGGACCCTGTGCGGCTCAGAGGCGAGGCTGTGGGACCCGGGGCCTGGTGTCCATGTGGAACCAGGTTGTGGGACCCAGAGTCGAGACTAATAACCCAGCCGGGTGTGTTCCAAGAAGCTACGGGGCGTGAGAGCCCGTGTGGGTATAGCTCAGGGGAACCTCGTGGGTTATGTGGCAGTTGCCACCCGTGTAACAGTTGGTGTTAATAAAAAGGTGTGCTACCCGTCAAAGTCGTCTCCCGCCAAGTGACTACTTTACACATCTATACAAATCCTGCTGTCATCATGAATCAGAACCAAGTTTCAGGCTGCACTACCATTGGGGGAAGACATATGACCATCCTTCACCACGCTTAGCAGGGTGGGATGGTGAAGACACCTGACAAGGGGAATACACTACTCACATTCTCTACTTACATTCAGGTGACTCCAGCCCTATTGAATGTATGCTCTTAACTCGAGTGATGCTGAAGTCTCTTCTAAATGCTCACAAGTCCCAAAAAACAAGTTTAGAAGTCGTGAGCCTAAATATGAACATAACGGTGAACATCACCATCGCACAGAAGTAAACTATGAAACATACCACACACACCTAATAAACCATTTATTCACAATTCATGGTGTTAATTCTTTCTTGATTTCAATTATTCATTACCAATCTTGTATACATACTTCCCCAAGGAAAAACCTGCTCTGAAAGGAAGGTTTTTTTTACATTGTGGCAGATATTATAAACAGAAATCCAAAATTCTGCGAAAAGTGCATTCATGCAAAAGATAATATTTTAAAGATGACAGCTAATAATTTGTAAATGCAAGACTATAATAAAAAGTTAATATTGGAACTTGTTGATAAAACCCAATAAATCAGTCCTTATTGTATAATTACAACAAAATAATATATCTTCAAAAATAATTATCATAATTGTTATAAAAGTGTTGAACAATGTGATTTAAGTTTAGATAATATTGTAATCAGTGTAGGCCCATTAGCTGTATGCTTATTGACTTGCATTTCTCATTTATCTTTGCGTAGAGTTTAATGCAATAAAATTTCCAGATAAGATATGCAAATGTTCGTGGAAAGGAGTGCTCTTTCCATATTCTGAACAATGTAAAATATGAGTTGACAGCCACCACCAATAATGGTGTTCCAAAATAAGGCTATTCCTAACCCCTGTACAGCCATGTTTGGCGAGACGTACATTCACAACTGAATCATCGCAGTTACGCCGTTTGATGTTTTTATTAGTAGGCATACAAACGACGTTGTGAAGTAGATACAGAAAACAGAGCTGGAGGCCAGTGCTTTCAAGGCCCACAGTCATGTAGGATTATTCTTTAGAGCCCCATCCAGGACAGATGGAAGGCAACAGTCAGCAGGATCCACAGAAAAGGGTTTACGCTACAACCTGATATAATGTCATTAGCCTTCACTGTGGTCTGGATGGCAGCAACAGTGCCGCTAGCATTGACTGTGGTCATTGTGCCACTAGTAGTGCTGATAGCAGCAGCACGTACATTGCTCTGAAACATTATGCAGTTTTCACCACAGAAGGACTCCAAAGTTATACTGGACAGCGTTAGGGACTTGTACTGCATCTCCACTCTTGTTCATAATGGTGAAGAAAGAGGCAGAGGGACAAAAAATAATTCAGCTGGAAGAATCCTATTTAAATAATATTACTGCAGTAGTTAACATTTATTTCCGTGGACTTTAGGTATCTACACCTTCGGGTGCGACAGGGATGTCCTCTGGTTCCTACATTCTTTTCCCATCTGGTACAGATACAATGGGAGGCTGATCGATGGCCGGGTGTGGTCAAGGATGGCTCCCTATTAGTCAACCACGTTATGTATGCCGATGATCTGGTAATTAATGCTCACTCAGAAGAGGAGTTGGACGTGCTGCTGTTGAACTTGGAGCTTGCCACTAAGAGGTGGGGCCTTACCATCAGCCCCACCAAAACTAAGCACCTGCCTGGCTATTTTGTACCATCAGACAATCCATCCCCACAACTCACAATTGGTAATGGGGCAGTTGTGGAGAGAGTGCAGAGTTTCCCATACCTGGCCAGTGTGCTCATGACCGGCTCCGGTTTAACAGCAGATGACTCACTCCGAATCAGTCGAGCGGCATTATCTATTCATCGGCTGCGTAACACTGTGTGGAAGCTACCTGGTCTCTCGCTCCACACGAAGCTCCAGGTCTTCTCGCCCACGGTCATTCCCTACTTTCTCTATGCTTGCAAAACTTGGACCCTGTTAATGGAACATCTTCACCAGTTAGAAACATTTAGGCTGGCCTGCCTATGATCCATCCTGGGTTTAACCAGGTTGGATTGTGTGATGAGCTCACAAATCCTTGAAAGATCTGGACAAAGTCCCTTTGGTGACCTCCTACGGCAGGCAAGGCTGCGTTAGCTGGGCCATGTAGCCCGCATGCCCAGCCACCGCATGCCTAAACAGCTTTTGTTCCGCTAGATCGAGGGGGCTAAACAGGCGAGGCACAGGCTAGAGAAGAGATGGAGTGATGTGGTACAGGACGATGTGGAGCTGAGTGGAGTTGTCGATGACTGGTACCAGCAGTGTCAAGATCGGCCTCTGTGGAGGAGCCTCGTGAAAGACGCTACTGACCAGTTTGAGGCAGTCACCCTCCAACAACAACGGAGGGTGGAGGAGCGATGCTCAGAACACCGAGCGGAGCGCCGGGTGACTAAAGCACAGCAAGTTAGCACAGTAGAGGGCACATTTGGTGCATCAGCCAGTCATCTCAGTCAGTCGACCCGTGGCACCTGTGTCTGCCCCGTGACTTCCTGCCAGTGGGCGTTCGACACTTCACGTGGCCTCAAGGTGCACATGGCCTGCCACATGCATCGTGGTGACGTCAACGCCACTTAGTGGCGAATGGCGGTTGTTATTGTTGTTGAGCCTATGTGTAATAAAAGACTCTTGCACTGGGTCTGTCTCTGTTGTCCTTTATTGTGGTTCGTACAACCTTGCCCGCACGGCGTCTCGCTCAGAGTCTCCTCCGTCTCCCGCTCGGCAGCCCCACTGCTGCCGTCGCCCCTGCAGACTTGCTGCTGGCTCACTATGCAGCCCCGCTGCTGGCTCTTCACTCAGCCTCTCTGCCTCCGACCTGCAGCCCCACGGCTGCTCTCTATGCAGCCCCGCTGCTGGCTCTCCGTCTCCTCCGTGCCCGGACACCGCTGGCCAACGGTGCCGAGTCCCGACCTGTGGCGATCACGCCACTCTCCACCTCCTGCCCTGCGTGGCCTCCTCCTATCTTTATTCCCACACTCTCCTCCAGCCCTTCCGGTTCCTGCCCTTAAAAGCTCTCCCTCTCCCCACGTGACCCTAACTCCTCCCACCTGTTACGTCACATCCGCGAGGCCGTTTACGCTCGCATTACATATGTATGTATGTGTGAGTCGATATGTGTGTGTAAGTCTATGTGTGTGTGAGTCGATTTGTGTGTGTAACTACATGTGTCTCTAACGTCGATGTCTGTGTGTGTGAGGCCATATGTGTGTATGTGCGTGTACGTCTATGGGTTTCTATGTGTGTGGGTCGATGTCTGTGTAAGTCCATGTGTGTCTGCCTTTTTCGCCCGGGCAACGCCGGGTACTTCCCGCTAGTAGTATATACAACTTGATTGCACCGTGGAATACAACTATTTCAATACGTAATTATACATTTAAGGTTCAGTAGAAAATGTAACACCTCAGAATTCTGAATATATCTTACTCATAGATTACCAAACATTTAAAAGATAATACCTTCAATGAATCACCAAACTCTAGAAGGATTTATGATTGGTACGGTGTCATAAAACAATATTAGGAATTTAATGCAATTGCATTTTCTCAGCTGTACTTATGCAATATGAAATTGCAATAAATGCTGTAAAAGGCTTTAATTAAATGCCGTATTGTTTAGCAACTATAAAGTTTACTTCGAATATAGGTATAAGTCTTACGGTAGCATATTTTAAATAAATGCAGCGGTACTTATAATTCGACTTTCATCTTCTTGGTTCTTTCGGTAAAGTCACCTGAAGACGGCTGCTTGCGTTGTGGCCGAAACGTCGTGAGAATTATTTTATAATGTTTTATTTTTATTATTTTATTATTTTCCTTCTACGTGACTTTACCGAAAGAACCAAGAAGATGAATCCCTGCAGTCACGAAAGCTTTAAATCGAAAAATTCGACTTTTACATTCACTATTTAGTTTGGTACAGGTGTAGTGTGGTTCAAGGAGACTTGGACAACGTAGTTGGAGGCACACTTATTTATTAAGTACCAAGTACAGAACAGGCCGGGATGTACAACACTGGAAGGGGTATCGGCCCCTTCACCCGTCTAACTGGGAGGTCAACTCTCTAGGTCACAGCTAGCCTACTCCTAGGTCCTCCACTACCGGGCTAGGGGAGGCTAGCTAACCCAGCCCTGGTTAAGCTGGGATTACGGCACCCTGAGTCCCCAGACCGGCTCTGACAAGAGCATCGGCTCTGGGCTCTTGGGGCCACGCCACTGGCTCGCCCTGGTCGGCCCTGAGAAGGACAGCGATCCAGGGGAGTCCCAGGGCCTATCTAGCAGATCTTCTTTCTTCACTGGTTAAAGCTGAACACACACTGCCCCGAGCCCTCCGGCTCACCGCCTTATATATCAACTCCTCCACTGAGGGGTGGGGGCGCGGGGGATCCCAGCTCCGTGTCAGCCCCCCAGGCTGAACGGTGCGGACGTCGCTGTAAGCACCTCCTCGCGTACAGACATAGCCACGCCCAGTGTGTTTGTTTCCCATCCGTAACAACTCTACAACACCCCCTCTGTAACACCTCTACACAGGCAAAAAGCAAGGATCCCCATTGCCACATTTACTGTTTGCTGGTGATAACATGATGTATACAATTTAAACCACTAAGTTATGTATCCAGAAAAAAATCGTATGTGAAAAGTTAGCAGCCTATGATAATAACAAGTCTAAAATTAAAATTATACTTCTTGGATAAATCGGCAATTCCAATGGATGCTTGGTGATTTGATCATCATAAGATCTAGCTCATATAAAATAATAATTTTTTTGTTTAACCAGATGAGAACTCATTAGACCATGATAGCCTCATTTGCTACAGTGATCGGGATCATCAAAATGACAAATGCAAAACAAATTAACTATCACGTGAGGAATTGAAAAGATTGCTCACGTAATTCCCTGCACCGCAGCGCGATTGGGCAGATTACTTCCAGATTGAACAATACAGCCCAAATCAGCAAATATATGCTACAGAAATATTTACATCAGTGTTTTTCACACAATTCAGAGGGGGGCTACTTTGGTCAATAAGATATCATTCTGAGGGCCGCCAAAAATTTGAAGCCATTCGGGTTTGACAGCACGATGGGGGTGTTTTCACATTTGTGTATTGTCGGAGGCTGCATGTCAGGGGCCGAACTAAAGGCCACCAGGGGCCGCCAGTGGCCTTGCAATGAAGCACACTGATTATTAATATCCATTAACAAGGTGACTTCAGTAATAATGTAAACAAACAAGGATATATATCTAAATACAATAAGCTCAGGTGTTTGCTAGTTTTTCCTCCCCTTTGCCAATGATTTATGTATATTCATTGTGATGTACAGTATCTTGATTACAGTGTAAAAAGGCGATCTATTAATGTAATGTATTATTAAATAAAGTTGTAAAGAATCAACAGTTTAACAATATATTTTAACCAACAAATGGAATTACAGGCATTTAGGGCATTCACAGAGAATGAGTGAGAATCGTGAGTTTTCTTTACTTGGTACAATGCATTTTCGTGCTGTGGGATGTGTAAGATTTGTATTATTTGATCCTAAATAAATTCCTTGGAAAGGTAAGGGACTTAGTTTGTATGCACTAAAGATATATATTGGTCGAATTAATTTCCCTCCAAGCTGAAAGAGTGTGATAACTTGACTTGGACTAAAGATCATAGTGATGAGTGGTGTGAAGATAAAGCATACAGTAAAATGAAAGGTCGGTTGTAGCAAATTTGAAGTGTTTTGAGAGATTTATTGTACTTACTTGGTTCATAGTTGCTACTAATTGAAACCAACGCTTCCATTGTTTTTGCCACTGGTGCAACTCTATACTATGTGATTCTAGATTTGAAGCTTTCGTGACTGCAAGGATTCATACTCTTAGGTTTTTTCGGTAAAGTCACATAGATAAAAATAATAATAAAATAATAATAAATGAAAATAACTCAATTAAATCACTTTCATTGAGTTATTTTCATTTATTATTTCATCACTAAATCACTTTAATTGAGTTATTCTCATTTATCATTATTATTTTTACCTACGTAATTTTATCGAAAAAACCTAAGAGGATACTGTGTGATGTTCACACGAGTTGGATTCTCATTTATCTAAAGGGGAAAAGAAAAAAGACTATAATTCTTATTTTTTTCATGCAACTGAATTGGTCAAGCAAACTAAGATGTCATGCAGTCAGGTCGCACATCACTGTGATTGGCTGGTATGCAGATAGCACGTAAATTTACAAAAGTAGAGGTGGATTTTTCATGGTGATGTCTCTACGAGCTTGAGGTTGTCAGGGCGATTTTCTCATCACCTAAGAAGCCACTGAGCAGGTTCGTCTCCATGAGGGCCATGCCAGAGGCATCCTGGCCCATCCATCTGTGGAAACAAAATGTAAACACGACACAGTGGAATGTCCATGCTGTTCGGCACTTGCATAACCGACAAGACGTTGGCAATGTAAGAATAGGTTTTACCCTTTCTGGCAATTAAACAGGTGTTAAGATGTTTAACACTAAACTGAAACCTTTTGCAAGGAATCATGTCTGCATTAACCATATATGGTTGTGGTGAACATGCAACCCAAAAAACATGCTCTGATAGTATATGCATTTTCTTTGAAAGGACGGCTGTGTCAGAGTGAGATCACAGATAAAGGAGATGGCAGTCAAAACAAGTTGCCCGGGATGACTAAATGCTGCCCACTTTTAAATCATTGCGCAAGCGGTCCGGGTTTTTGTACTCGATCCGAAGTGGCTCCCCTCTATAAACGTCCCCCACCCCTTGTGATTGCAAGCCCCAGCGGTGGCGTGCGATTTGCACAATGGCGTCATAAGAACGATGTTGTTTGTTAATGCTGCAACAACAAGAGCAGCAAACGCGTTGCGAAAACAGGACAGGAGAGCTGCGCTTGAGCGCCTGAAATTTGGCAAAAGAAAATATTCGCTTGCCTGTCATTCCTACGAGGATTCCTAAATGCACCCTAAAGGTGAACATCGAATTTCTGAAATGTTAATAAAAACGGGCACGAATGACTAAGACGAAAATTGAATGAAACATTGTATATGCTGAACATCGTAATTTGACATCCCTACAGCATGCGCCTTTAAGTTTAGGGAAATTCACTTCAAACATGCCCCTTCACTACTTTTGTGAAATACGTAATAATTGTCTCATCGAGTTTGATAAAACAAGGTGCATTATTTACATAATACTAATAGTTTAATAATACTAAACTAGTCACATATGTATATAGTTTTTAACTTGCTAAATTAATGCGACCGCATAGGTTTTCGCATCACATTGTCGAGAGTTTAAATCCTGGTTAACTCATCATCCCTCTGAGGTTATTTTAAATAATTACCACTTTGTTGGGGAAATAAAGTGGGTATTGTATGGATAGACTCAATTACATCGTGGCACAACGGCCTGACGTTTCGCCCCACGTGCTGCGTGGGAACTCAGTTCCTGAAGAAGCTAAATGTTGAACGTCGGGCTGAACACGCATCGGAGGGCAACAGAATGCATTGTCTACAAATAATATTTTTTTGTACTCTACCAAAGTTTCCTAGCACACGAATAGCGCGCGCACACACACACACACGCGTATAGAAAGCAGGAGAGCAGAGTCAAAAGCCAAAGTAAACCAGGCGATCATAAAGATAAGAAAAGCAGAACGGAGAAGGAAGAATTGAAGTTAACAAAAGGGGTAGGGGAGTAGGGGACTGGGAGACAAAAACAAAATAATTTGACACCTGAGACTTGCTTGCGAAAAAATAAAATGGAAACAGTGAATAGGGTGATAAGTCATGACAACGGCACTACCGCACAAGTCAAACATGGTTACAGGAGGCATAAAAAAACCTGAATCCACACAACGACCCCACTGACAAAAGCCCACATTAATGTAACCTCCTTGCATACGCACACAAAGATAAAACTCCCCTTTCACAACGTTTACAGAATTTTGGGGCAAGTGCTTTCAATGAGTACCTATTAAGACTGATATGATGGAACAAGAGAGTTGTGTGGCCAGCACCACGCCTGGCCACCTTTGTCTCTCCGGTGCTGGTGCCCACCACACCAGGTGCCTAATTTGAGGTCGAGTCGACCTAGGGGAGGTGCATGACCGGGTTCACTTGCCACAATGATGCACATGTCTGCATACATCCTGAAGATATTTTAAAAGATAATATCCAGAAACTGTAAATGTTTTAATTATTTCGATTTAAAGCTTTCGTGACTGCAGGGATTCATCTTCTTGGTTCTTTCGGTAAAGTCACGTAGAATGGAAATAATAAAATAATAAAAATTAAACATAATAAAACTATTCTCGCGACGTTTCGGCCACAACGCAAGCAGCCGTCCTCAGGTGAAAAACAGGTCTGTCCAGAAGACAGCGTCTGAATGAAACACCCCAGGCTTGGAGCGACTAATTAAGCTGGGTTGGAGGGGGGGAGAGAGCACCTTGACAAAAGAATTTGCATATCAAGAGGAGTTTAGCATATTTATGGGAAATGCAGATATGCGATTAGTACTACTTGTGAAATGCGTAGGAGGTTTGGCGAGGGGTTTAAAGTCATTATGCCCGTGCATTATGCAGGATTAGAAGCATCAAAGAGAGGGGGTAGGGGTAGCATTAATAAAGAGAAGGAATGTTAATAGTATGTATCTGCAGTAACTAAACCACCACGTAAACAACTAAAGTATAAACTACATAGTATCATCAGTATACTAAATATACTCTTCAATAAGCTGAGCTACTAACAATAAGTAATACATTACAATTCTACGTTGCAAAAAATATAATATGCTTCCAGCAAAACTTGATTCTCTTACATCACACGGGTATACCCCGTACTATATACTGCCATAGACAATAATACCAATCGCATTTACGCTAACCTCTGCTGCTGTAACTTCTTCTAATGCTAAACGAATTCTGTCTAGAACTAGCTTAGCTCTAATCTCAGAGAAAATCAGACTTACGCGCACCGAACTAGATCAGTTAGACAAGACACTCTACAAATCACACTTATCTTTGACTGCAACAATGTCCACATCGGATTGGGAACATGTAGACAAAATGTCCTCCTCTTCAGCTGCCACTATGTCGACCAAATGTAAGGACAACTTGATTTCCAAATTCAACCGCCTCTCAAACAAGAGACCGGACCCACACATTGAAAAGCTAGACGTTAACAAAGTCGTAATTAATCGCAGTAACAGTTTTATTTCTGATGGTTTGAAATCCGTTTTAGCTAAAGGACTAAACTTTGCAGTCACACCTAGACACATACCAGTTAATGATATCATTGCCCGAGTAGATGTGGCTCTCAAGGGCCTGAGTCACATAGCTGCAGACGTAGCAAGATCTGAAATCGCTGCAACCCTCAAAAACGCTAAGATGCCAGCTAGCAACATCAGCAAAGATGAGCTTTTGAATTAGCTCAATTAAAAAAGAGGGATGATATTGTAATCCTCTCAGCCGACAAAGGCAATGCCACTGTTATCATGGAAAAAATAGAATACAACAACAAAATTCAAGAACTACTCAACGATGGCAGCTATACAAAAATAAAAAGAGACCCCACCAATAGCCTCGTCATTAAAACCAACAAAATCATTTCTGATTCAACCGCATTAATTGATCAAACCAAACAGTTCTCTTTGAAACCTTCTGCAGCCAGGCCACCAAGATGATATGGCTTGCCAAAGATACATAAAGAAGATACACCTATTCGTCCCATTGTCTCTACTATCAACTCCCCCACCTACAAAATTGCTCATTTTTTGTCTGAAATCCTGCGGCCTTTCACTGGAAAAACCACCTCTGCGGTACTAAACTCTACTGACCTGGTATCGACAATCAAGGGAATTTCCCTGTCCCCAGACGACCTGCTTGTCAGTTTTGATGTGGTTTCCTTAGTCACCAAAGTTCCTGTACCTGACACCATCGCAATCATTGAAGACTTGGTTCATCAAGGACTGAATACGGGGGTACCCCCCCTGGTGAGACACTGCTTAACCAATACATACTTCACCTGGAATGGTACTTTCTACAAGCAAACTGAGGGCACCCCAATGGGCTCCCCTCTATCTCTGGTTGTAGCCAACGTCTTCATGGATAAATTTGAGACTGACGCCATCCAGACTGCCACTCTACGCCCGACCTTATGGAAAAGGTACGTAGATGACACTTTTGTCATCTGGCCACATGGCCGGCCTGCTCTAGACCAATTCCTCGACCACATCAATTCCATACACCCAGCCATCAGATTCACCATGGAAGTCGAAAAAGATGGCAAGCTACCCTTTTTGGATGTCCTAATTAAAAAGAGACCTGATGGTTCAATGAGCCACTCTGTCTACAGGAAAGCCACCCATACGGATGCTTACCTAAAACCAGATTCCCACCACCATCCATCCCAGAAGAATTCCCTAATCAAGACTCTATACCATAGAGCCCAATGCATCTCCGACCAGGAACACATTGCCAGTGAACTCAAACACGTACGCCAAGCTCTTAAGGGTAATGGTTACTCCGACTACACAATCCGCAAGGCCATCACTCCATCAAGAAGGATCCTGTTGAGGAGCCTTTCAAGACCATCACCTTACCCTACATTGCTGGGGTCACAAAAAAGATCTCCAAAATCCTGATAAAACACAAGATCCGGGTCCGATTCAACACAGTACATAAAATCCGTGATCTGGTTCCGTCTGTAAAAAAATTGGTTCCAGACATACAGTACCCTGGCATCTACAAACTAAGTTGCCTCTGTGGTAGCAGTTACATGGGAGAAACCAAACGACATGTCTCGGACCGCATCCGTGAACATAAAGCAGACTTGAAACACGGTAGGACAAACACCTCAGCCGTGGCAGATCACTGTTACAATTCAGTGGGCTCACATGATATTGACTTCTCCAAGACAGAGGTTCTCTGCAAGCCATCTGGCTACCATGAGAGATTCGTTCATGAGGCGATCCACATATAAAAACAGAGACAATTTCAACCAATAAGATGGATTCTGGCTCAGCAATCATTGGAAGGATGTAATAAACCATTTCAGATCTTAACTGATTGTGTCCACGTTTACGGTGACTTTCAGACCGCAGTCCAATCACTGGCATTGACTATATATCTTGTATTCTCCGCAGGGAATGGATTCTTTGCTCCACTGCAAGTTTCCTACCACCACTCTCCCATTGACATATTTCGTTGCTTCCTCTTAGTATCTTTCACGCGAGGGTCAATGGTATAGTGTATAGCTGATTGTATAATAATACATAGTATACAATTGTAATGTTTTATACAATGTGAAAAGTAATATATAGTATCGTAATTGTATAGTGAATATATAGCAGTGTGATAAACAGTAGGGTAGGTAGAATAATACATAGTGTAATATTACAATGTATAAGGTATAGAGTGGTGTATTATAATAATATAGTATGTAATTTAATGTTGGGTTTGTCTATGGCAGTATATAGTATGGGGTATACCCGTGTGATGTAAGAGAATAAAGTTTAGCTGGAAGCATATTATATTTTTTGCGACGTAAAATTGTAATGTATTACTTATTGTTAGTAGCTCAGCTTATTGAAGACTATATTTAGTATACTGATGATACTATGTAGTTTATACTTTAGTTGTTTACGTGGTGGTTTAGTTACTGCAGATACATACTATTAACATTCCTTCTCTTTATTAATGCTACCCCTACCCCCTCCCTTTGATGCTGCTAATCCTGCATAATGCACGGGTGGTAATGACTTTAAACCCCTCGCCAAACCTCCTACGCATTTCACAAGTAGTACTAATCGCATATCTGCATTTCCCATAAATATGCTAAACTCCTCTTGATATGCAAATTCTTTTGTCAAGGCGCTCTCTCCCCCCCTCCAACCCAGCTTAAATAGTCGCTCCAAGCCTGGGGTGTTTCATTTAGACGCTGTCTTCTGGACAGACCTGTTCTTCACCTGAGGACGGCTGCTTGCGTTGTGGCCGAAACGTCGTGAGAATTGTTTTATTATGTTTTATTGTTATTATTTTATTTTTTCCATTCTACTTGACTTTACCGAAAGAACCAAGAAGTTTAAATTATTATTATAAATAACATGCTCCACATTATTGCTGGCATTCATGCGATGTAATAATCAAGTATGTGGTAAACTATAAAGCACCCACAAATGCAGCCAAGAGCAAAGAAGGAATCTCGGTAACAGCTCTTGGCTTGAAATTGACCCTTGGGTACCACCCGTTATATTTTATACTCATGCCAGCAGAGAAAAAAAAGTCAATTTTGAGCAACAGAACGACATTTATTGTGTTGATGAAACCAAGAAGATCCGTGAACACAAAAGTGGCTTCAGCCACCATAGCTTGGAATGTCTGGAGATATGTGAAAAGAGCTTCATAGTTCATCGGATTCCTCCAGGAAAAATAAAAATTCGGTCTTCGTTGAATATTTTTTTTTGCTAATGGAACGTTGCAAAGTTGCTCGAGCTACTTATCCGTTTACAAATAACGAGCTCACTCAGGGCCGGTAGACATGAGCAGGCTTGGATCTATGCTGAAATCCCGCACTTGGGTGGAATCTGACACACGCATTAATCCACACCCAGGCTGTGCGGCATTCTCGATTCAACATTCAATGGCAGATTTGGGGGCAACTTAAGAGACCCTTGCTCGAGACGGCTTTCTGCCGCACTTAGAGTACGGCACACATGGATAAAGTAGGCTGCCTGTCACACACATACAGAGTTTCCAAAGATTAATACACCAAAAAGAAAGTTGAATAGTTGTATTGCTATTCGAGATACTGACATAAATTGGATATGAATATATGTGTAGTGAGTCACTTCGGAGACACTAATTGTAGGAGGCACATACTTTATTCTACACTTAACACTTCTGTTCACACACGGGATAACTACAGATGGGTCAGTACAGCCGGCACGTTGCCTGACCCCTGACGCCGAGGAGACGAAGATGTAGCACGACGGATTCCATTCCAAATGTAGTGACTGGGAATGTCGGGCCTGTGAGGCCACGGCGGATAATATGTTGTCATTATGTGCAGGCCGGATACTGGGCGTAGTACCAGCTCTAGCAGGGCTTGGGTGAGCGCTGGTTCGCGGAGGGACACCACCAACAGCGTGCGGTGCGGGCTCCCGGTGAGGGAGCGAGAGAGTCAGCCAGCCTGGGTTATGTTGGGTCATGATACGCTGGTTGACCTGCCGACACGTGACTG
This sequence comes from Lethenteron reissneri, assembly GCF_015708825.2. Classification (NCBI taxonomy): domain Eukaryota; kingdom Metazoa; phylum Chordata; class Hyperoartia; order Petromyzontiformes; family Petromyzontidae; genus Lethenteron; species Lethenteron reissneri. The sequence continues at coordinate 13,460,391 of NC_083815.1, forward strand.
GATGATATTGGAGGGGGCTACCGGTGGAGGGGGCCCAATGGGTGGTCACGTGGTATAGAAGAGCTCTCGGGAGCCTTCGTGAAAGAGCGAAAGAGATCGAGAAGGTGGGTGGGGCGAGATGCGGAGCCAGCCTCAGCCTGGCCCGATATTAGGGGTCCCTGGGAGGGACTCGGGGTTCTTGCCTGTTGGTGAAGGGGAGATCCACGTCGGGTTGAAGAAGCCTCGAGCCACGCGGTCCGGGATCCAGCTTGTGGTCCGGATCAAGACAGCGGCACCGTGTCTAGTTCTGCTGTAGTGTGGTTAGATGGGCGGTCACCACCCAAGTGTAGGTTACATTACGTTATGTTGTTAGTTAATAAAAAGTGTTGCTCCCAAGACAAAGTCTGCGACTCAATTGGACTCACTTTAACTGGTGTCGGAAGTGGCCAACTTGCTAAGTTACAGCTATTGTAAGACAGTCATGTCTACGCGTCACAGAGTTCGTGTATGGGTGTCGGACAACGAAGACGACGAGGAGCTGATTCCGCCCAGGACTGCCGAGGAAAGAGCGGAGGCGCTGCCAGCGGAGTAGAGTGCAGTCAGACCGCACGGATCCTCGCCATCGTTGGAGGCACTCCTCAAGGATGTGCACAGTCGTCTTGCTAACCTCCTTCAGGCGGCGTCCTCGATCCTCACCGAGATACCTTCCCTGTATTCGGCAGTGAAGGGGGGAGCGTCGTCGATGCAGCCGCGCTCGCAACCACCATTTTACCAACGGTGCGGGGCGCGGAGCCCACCAAGCTTGAAGCGGGGACGTTCTCGTCGATTGATATCCCATCGCTCCGCCGTCAACTGCCTTTCATTAAATAATTTGTTGCCGCCAGTGGCGACTGGGTGGTGTTTAAGCGGCGATTCTTCACCAATACCGACTTGGCAGGATAGACGGAGGCAGAGGCGCTGAAAGCACTACCCGCCGCTCTCGATGATGACGCCTTGGCGGCATTCCTTGCCATTCCGCCGTCCAAGAGATCCACCCTCACGCAGGCGTTTGACCAGATGGCCGCTGTCTTCGAGCCTCCATTGAACACCTGCCAGAAGTTCGCCGTAAGACGAAAAGGGGAGGGTGAGTCGGCTCTCGCTTTCCGTAGTGCGCTCTTGGCACTAGCGAAGGCCGCATTCCCTAAGATGGACCACGACGGTCTTGACGCCTTGGTCCTCGATAAGATGTTGGTAGTCGCAAAAGACCTCCATACTGTACTCCCCGCCGAGGACGATGAAGTGTCTTCACTTAGGATCGCCAGGTGCATACAGGCGCAGTAGACCCTACAGTGTGACAGGGTATTGGTGGCATGCGCCACGTCCTCCACAGAGCCGGTGGCCCACACAGATGCGGAGCCTGCTCCTACATGCTCATTGCACCAGTGGAGCGGCAATCATCGGGGTGACAGCGATCGGCGGCGGGACGACTGGTGGCGGGCGAGGTCTGCATCATCCCAGTCCTGCAGTGGATGGGTCGTCTGCTACAACTGCGGCCTGCTGGGGTACGTCCAATCGGACTGTCGGGTTCCTCGATGGCGGCCCCCAGGACGTCCGCCTTCCTACCACTCCCTGCTTCGTAAGGCGAATCGTGGTGCACTCCACACTCGGCCCCGGGGTTCACTTCACCCATGGGGAGGGTTCAATTTGCGTCGGGGTCGCACGCAGTTTTGGGGGGAGTCGGTGCATGGTCGTGACACGCGCCCGCTCCGACTAGATCAGTGGTCGGAGCTGGCGCATCGAGTGGTTGCAGCGACTGTGGGATCGTCGACTGTGCTTGGGTTCATCAAGGGGGTTGAAATTCGTATGCTAGTTGACACCAGCACGTCTTCAACCATTATTTCTGATCTAATTTATAATATTTTTCCCCCCAGGAGCGTGTTTTTCCGCCAATGGTGGAACATTGGGGATAATCGGTCGGATAACTGCTGAATTGCATATCGCCCATGTTAAATTTTCGGGCTATGTGATGGTTTCTACAGCCCTAGCTGTGCTGTGTTTACTCGGGACTGATTTCCTCAGCAAGATGACCCTGAAAATTTCAGGGCTGCTTGGAATTGCCGTCGGGACGGCGTATGTCATTTCTCCCGTCTCCGACCCGCTTGAGTTCTGCTAACGCTACGGTGCAAGTGCTTGCATGCCGAACAGTGTGGCTTCTGCCCGACGCGAAAATGTTGGTGCCCCTCCAATTGCGTAAACCGCTCGATGTGCGCGCTGTGGGGGACGGTATTGTGTTGGATCCCTCAAATAAACTTAATCAGAGGATGTTACTCGTGGCAGCTCAGACGTTGGTGTCCCAGGACCAGGATCCTTTCATTCAAGTCCTTAATACCAGGTCGGACACGATAGTCATTCAGGAGGGTACCGTGCTTGCGCATGCGTCTCTGGCGTGTCTGGAGAAGGATGTCGTGAGTGTCGGGGTCGGCATACGGGCTAACGGACCTCGGGATGTGGATGAGGGTTGGATTGATAAGCTTTGCTCTGAATGCGGCGATTTATCCACGGGACAAATGGGGAAGCTGAGAGCGCTCCTGCGGGAATTGTCCGACATTTTTAGTAAAAGTACATTATATATTGGTCACATGTCCCTTTTGAGCCACCATATTGATACGCGATGCCGCCCCAATTCGGCAGAATCCGAAAAGGAACATGTTCATGCAGCAGTTGATGAGATGTTGGCTGCAGCCATCATCTCACCATCCACCAGCCCATGGGGTGCTCCAATCGTGCTTGTTAAAAAGCACGATGGCAGGTTGCAATTTTGTGTTGATTTCTGCAAGCTTAACAAGGTTTTCATCACGGATGCATACCCCTTGCCTCATATGGACAATTCGCTGGACGCTTTGTCGGACACGCGGTTCTTTTACACCCTTGACCTCCTATCAGGATTTTGGCAGTTGCCGCTTGATGAGGCTTCAAAACCCAAGACGGATTTTCGGACGCCACAAGGCTTGTTTGAGTTTAACTGGCTTCCGATGGGGCTCCACTCCGCGCCGGCCACCTTTCAGCATCTAAGGGAGCTGGTTTTAGCAGGCCTCCAGTGGGATTCGTGCCTAATATATTTGGACGACGTGATTTTCTTTGGTCGTACGTTTGATGAACATTTGGATCGTCTGCGGGCTGTTTTCGTTAAGATGTGTGCGGCCAACCTGAAATTTAAACCCCATAAATATCACCTACTTAAAAAATCGGTTCGATACTTGGGTAATATAGTTAGCGAATTGGGCATCACAAGGGACCCGGAGAAAACTGCTTGCGTACGGACGTGGCCGATCTCCATCTCGGCCAGCGAGGTGCGCAGTTTTATCAGCTTTGCGTTATATTATTGCCGATTTGTAGTGGGATTCGTATCTATTGCAAAACGTCTTCATGCATTGACAGCTAAAGGCCTACAATTTCATTGGGGGTAGGAGGATGAAGCCGTGTTCTGCTCTATTCGTGATGGGCTGGTTAACGCCCTTCCCCTGCGCTATCCCGATTTTTCATTGCCGTTCGTGTTGGATACGATTGCCAGTCATACCGACATAGGAGTGGTATTATCCCAGGTTGTCAATGGTGTGCAGCACGTGGTCGCATATGGTAGCAGGGTGCTGTCTCCGGCCAAGCAGCGGTACTGTGTAACGCACCGGGAATAATTGGCCATTGTAGTTTTTTCATAGCAATATCATCCCTATTTGTACGGTAGACATTTTGAGGTGTGCTCCCATCACGCGGCGCTCCAATACTCGCTGCATGTGGATCAGCCCTCAGGTCAATTGTCACGCTGTATTTCTTGTTCCGAGTTACGTATCGTAAAGGTTCTCACCATATGAACGCCGACGCCCTATCACGATTGCCAGTGGGCGGGGAGTGTGCTTGTTTTTCGGGCTCCGGTCATTGTAAACCGGCCGACTTGGTCTCCCCCTCCCCTCTCGTTGCGTCTGCCGCGGACACGATGGGCGGGTCGGCGACGTCCCTGCCGCACGGGATGCGGTTATTGGGTTGGACTACGAGGTGTGGGGACGGTTGCAGGTGGAGGACGCGTCTTTCCATTAGTTACGCCGGCGAGTCAAAGAGACCGCCGGAAACGCGTCTCCGCGAGGTGTCGCCTTGTTTGTTTTGCGGGGCAGGCTGCTCATGTACTAGGATGGAGGATTGCGCCGTTAAGCTATTGTTGTCCCTACCGCCATGCCTGGTGAGGTTGTATGGGCTGTGCATAAATGTCTGTTACATCTCGGTGTGCAAAAGACGCTGACCGCGCTTAAATTCGATTTTTACTGGCCGGCCATGGCCTCTGATGTTGAAAATCTGCTTAAGGGCTGCGTACCATGTGCCCGGAAGAAGCCGCCAGCGAGATCTTGTTGCCCTCCGCTGCAACCCATTCAGGTGTCGCGAATTAACGAAATAGTTGTCCTCAACATTCTCGGGCCATTTCCTACTTCTGCATGAGGGAACAAATAATTGCTCGTGGGTGTTGAGTATTTATTCTTTGGTTCTTTCGATATAATTTCTGCAGTCACGAAAGCTCCAAATTAAGTTTGTTGAGCATTTCTCACGCTGGCCTATGGCCTGGCTGCTCCCGAATCAATTGGCTGTGACTATTACTGAGGCGATAAGGGTGCCCCTGAGCGCCTCTTGACAGATCAGGGTAAGAATTTTTTCTCCAAACTGCTGCGTGAAGTTTGCGATTTTCTGGGGACAAAAAAGGTGCGCACGTCCCCGTACCACCCGCAAACAGATGGCATGGTCGAACGCCTACACTGGACTCTGACCTCCATGTTGAATCACCTGGTCAGCGAGTCACAGGTCGATTGGGACTTGCATATTCCTGCGGTTCTCGCTGCCTATAGGATGACCCCTCATACATCCACCGGCTACTCTCTCTTCTTTTTGATGTATGGGAGGGAGTATGATCCTCCCATTGATGTGCAATTCCAAGCCGCGCCCGCCGTGAAAGTGTCTAAAATTTCTGATTCGTTTCGTTTCACTCTTGCTAAACTTTCTGAAGCACGGGAGGCTGCCAGTGTTAACTCCCGGGCCAGACAGTTGGCCAACGAGCGGCTCAAGGGAGCCCGTCTTTCCCTGTGCAATTGGTCGTCGGGGGACCAGGCCTGGTTGCATTGTCCGCAGGTGCCAGTGGGCACATCTCCCAAATTTCTGCAACCATGGAGAGGGCCGGTTGATGTTGTTCAGGTCGTGTGTCCGCAATGTGTCCCGATTCAGCTTGGTAAACGGAGTTGGTTTGTGCACCCCTCTCGTCTAAAGCTGTTTAATGCACCATGTGAGTTTGTTTCATCTCCATATCGCAGAGTGTCGGGCGTGCCCGACGAGCTGAGGCGTGCGTTTGCCGATGTCGGTCCTCAGGAGAACAGAAATCCGCTGTGGCACAACCTCTGCGGTCACACGCCCGGGCTCGCCGGACACATCAGACACCCGGCCATTGGGTAGTAAAGATGAAACAACCTGGCAAGGCATGCAATAAGGTTTCAGCCGCGACGGGTGGACGTACCAACGTCTGCGACCAACCTGGGTTTGAACACACTGCGGCCTCCTGACCTCTTTCACCTCAACCGGGCCCTGACATGGTGTATACAATTTAGGGGATGTGCCCAAGAGTTCCTGGGGGCAATGCCGCCATGCCTTCTCCCCAGGTTTCCACAGTTTTCCGGATTCAAAAAACCCTCAAAGATCTTCTACATCCTGGTAGCACCATGGTCCCTCACCTTAGCGATCCACTTGCCTCACTGAAACTTGTCACCTCTTTTAATACTTACTTCACCAACAAGCTAATCACCGTCACAAACTCGTACACGTCTACCGACACATCGCACCATTGTACCCCGCTCATGGTACCTAAAATTGTAAGCACTAACCTAGACACTCTTCTAATTACACTAAAGCCGGTGTCTACAAAAGACGTTTTCTCTTTAATTGAATCACTTCAATTGAAGTCATCTCCACTCGACGTGCTCCCAGGTTGCTTGTTCAAGCAATGTGCTCCGGAACTCGCCATCATGATCAGGAACATCGCAAATGCCTCCTTCTCTTCGGGGTGTTTTCCGTCCAACCTCAAACCTGGCCTGGTTTCTCCCTTGTTAAAGAAACCAAGTCTAGATCCGGATGACCCATCTAGTTATCGTCCCATCACTAACCTCTCGAACCTCTCTAAACTCCTTGAATGACTAGCCCTCGCCCAGCTAAAACCACACATCACCTCCTCCGTAAACTACTGCCGCTTCCAATCAGCTTACCGTCAAAACTATTCCACAGAAACAGCACTCACTAGAGTGCTCGATGACATTTTAACGATCATTGATTCCGGCTCAACTGTTGCACTTGTAAGTCTTGACATTTTGTCAGCCTTCGACACCATCAACCATTCGCTCCTTACTTCCCTCCTGAAATCCGACTTCGGTATATGCGGCTCAGCACTCAAGTGGATAGTTTCGTACCTTTCTGACCGGCAATCTTCAGTCAGGGTGGGCATGTCCACATCGCCTAAAACAACAGCTCTTCACAGCCTACACTTCCCCGATCGGCCGGCTCATTGCAAGCTTCGGTGTTAAGCATCACTCATACGCGGATGACACGATTCTATTCACCGCCATTGATTCTAGCAATGCATCTGGATTCGAGAGGCTCTCGTAATGTACCACCGCCGTGCAACAATGGTCCACTGCACACAACCTAGCCCTTAATCCGAAAAAGTCAGTGGCCATCATGTTAGGTACCAAGCAACGTCTCAATTCAGCAGCACTCCCCACACACATACACATCTTCGGTCACAGCATCAAGTTCACCGAGCACTTCAGCTACCTCGGTGTCATTCTAGATTCAACTTTATCCTTCAACCGTAAAACCAACCATATCATCAGCTCATGTAACTTTCACCTGAAGGCTCTTAGACACATACGTCCTCTCATCTCTACTGAAATTGCCAACACATTGACATGCTGCATAGTTGGGTCTCGCCTTGACTATTGCAACTCCGTCCTAGTCCGGACCTCTGCTGGCAACCTAAAGAAACTTCAAAGACTACAAAATAATCTAGCACGTGTCGTCATTGCCCACATTCATCCCCGTCTCGACTCACTAGCTTGTCTCCGTGCCCTCAACTGGCTACCCATCGCCAGTAGGGTCACATACAAGACCGCCTGCCTCTGCCACAATGCCTTCATATCCGCCTGCCCGCCGTACCTTTCTTCATTATTGACAACTTGCAGCTCAGCATGCCTGCGCAGCATGACTCACGACCTCCTCTTGATACCAAGATCCAGGATGGTCATGTCTATGCGCCGCTTCTCGGTGGCAGCCCAACAGTCTGGAACGATATCCCTCTGCACATTCGCAGCATCATCTCAATCGCCTCCTTCAAGAGAGACTTAAAAACTCACCTCTACAATCATGCTTTTGAGCGACTCTGAGCTTGGCTCCGCGCCTCTGAGTTGCGGCCACTACGTCTGCAAATTTGCGCACGTTACAAATTGAATTATTATTCCCGGAGCTCTGCCAGCTTCTCATTTGCAGCTTGTCAATCGCTTAAGGGTAAGGTGCATAAGTCTCGGCGCAGTGACTCTATTTTTATTCGGATTAATATTCAACTGGTCTTCCATGGGGGGGTCACATTCTCTCCGAGGCATCAGAAAAAAGGGCAGAATCGATATGGTGATGCATCAGGGACGTGCGGCCGATATCGTATTTGCTCTTGCTCTTACTAAACACGTCCGCGAATTCCCAGAGCAGTGCACGCAACTCGCCCCTCTGCTCCCAAGACATCTCCGGATTTTCAGAACATAACGCATCCATCCATAATTCATCAAACAACGCTCTCCATTCTACTGAGGCCACGACCTGAGCGGCCACATCACTGGTCACCACAACACACAGCCATCGCGTGGGCCAAAACCGTACTCGCCTGTGTAACTGCGGTACCCAGCCCAGCATTCAATACCTGAAGAAAGGGCTCCTGATCCCCCCTATCGTCTGGGCCACCACCAAAAGTGAGACCACAAACCGCTCTGTTAGAAGGGGTTAAAAGAACCCCCCCCCTCAGTAACTTCCAGATTTAGTTGCTTCGGCAGACGCAAGGTCACAAGCATCTGTGTACCAGGGGGAACTCGGAACAGTTTCGTTTACAAGGGCCTGAACCGTAGCGTTAGCCATACGCAAATTGAGGAAGACAAAAATGCCAATTGATGCCTCGATGACAGCTCAACACACCCCTGGTAAGTTACGAAGGCTGTGAACACATTCTAATAGTACTGTTGTAAGTTACTAGCTTTTTTGCCCGTCCAAGGACGGGTGTATGTTACAGTAAATCTGAAATATTCAATAGAAAAATTGTTCAGCTCATGATTATTATGAGGGGGGGGGGGGGGAGGGTCGCCCCATGTATAGTGACATCACCCGCTAATGGTTATGGTGGGGAGGGCGGCATGTGGAGTGACGTCACCCGCTCATGATTATTAATGAGGGGAGGGGTGCGGCATGTGGAGTGCACGACCTTGTGCGTTAGTGTAAGTTTCCACGCGATCATGAATATTAATGAAGTAGGGGGGGCCTCTTTTGCAGTGACGTCACGCACGGATGTAGCGCTGTGCTGCTTAGATTTGTGTTTTTACCGTCACTTTCTGTATAGAAACGTCATATTTGAAGCGACTTAGCGTAATACATTATTTAATTTAGCTCGACCTTCCTCTGCGTTAGTGTAAAAATCCACCCATTCATTAATATTAATGAGGGGGGTGGGCCTCATGTGGAATGACGTCACATGGGGGTGGGCCTCATGTGGAGTGACGTCACGCGCAGAAAACATTCTTGGCTCATTTTAGTAGTATTCAATATACGAAGTTTCAATACATGAATGAGGCTCCAGGAACGCATCTACTTCGTATATTGATGTATTTCTGCAACAAACTCGGACCCATACCTAACAGTAATAAACATCTGCAAGTTGACCAGCAATAGTTAATGCAAGACTAACTCTGCGAATGAGACCACTGATGAACTGATTTAAAATAGCAATTTAGAATATACGTAATTTATTTCTCTAAGATTAAGGTACTTTGCAAACCCACTGGCTATCAACAAAGATTCGTTCATGAAGCCATCCATATATATACAGACACAATTTCAATCGAGAAGATGGGCATAAACTGAGCAATCATTGGAAGGACGTTATCAACCAGTTTAAGTCATAACTGGCTGTGATGTTCCCATCCTACCACCTTCCGATGTTAGTTATTTTCGGCTCTCTGATGTTACAACAGGTTCAATTTCTCACCCTAACAGCCAACTCGCTCACCGAGCTCGAGGTTTTTGCTTTGCAATCTCCATTAACATGCTAATATCTCACATTAACATAGCCAACTCAGGGCGCCCGCCGTAGAGGCTGCGATCTTACATTATCATGCAAATTTTTTACCGGGCAGCCCTTTGATTGGTGTGAAAACCCATCCTGGTCGCTGCCCACCACTTACATTAAAATTGGCTGCTGACATTTGGGCTACGCCCATTTTAAACCTTTATATACAAACTAGCTTTACTACCCGGCTTCGCACGGGACTTGGATTCACCACGCCCATCCGCCTTTATCACCCCAGTGGCGATGTTCACACACCACACGAGTTCCTCGTTTGAGGCTGAGTCGACCTAGGGGAGGCCCAGGACCGGCTCAAATAATCGTCACCGGTGGTGGCCGTGAGCGGGAATCGAACTCGGGTCGCCGGGTTCGTAACGCAGCACGCTAACCACGACACTACCGCTCTCCCCACACACACGCGCGCGCGTCCATAGGTACACATACACGCGCTTGCAGCAGACACACACAACTTTCAGGGTGTGTACGGCAGTAAACGACTGAAATAATAAAGCAATGCTGCGCGAAGAACGCCTTAGACCTGCAACACATTTGTATGGCACTTTACTCTTGGAGGGTTGGGGGGTGATGCGTGACATCAGCAGGCACACTGCGTGACGCTTCCGCATGCGGGTGACATCACAGATGTGACGTCACAGCTCACACGCCGTGCAAAATATATCCATTATTGCGCCCCCCCCCCACCCCCCAAAATACAAAAGTCTATTTTTATAATTGTTGCATGGTGTACAGTCTGGAAAGTGCCAAATATTCTTGGGTTTTTTCGGTAAAGTCACGTAGGTAAAAAATTTAAAGAAAAATCACGACGTTTTAATTTTAATTTTTTACTTACGTGACTTTACCGAAAAAACCCAAGAATATGAATCCTTGCAGTCACGAAAGCTTCAAATCCACATGCCAAATTTCAAGTGTGTTGCATGTCGGGAAGTATGCTAAACATTTTTGACACACATATTCACAAATTTCCCTTTTATATATATAGATGTATACTAATTTCCTATTTGCGACCCACACGGGCTCCAGTATTAGTGAGTCTCTGTAGTGCCGGACCACCGACACCGGGGAGGTACGCGCAAAATGTTGTTACATTTGAAATGGTCTGCGAAGATTAGGCATGCCGTCTCGGATTCCCGCTTAGTCCTCAGTCTCCCAGTGATCCCACTCTGAACTCACTACTGTGCAATTTTACTTTATATACGTAGTTACAGTCGACTCATTTATGCATTATGGTATGAGCCGACTGTGAGGTCAATTAAAAAGAACGCGAAAGCAATCGGAGAATGTGTTAAGGCTAGTGCTCTCCAGAGTGCTAAAATGAGAACTGTGCAATGTTATCAAACACCTGCATCTCCTGAGGAGTCATGCTCACCATTACCACCACCTCCGTTGTTGTAAAATCATCATCAAAGATAATAATAAAAAGCTACATTGTTCTTTATCATTTATTTATTGTATTCACTGTTATTAAAGATGTACCTTCCCCCCCCCCCCCAATGTTCACTCATGCCAGGAACATAACCCCATTTTTCCCATCTGAACAAGGATTCTGCATTCGCGAGTATTTTCAAGAATGTAATTTTTGCGGATAGAGACGGTTTACTGTATTTGTTTTTATTAAAGCCTTAGTTTGTGAAAAGGTGGGACTGCTTCGATGTATCATTCATTCTATGTGTAATGCGAGCGTAAATGGGCAGGTCGGATGTGACGATCCGAGAGGGAGGAGTCAGGGTCACGTGGGAGAGGGAGGAGTCAGGGTCACGTGGGGGAGAAGTTATAGCGAGGAGACAGGAAGACATCGGGGGCAGTCGAGGGAGTGAAGAGGGGAGACCACGTTGGGTGGTCGCCGTGCCTCAGCCTGGTGGCTGAGGGGCTCATGACAGCGCCAGCCAGTGGGGTGAGGAGAGAGCAGAGTGCGCGGGGCGCACAGGGCGTGCAGGGGTTGCACGGAGCAGCCGAGTAGCTGCAGACTAGCGGAGGCTAGCAGAGGATGCGAGGTTGCACAGGGCAGCAGAGTAGCTGCATAGAGAGTGCGCGGGGCGCAAGGAGAGACGACGCTGGACCGAGGAGGAGGCCAGCGGGGTGAGCGGAAGACGAACACAAATAAAGGACCAACGGGAGATCAACATCGTGTGACGGAGTCCTTTATTACATATGTATATATATAGCACTGTAATACATAGTACACTGAAATTTGGTGACAAAGTCAAATGTATAAAAATAAAAGAGGCTGTCTAAAAGCATGAAATGCATAATTAGAAAAAGGAGTGGTGTTAACCAAGTTTATTAAATTATTGACATTCTACAGCTTGAATATATTATACATAGTTATGGTATACAGCTTACATAAAACATATATATTCCTACTTAGCATAAGTAATTTGATAGTGTAGTAAATGTACCACAGTGATGCCAGACACATCCTGGGTGATTTTCTCTGATGGTAGCTGCCATTTGCCCGTGGAAACCTCAGCCTGTACAAAGCAAGCTGACCGCAGATGGATGAACAGTAGAGGCCGTTTTCCAGTTCGCCTTTAAGGCCACTAAAGCTTGTGCACAACAGCAATTCGCTTAGCGAGCTGGACATACGTCACCATCGACGTCAGTTGCCCACTTCTGCATGAGGGAACAAATAATTGCTCGTGGGTGTTGAGTATTTATTCTTTGGTTCTTTCGATATAATTTCTGCAGTCACGAAAGCTCCAAATTAAGTTTGTTGAGCATTTCTCACGCTGGCCTATGGCCTGGCTGCTCCCGAATCAATTGGCTGTGACTATTACTGAGGCGATAAGGGTGCCCCTGAGCGCCTCTTGACAGATCAGGGTAAGAATTTTTTCTCCAAACTGCTGCGTGAAGTTTGCGATTTTCTGGGGACAAAAAAGGTGCGCACGTCCCCGTACCACCCGCAAACAGATGGCATGGTCGAACGCCTACACTGGACTCTGACCTCCATGTTGAATCACCTGGTCAGCGAGTCACAGGTCGATTGGGACTTGCATATTCCTGCGGTTCTCGCTGCCTATAGGATGACCCCTCATACATCCACCGGCTACTCTCTCTTCTTTTTGATGTATGGGAGGGAGTATGATCCTCCCATTGATGTGCAATTCCAAGCCGCGCCCGCCGTGAAAGTGTCTAAAATTTCTGATTCGTTTCGTTTCACTCTTGCTAAACTTTCTGAAGCACGGGAGGCTGCCAGTGTTAACTCCCGGGCCAGACAGTTGGCCAACGAGCGGCTCAAGGGAGCCCGTCTTTCCCTGTGCAATTGGTCGTCGGGGGACCAGGCCTGGTTGCATTGTCCGCAGGTGCCAGTGGGCACATCTCCCAAATTTCTGCAACCATGGAGAGGGCCGGTTGATGTTGTTCAGGTCGTGTGTCCGCAATGTGTCCCGATTCAGCTTGGTAAACGGAGTTGGTTTGTGCACCCCTCTCGTCTAAAGCTGTTTAATGCACCATGTGAGTTTGTTTCATCTCCATATCGCAGAGTGTCGGGCGTGCCCGACGAGCTGAGGCGTGCGTTTGCCGATGTCGGTCCTCAGGAGAACAGAAATCCGCTGTGGCACAACCTCTGCGGTCACACGCCCGGGCTCGCCGGACACATCAGACACCCGGCCATTGGGTAGTAAAGATGAAACAACCTGGCAAGGCATGCAATAAGGTTTCAGCCGCGACGGGTGGACGTACCAACGTCTGCGACCAACCTGGGTTTGAACACACTGCGGCCTCCTGACCTCTTTCACCTCAACCGGGCCCTGACATGGTGTATACAATTTAGGGGATGTGCCCAAGAGTTCCTGGGGGCAATGCCGCCATGCCTTCTCCCCAGGTTTCCACAGTTTTCCGGATTCAAAAAACCCTCAAAGATCTTCTACATCCTGGTAGCACCATGGTCCCTCACCTTAGCGATCCACTTGCCTCACTGAAACTTGTCACCTCTTTTAATACTTACTTCACCAACAAGCTAATCACCGTCACAAACTCGTACACGTCTACCGACACATCGCACCATTGTACCCCGCTCATGGTACCTAAAATTGTAAGCACTAACCTAGACACTCTTCTAATTACACTAAAGCCGGTGTCTACAAAAGACGTTTTCTCTTTAATTGAATCACTTCAATTGAAGTCATCTCCACTCGACGTGCTCCCAGGTTGCTTGTTCAAGCAATGTGCTCCGGAACTCGCCATCATGATCAGGAACATCGCAAATGCCTCCTTCTCTTCGGGGTGTTTTCCGTCCAACCTCAAACCTGGCCTGGTTTCTCCCTTGTTAAAGAAACCAAGTCTAGATCCGGATGACCCATCTAGTTATCGTCCCATCACTAACCTCTCGAACCTCTCTAAACTCCTTGAATGACTAGCCCTCGCCCAGCTAAAACCACACATCACCTCCTCCGTAAACTACTGCCGCTTCCAATCAGCTTACCGTCAAAACTATTCCACAGAAACAGCACTCACTAGAGTGCTCGATGACATTTTAACGATCATTGATTCCGGCTCAACTGTTGCACTTGTAAGTCTTGACATTTTGTCAGCCTTCGACACCATCAACCATTCGCTCCTTACTTCCCTCCTGAAATCCGACTTCGGTATATGCGGCTCAGCACTCAAGTGGATAGTTTCGTACCTTTCTGACCGGCAATCTTCAGTCAGGGTGGGCATGTCCACATCGCCTAAAACAACAGCTCTTCACAGCCTACACTTCCCCGATCGGCCGGCTCATTGCAAGCTTCGGTGTTAAGCATCACTCATACGCGGATGACACGATTCTATTCACCGCCATTGATTCTAGCAATGCATCTGGATTCGAGAGGCTCTCGTAATGTACCACCGCCGTGCAACAATGGTCCACTGCACACAACCTAGCCCTTAATCCGAAAAAGTCAGTGGCCATCATGTTAGGTACCAAGCAACGTCTCAATTCAGCAGCACTCCCCACACACATACACATCTTCGGTCACAGCATCAAGTTCACCGAGCACTTCAGCTACCTCGGTGTCATTCTAGATTCAACTTTATCCTTCAACCGTAAAACCAACCATATCATCAGCTCATGTAACTTTCACCTGAAGGCTCTTAGACACATACGTCCTCTCATCTCTACTGAAATTGCCAACACATTGACATGCTGCATAGTTGGGTCTCGCCTTGACTATTGCAACTCCGTCCTAGTCCGGACCTCTGCTGGCAACCTAAAGAAACTTCAAAGACTACAAAATAATCTAGCACGTGTCGTCATTGCCCACATTCATCCCCGTCTCGACTCACTAGCTTGTCTCCGTGCCCTCAACTGGCTACCCATCGCCAGTAGGGTCACATACAAGACCGCCTGCCTCTGCCACAATGCCTTCATATCCGCCTGCCCGCCGTACCTTTCTTCATTATTGACAACTTGCAGCTCAGCATGCCTGCGCAGCATGACTCACGACCTCCTCTTGATACCAAGATCCAGGATGGTCATGTCTATGCGGCGCTTCTCGGTGGCAGCCCAACAGTCTGGAACGATATCCCTCTGCACATTCGCAGCATCATCTCAATCGCCTCCTTCAAGAGAGACTTAAAAACTCACCTCTACAATCATGCTTTTGAGCGACTCTGAGCTTGGCTCCGCGCCTCTGAGTTGCGGCCACTACGTCTGCAAATTTGCGCACGTTACAAATTGAATTATTATTCCCGGAGCTCTGCCAGCTTCTCATTTGCAGCTTGTCAATCGCTTAAGGGTAAGGTGCATAAGTCTCGGCGCAGTGACTCTATTTTTATTCGGATTAATATTCAACTGGTCTTCCATGGGGGGGTCACATTCTCTCCGAGGCATCAGAAAAAAGGGCAGAATCGATATGGTGATGCATCAGGGACGTGCGGCCGATATCGTATTTGCTCTTGCTCTTACTAAACACGTCCGCGAATTCCCAGAGCAGTGCACGCAACTCGCCCCTCTGCTCCCAAGACATCTCCGGATTTTCAGAACATAACGCATCCATCCATAATTCATCAAACAACGCTCTCCATTCTACTGAGGCCACGACCTGAGCGGCCACATCACTGGTCACCACAACACACAGCCATCGCGTGGGCCAAAACCGTACTCGCCTGTGTAACTGCGGTACCCAGCCCAGCATTCAATACCTGAAGAAAGGGCTCCTGATCCCCCCTATCGTCTGGGCCACCACCAAAAGTGAGACCACAAACCGCTCTGTTAGAAGGGGTTAAAAGAACCCCCCCCCTCAGTAACTTCCAGATTTAGTTGCTTCGGCAGACGCAAGGTCACAAGCATCTGTGTACCAGGGGGAACTCGGAACAGTTTCGTTTACAAGGGCCTGAACCGTAGCGTTAGCCATACGCAAATTGAGGAAGACAAAAATGCCAATTGATGCCTCGATGACAGCTCAACACACCCCTGGTAAGTTACGAAGGCTGTGAACACATTCTAATAGTACTGTTGTAAGTTACTAGCTTTTTTGCCCGTCCAAGGACGGGTGTATGTTACAGTAAATCTGAAATATTCAATAGAAAAATTGTTCAGCTCATGATTATTATGAGGGGGGGGGGGGGAGGGTCGCCCCATGTATAGTGACATCACCCGCTAATGGTTATGGTGGGGGGGGCGGCATGTGGAGTGACGTCACCCGCTCATGATTATTAATGAGGGGAGGGGTGCGGCATGTGGAGTGCACGACCTTGTGCGTTAGTGTAAGTTTCCACGCGATCATGAATATTAATGAAGTAGGGGGGGCCTCTTTTGCAGTGACGTCACGCACGGATGTAGCGCTGTGCTGCTTAGATTTGTGTTTTTACCGTCACTTTCTGTATAGAAACGTCATATTTGAAGCGACTTAGCGTAATACATTATTTAATTTAGCTCGACCTTCCTCTGCGTTAGTGTAAAAATCCACCCATTCATTAATATTAATGAGGGGGGTGGGCCTCATGTGGAATGACGTCACATGGGGGTGGGCCTCATGTGGAGTGACGTCACGCGCAGAAAACATTCTTGGCTCATTTTAGTAGTATTCAATATACGAAGTTTCAATACATGAATGAGGCTCCAGGAACGCATCTACTTCGTATATTGATGTATTTCTGCAACAAACTCGGACCCATACCTAACAGTAATAAACATCTGCAAGTTGACCAGCAATAGTTAATGCAAGACTAACTCTGCGAATGAGACCACTGATGAACTGATTTAAAATAGCAATTTAGAATATACGTAATTTATTTCTCTAAGATTAAGGTACTTTGCAAACCCACTGGCTATCAACAAAGATTCGTTCATGAAGCCATCCATATATATACAGACACAATTTCAATCGAGAAGATGGGCATAAACTGAGCAATCATTGGAAGGACGTTATCAACCAGTTTAAGTCATAACTGGCTGTGATGTTCCCATCCTACCACCTTCCGATGTTAGTTATTTTCGGCTCTCTGATGTTACATTAACAGGTTCAATTTCTCACCCTAACAGCCAACTCGCTCACCGAGCTCGAGGTTTTTGCTTTGCAATCTCCATTAACATGCTAATATCTCACATTAACATAGCCAACTCAGGGCGCCCGCCGTAGAGGCTGCGATCTTACATTATCATGCAAATTTTTTACCGGGCAGCCCTTTGATTGGTGTGAAAACCCATCCTGGTCGCTGCCCACCACTTACATTAAAATTGGCTGCTGACATTTGGGCTACGCCCATTTTAAACCTTTATATACAAACTAGCTTTACTACCCGGCTTCGCACGGGACTTGGATTCACCACGCCCATCCGCCTTTATCACCCCAGTGGCGATGTTCACACACCACACGAGTTCCTCGTTTGAGGCTGAGTCGACCTAGGGGAGGCCCAGGACCGGCTCAAATAATCGTCACCGGTGGTGGCCGTGAGCGGGAATCGAACTCGGGTCGCCGGGTTCGTAACGCAGCACGCTAACCACGACACTACCGCTCTCCCCACACACACGCGCGCGCGTCCATAGGTACACATACACGCGCTTGCAGCAGACACACACAACTTTCAGGGTGTGTACGGCAGTAAACGACTGAAATAATAAAGCAATGCTGCGCGAAGAACGCCTTAGACCTGCAACACATTTGTATGGCACTTTACTCTTGGAGGGTTGGGGGGTGATGCGTGACATCAGCAGGCACACTGCGTGACGCTTCCGCATGCGGGTGACATCACAGATGTGACGTCACAGCTCACACGCCGTGCAAAATATATCCATTATTGCGCCCCCCCCCCCACCCCCCAAAATACAAAAGTCTATTTTTATAATTGTTGCATGGTGTACAGTCTGGAAAGTGCCAAATATTCTTGGGTTTTTTCGGTAAAGTCACGTAGGTAAAAAATTTAAAGAAAAATCACGACGTTTTAATTTAAATTTTTTACTTACGTGACTTTACCGAAAAAACCCAAGAATATGAATCCTTGCAGTCACGAAAGCTTCAAATCCACATGCCAAATTTCAAGTGTGTTGCATGTCGGGAAGTATGCTAAACATTTTTGACACACATATTCACAAATTTCCCTTTTATATATATAGATGTATACTAATTTCCTATTTGCGACCCACACGGGCTCCAGTATTAGTGAGTCTCTGTAGTGCCGGACCACCGACACCGGGGAGGTACGCGCAAAATGTTGTTACATTTGAAATGGTCTGCGAAGATTAGGCATGCCGTCTCGGATTCCCGCTTAGTCCTCAGTCTCCCAGTGATCCCACTCTGAACTCACTACTGTGCAATTTTACTTTATATACGTAGTTACAGTCGACTCATTTATGCATTATGGTATGAGTCGACTGTGAGGTCAATTAAAAAGAACGCGAAAGCAATCGGAGAATGTGTTAAGGCTAGTGCTCTCCAGAGTGCTAAAATGATAACTGTGCAATGTTATCAAACACCTGCATCTCCTGAGGAGTCATGCTCACCATTACCACCACCTCCGTTGTTGTAAAATCATCATCAAAGATAATAATAAAAAGCTACATTGTTCTTTATCATTTATTTATTGTATTCACTGTTATTAAAGATGTACCTTCCCCCCCCCCCCCAATGTTCACTCATGCCAGGAACATAACCCCATTTTTCCCATCTGAACAAGGATTCTGCATTCGCGAGTATTTTCAAGAATGTAATTTTTGCGGATAGAGACGGTTTACTGTATTTGTTTTTATTAAAGCCTTAGTTTGTGAAAAGGTGGGACTGCTTCGATGTATCATTCATTCTATGTGTAATGCGAGCGTAAATGGGCAGGTCGGATGTGACGATCCGAGAGGGAGGAGTCAGGGTCACGTGGGAGAGGGAGGAGTCAGGGTCACGTGGGGGAGAAGTTATAGCGAGGAGACAGGAAGACATCGGGGGCAGTCGAGGGAGTGAAGAGGGGAGACCACGTTGGGTGGTCGCCGTGCCTCAGCCTGGTGGCTGAGGGGCTCATGACAGCGCCAGCCAGTGGGGTGAGGAGAGAGCAGAGTGCGCGGGGCGCACAGGGCGTGCAGGGGTTGCACGGAGCAGCCGAGTAGCTGCAGACTAGCGGAGGCTAGCAGAGGATGCGAGGTTGCACAGGGCAGCAGAGTAGCTGCATAGAGAGTGCGCGGGGCGCAAGGAGAGACGACGCTGGACCGAGGAGGAGGCCAGCGGGGTGAGCGGAAGACGAACACAAATAAAGGACCAACGGGAGATCAACATCGTGTGACGGAGTCCTTTATTACATATGTATATATATAGCACTGTAATACATAGTACACTGAAATTTGGTGACAAAGTCAAATGTATAAAAATAAAAGAGGCTGTCTAAAAGCATGAAATGCATAATTAGAAAAAGGAGTGGTGTTAACCAAGTTTATTAAATTATTGACATTCTACAGCTTGAATATATTATACATAGTTATGGTATACAGCTTACATAAAACATATATATTCCTACTTAGCATAAGTAATTTGATAGTGTAGTAAATGTACCACAGTGATGCCAGACACATCCTGGGTGATTTTCTCTGATGGTAGCTGCCATTTGCCCGTGGAAACCTCAGCCTGTACAAAGCAAGCTGACCGCAGATGGATGAACAGTAGAGGCCGTTTTCCAGTTCGCCTTTAAGGCCACTAAAGCTTGTGCACAACAGCAATTCGCTTAGCGAGCTGGACATACGTCACCATCGACGTCAGTTGCCCACGAAAGAAGCGTCGCCTGGGCGAGGTGGTGCAACTGTCGGTCGGTTCCCATTACAGTACGAAGTTTCAGTAATACGAACTTTGGATTTATTTCCACTATTTTAATGGTACCAAAGAAAGTAAAGTAATAAATAGATCCACCGAAACGAGTAAATAATACAATCCATAAACAGTACGATATAATTAAATATCAAATTATAATGAAATACGTTTCTTGAGCAGTGTCATGGAATGTTTGTTTACATTCGGCTCTGGGTACAGGCATTGAAGACTTGACAAACTACGTGGTCCAAATATATGTTAAATAATGTGGGAGCCAGAGGACATCCCTGTTGCACCCCAAGGCGTAAAGGGAATGGCTCTGACTCACGGCCACGTAGTTAGACGTGGGGCCACTCACCATCATGATGGTCCTTAAGGATGGTGATCAGTGGGTCAGGGACTCGGAAAGCACGAAGAGCAACCCAGAGGCGAGGCCTACTGATGGTATCATAGGCCTTGAGCAGGCATGGACTAAGATGCACACATGGACCTACAGACACGCAAAAAAATGGAGTTACACTGACTAACATGAAGGCATGCACACACAGCGACTAACACACACGCACATGGACTCACACACACATCCACTTGAGATACACACACATGGAGTTACACACACATATCGAGGTACACACATACAGGGACTTACACATATACATACATAGAGTGACACACACATTGCCGTACACACACATACACATGTGGACTGTCACACATAGACATCGACTTGAGATATACACAGATGGAGTTACACACACATATATGGATGTACACACATACAGCGACTCACACACCGACTCACACACAGCAATACGTGGACTCACACACACATTGATATAAACACACATGTACTTACACACACACATATGGACTAAGACACACACACATGGACTTACACACACACACACACACCGACTGATACGCACACAAATGGACTGACACGTACACTTGGACTGACACAGACACATAAACACTTTGACGTACACACACACATGGGGCGTTGTCCATTCGAAAAAGACAGACACACACATGGAATTAAAGACATGCATGGCTCTACACACACACACATATGGACTCAAAGACACACATCGACGGGCACAGCAATCCCCGATGATGGCACAGCTATCAGTATGGCAGTACTACGTATGATGAAATAGCGTGACGTGAGCGATGGAAAGAATAGAAATGTGTTGAAGAAATAACTATAAATCACAGACTGGCAGTAGACCGTGGCAGCATCATAAAAGTGCAGCAAAAAAGGGAAAATTGAGCAACGTAAAAATTTAAAAATACTTTTGTGCGCACAAACATAATTATTGTAACATCTGTCAACTTGTTTCATAATGGTAAACAATGAACCTGCGTTGTTATCTGCACACAATATCTGGCAAGGCATTTGTTTAATAATAATAAGCAATGAACGTAATAAATGATCTGCACGCAAACATTATTGTAATGTTTGTGAACTAATGTGTTTAACAATAGTAAACAATGGACTTGAGTTGTTAGCGTAAGAAGCAATTAACTTTGTACTTACCATGGCCATGTTGAGGCCTTGTGGCATGCGTAGTCCCAGTCCTGGCCTACATCGGCGAGGTGGCAGAGTTGGCACATTGCCAGGCTCGGGGCTGGGCTGCTACCCCCCCCCCCCCCAGCATCCCTCGCACGTGCAAGAATAATGGTATGCAAGCACCTAAATATTATATCTACGGAGGCTGTACTATAAACTGGACGCATCGTGTTAGGGGGGCAAAGAGGACATGACACTGTGAATAAATATCTGCAGCGTCATGTGTGTATGTGTTGGCTGTAAAACGCGTAAAAGGAAATGTCCCCCGTGAGCTCGAGTGAACACGCAGCACTTGGCAGCCCCCCCCCACGCAATTGGCGTCAGTTGGTACAGTCGATGTCTTGCAATAAGTAAATCATTAATAATAGAAATGGCACAAATGTGTAAATTAAACTACTTTAAAGTTTACGGATGGCAAAACGGAATAGCCTATTCCCACTGCGGGACTTAGGGCGTGCCGCCTGTCAAATGTTTTTCTACGTATAGCCCACCATCCGAGAGCCAAATCCCCCGCAAGCACGAGCGCGCGGAGACTTTTATATATTAAGATTTAGATAGATTTAAAGTCGAATTTTTCGATTTAAAGCTTTCGTGACTGCAGGGATTTATATTCTTGGTTCTTTCGGTAAAGTCACGTAGAAGGGAATTTTTTTTGTTTAATATTTATATTATTTTATTATTTCCCTTCTACGTGACTTTACCGAAAGAACCAAGAATCGACACTACAAGCCTAAGATGTGTCATTTAGACTCTTGTCTTATCGACAGACATGTTCTTCACCTGAGGACGGCTGCTTGCGTTGTGGCCGAAACGTCGGGAGAATGATTTTATTATGTTTTATTTTTATTATTTTATTACTTCCCTACTACGTGACTTTACCGAAAGAACCAAGAAGATGAATCCCTGCAGTCACGAAAGCTTTAAATCGAAAAAGAACCAAGAATATGAATCCCTGCAGTCACGAAAGCTTTAATCAAAATTTGCTGTAGATTTCACACCTGATGATTCCTTGTGTTGCAGTAGAAAGGTCGTGAGAATTTGTATTGTTTTATATTTATATTATTTTATTATTTCCCTTCTATGTGACTTTACCGAAAGAACCAATACCTTTATAAACAGTTTACCTTTAGAAGCTAACCCTTTAAAAGCTAACCCCCTCTTCCTGATGACGAACGCTTGTGTTGTGATTGAAACGTCGTAGTTTTTGGTTATTTTCTTTTAACCTATCTACGTGACTTTACCAAAAGACCCAAATAATATCTCAATTAGCAACTCATTTTGAATGGAAATCTGGTGGAAGGCCAGAGAAGCTCCTTTGAAATATCTTCAGGAAGAAGCCGTTGTTGGCTTTGGTTAACATCCTGGCATGTGCAAATTTGTCTTGTTATGCATTTGGATATCAAACATTTTGTTTATGGAATGAGATCTAGATATTGGCATTCAGTTACATTTCTAGTCAAAACGTCAAAGTCCAATTGTTAGCACAAAGCATCTTAAGAAATTCAGTAATTTTATCCTAATTTTGGAAATAACATTTAGCAGATCATTAGCATAGTACAGTGAGTACAGAGAGGTATGGGGTTCTTCACTTGCTGATATCAATTATATCCCACCCAGTTTATTTCAATTGTTTCCCATGAAGCAAGATTTGATTCTTTAGATAAAAGTATGCACATTATATGTAGAAATTGTAAAATCGAGGTGCCGTGTTGTTACCCAAAGGTTCATAACATTACCTACACCTATAAAACCCCTGCTCTCATCATGCACCAGAGTTGCAAGTGACTGAAGACCAAGTTTAAGGCTGCACTACCATTGGGGCAAGATATATGACCATACTTCACCACGCTGGGCAGGGTGGGTTCGTGCATATAGTGGACATTGGAAATTACTTCAGCCATTATTGAATACCTGCTTTTAACTCGAGCCATTCTTATGTCTCTTCTAAATGCACACAAGTCCCAAAAAACAAGTTTAGAAGTAGCGAGCCTAAATGTGAACATAACGGTGCACATCGCCATCGCACAGAAATAAACATTGAAACATACCACATACACCCAATCAATTTTATTTCTTGAATTCAATGACTCGTTATCAATCTTGTGCACATAGTTCCCTAAACAATAACCTGCTCTGAAAGGAATGTTTATGGCACTGACAGATATAAACACAAAAGCAACAGTTACAGAAAGAGAATGCAAATATTGTAATCGTATCTCATCATTGTTGAACAAAGTGATTCAGGTTTTGATATTTTTAATCAGTACAGGCCCATAAGGTGCATGTTTATTAACGTGCATTTCTCCTTTATATATTTGTGGAGTGTAATGCTATAAAACATCATGATTATGTATGTTAGTTTAAAGGAGTGCTCTTGTTATATGCTGAAAAATGTCAAATGTGAGTTGATAGCCACCACCAATAACAGTATTCCAAAACAATGATATTCCTAACCCCCTGCTCAACCATCTTTGGCTACACATACATTAGCAACTGAAACATACCAGTTACAAAGTATCATATGATTTGTTTCATGTTTTATTACATATTTTTCTATTTTATTAGAAGGCACACACTACATTGTGAAGTGGATACAAATAACATAGCTGTGAGCGAGTGCTTTCAAGGCCCCGCAGTAATAGAGGATTATTCTTCAGAGCCCCATCCAGGAAAGGCAGAAGGCAGCAGGCATCAGGAAACACAGAAAAGGGTTCATACCACTACCTGACATAATTCCGCTAGCTTTTACTGTGGTCTGGGTGGCAGCAGTAGTGCTGATAGCAGCAGCAGGTACATTGCTTTGAAACGTGCAGGTTTCACCACAGAAGGACTGCAAGGTCATATTAGACAGCTTTACAGACTTGTATTGCATCTCCACTCTTGTTCCTAATTGTGAAAAAAGAGGCAGAGGGGCAAACACACTCTCAGTTAGAACAATACTTTTAAAATAATATAACTTCAGTAGTTAACATTTATTTACGTGGACTGTAAGTATATTATAGACATTTTGATTGCATGGTGGTATAAAACTATTTCAATATGTAATTATACATTTAAAGTTCAGTCTAAAATGTAACACCTCTGAATTATGAATATATTTTACTCATGGATTGCCAAAGCATATTTAAAAGATAATACCTTCAATGATTCACCAAACTCTAGCAGGATTTATGATTGGTAGGATGTCATTAAATATATATTAGAATGTTAACGTACATACTCTTTGGTTCTTTCAGTAAAGTCATGTAGTTAGAAATAAAATAAAACAAATCACGACGTTTCAGGCACAACACAAGCGTCCATCATCAGGTGGACGCTTGTGTTGCGCCAGAAACGTTGTGATTTATTTTATTTAATACCTACGTGACTTTACCGAAAGAACCAGAGTATGGATTCCTGCAGTCACGAAAGCTTCAAATCAAGATTCAGTATTTAGTTTGGTAAAGGAAAAAATCAAGGATCCTCTTTGTCACATTTACTGTTTGCTGATAATTTTAAAGAAAATATTCCACAAGATGATGATATAAAGGGAGTTAAGATTGCTACACTGGAAAGTTTATATTCTGGTGAAATCATGCTACATACAACTTAAACCATTAAGCTAAGTATCCATACAATCAAACATTCATATGTGAAAAGCAGCATCCTATGATATTAACAAGTCCAACATTTAAATTATACTTAAGTAAAACAGCAATTACAATGGATACTTGGCGATTTCATCATCAGAAGATATAGCTCATATAAAAGTATACATATTTAGTTTAACCAGGTGAGAACTTATTAGAGCATGATAGCCTCATCTGCTCGTGATCTTTATAATAAAAATGACAAATGCAAAACAAATTATCTATCATATGAGGAATTGAAAAGATTTCATACATAATTCACATCAGCGCAAAGCGGATTGGGAAGATTACCTCCTGATTGAACAACACAGCCCAAATTAGAAGACTATGCTACGGAAATACTTATATAAGTGTTCACTCATTTTGAGCGGGGGACTACTTTGGCCGATAAGACATCATTCTGAGGGCCACCACACATTTGAAACCATTGGGATTTGACAGCAGGATGGGGGGGGGGGGGGGTGTTTTCACATGTTGTGTATCGTTGGCCACGAGGGGTCGCCAATGTCCTTGCAATGAAGTACACTGATTTACATTCACCATGCATAAGGTTACTGTATTAATAATACTTAAACAAACAAATAAGGATATATGTCGAAGTACAATGAACTGAAGTACTTGTTAGTTTTTCCTCGCCATGGCCAATGGTTTATGATAATATTCATTATGATGTACATTACCTTCATAAACTTGTAAAAGGCAATGTATTAATGCAATTCATTATTAAATTAACTTATAAAGAATCAACAGTTTAACATTATATTTTTCACCAAGAAATGTAATTCCAGGCGTTTAGGGCATTCATAGAGAATGGGTAAGAACCATGAGTTTTATTTCCTTGATACAATGCACTTACGTGCTGTGGAATGTCTAAGATTTTGATATTGATCTTGAAAAAATTATTTGGATAAGTAAGAGACTGAGTGTGTATGTATTAAAGATACATTTGGTCCAATGAATTTCCCTTCAAGTTAAAAGAGTGTGATAACTTGACTAAAGAGCACAGTGATGAGTAGTGTGAAGATAAATCATACTGCAAAATTAAAGGTAGGTTTTAGCAAATGTAACGTTTTTGAGAGATTGATTGTACTTACTTGGTTCATAGTAGTCACTAATTGAAACCAATGCTTCCATTGTTTTTGCCACTGGTGCAACTCTATACTGTGTGATGTTCACACAAGTTGAATTCTCATTTAGCTAAAGGGGAAAAGAAAACGTTTACTATAATTATTGCTTTAAAAAATGCAAATAACTTAGTCAGGCACAATAAGATGTCAGGTCGCACATCACTGTGATTGGCTGGTCTGCAGAGAGCACGTACATTCACAAAGTAGAGGTGGAATTTTCCTGGCGATGTCTCCACGAGCTTGAGGTTGTCAGTTAGGGCGATTTTCTCATCACCCAAGAAGCCACTGAGCAGGTTCGTCTCCATGAGGGCCATGCCAGAGGCATCCTGGCCCATCCACCTGTGGCAACAAAATGTAAGCACGACACAGTGTTATGTCTATGCTGTTGGGTACTTGCACAACTGACAACACGTTGGTGCACACATGGCCATGGCTGGAGCATATCCACAGCGACCTTCACCTGAACCAAGTCACCTTCTCGTTTCATGCAACCTACATTAAAATAACACTGCACACAGTCTCTAAAAGGTGTCTGTCTCATGTGCATGTACAAAACAGTTAATCTCGATTATCAGGTGCAATGGGAGATAACGCCAAACGTAAGTAAATTTACCAACATATAATGAAGGTTAAAATGTAGCATGAGTCAGTCTGGGTTTACTTTTGGACAATGTTATATTTAAATTATTTTCAAATTGTAATGTGCAGAGCATTCTCTAACTTCACAGACATTAAACCGGTTCAGTAGAAAATGCAAGACAGAGTTGGTTAACAGAGCTTATAATGTATGAATATTGCACACTTGTGGTAACCTTGGTTATAAGAGTTGCTCGTGTTTATAAACTACAGTGAGGGAAAAAAGTATTTGATCCCCTGCTGATTTTGTACATTTGCCCACTGACAAAGAAATGATCAGTCTATAATTTTAATGGTAGGTTTATTTTACGTGAGATACAGAATAACAACAACAAAATACAGAAAAAATGTATACATTTATTTGCATTTTAATGAGGGAAATAAGTATTTGACCCGCTCTCAATCAGAAAGATTTCTGGCTCTCAGGTGTCTTTTATACAGGTAATGAGTTGAGATTAGGAGCACACTCTTAAAGGGAGTGCTCCAAATCTCAGGTTGTTACCTGTATAAAAGACACCTGTTCACAGAAGCAATCAATCAATCAGATTCCAAACTCTCCACCATGGCCAAGACCAAAGAGCTCTCCAAGGATGTCAGGGACAAGATTGTAGACCTACACAAGGCTGGAATGAGCTAAAAGACCATCGCCAAGCAGCTTGGTGAGAAGTGACAACAGTTGGTGCGATTATTCGCAAATGGAAGAAACACAAAAGAACTGTCAATCTCCCTCGGCCTGGGGCTCTATGCAAGATCTCACCTCGTGGAATTGCAATGATCATGAAAACGGTGAGGAATCAGCCCAGAACTACACAGTAGGATCTTGTCAATTATCTCAAGGCAGCTGGGACCATAGTCACCAAGAAAACAGTTGGTAACACACTACGCCGTGAAGGACTGAAATCCTGCAGCGCCCGCAAGGTCCCCCTGCTCAAGAAAGCACATATACATGCCCGTCTGAAGTTTGCCAATGAACATCTGAATGATTCAGAGGACAACTGGGTGAAAGTGTTGTGGTCAGATGAGACCAAAATGGAGCTCTTTGGCATCAACTCAACTCGCCATGTTTGGAGGAGGAGGAATGCTGCCTATGACCAAAAGAACACCATCCCCACCGTCAAACATGGAGGTGGAAACATTATGCTTCGGGGGTGTTTTTCTGCTAAGAGGACAGGACAACTTCACGCATCAAAGGGACGATGGACGGGGCCATGTCCCGTCAAATCTTGGGTGAGAACCTCCTTCCCTCAGCCAGGGCATTGAAAATGGGTCGTGGATGGGTATTCCAGCATGACAGTGACCCAAAACACACGGCCAAGGCAACAAAGGAGTGACTCAAGAAGAAGCACATTAAGGTCCTGGAGTGGCCGAACCAGTCTCCAGACCTTAATCCCATAGAAAATCTGTGGAGGGAGCTGAAGGTTCGAGTTGCCAAACGTCAGCCTCGAAACCTTAATCACTTGGAGAAGATCTGCAAAGAAAAGTGGGACAAAATCCATCCTGAGAAGTGTGCAAACCTGGTGGCCAACTACAAGAAACGTCTGACCTCTGAGATTGCCAACAAGAGTTTTGCCCCCAAGTACTAAGTCATGTTTTGCAGAGGGGTCAAATACTTATTTCCCTCATTAAAATGCAAATAAATTTATAACATTTTTGACATGCGTTTTTCTGGATTTTTTTGTTATTTTGTCTCTCACTGTTCAAATAAACCTACCATGAAAATTATAGACTGATCATTTCTTTGTCAGTGGGCAAACGTACAAAATCAGCAGGGGATCAAATTTTTTTTTTCGCTCACTGTACTTACTTAGCTCTCTAATACAGAGAACGACTCAGATGCACGAAAAACCACAAGAATCACAGAGGCCTGGCAGTGAGTTAGCATAAACAATTGTCCAAGCCTTATGGTCTTCTATATATTAAAGTGTTTTCAGTCAATTAATGCGTTTTTACATGTGAGGGGAAACCGCAGCACTCAGAGAAAACCTACATGGTGCAAGGTGGAAACAATCTATCTTATGCAAATGGTACAGATGGGAGTCCCCATTTCCTGCACCACCTCCTGGCAAGTCAGGGTATGGTACCTCAAAACCCATGGGAAGGAATTTCACAACATTTAAGTAATCCACAGTGTTGTATTACAGGCGTGTTTCATCACCACGTGGCTGTAGCATGGGCAATGAGACAGTCACCCCGAAGCACGGTTAATCCAAATCTCAGATAATAGGCCACAGATAATTGAAAGCCATCTGTATTTGGATTGCCGTGAAAATAAACTTGACCAATCTGCTCGTTGGGATGTTTTTTAACACCCCTCAAGCCTCCTCCATACCTTGTGCATGCTGTCAGCACCACCTGCTCCCCGATGGAACCGTTAACCCCGGTGTCTTTGAAGTACACATCGAGCTCGTAGCTTGGGCTGGGGGCCGCCGAGCGAGCTCTGCGTACCACCGGGGAATCCCGCACGTTGTAGAACACGTTCAGCTGCGAAGGCACGGCAAAACTTATCAGCACGACACTTTTAACTTCATCCAAATTACACTTCCGAATGACCCCGTGTTACATGACATTAACTGAGTCGATCTATACAAAGATTATATTTGTCTACATTAAAAAAACTCAGTCACCCACTCGTGTAACCTGGTATTGACTCAGCTCTTCACAAAAGAATCGGGTGGATACATGTGTGTCTTATCATAATGTGGATGTTTAAGAATGCAGCTTTTAAAACTAAACATACATTCATATTTATATAGACATCATGAATAATAATCATATTCTACTTTTGGAATCAAGTAAGAAGTGTCCCAGGTCATAAATACACTACCTACATCAATTACACAATTTGCAGGAGACAGTCCCAGATGGTAACTTCAGAATAACATGATTTAATTAATCCTTTACTCAGCCACTACACGGGCCTCTAAAATGGCACCATACAAACCTAATTTATCCCAAATTCTATCTTAAAATGTAGCATGATATATTATGGTCACAGAGCAAAAACTAAAAGCCCCATGTGGAATGCTGCATTCTTGAGAGAATGGCTGTTTTATCATTACATTTCAGGGCAGCCAATACCTGTGCAATAACTTGTCCACGACCAGTTCCAGACAGAGTCACATTTAAGTTTGAGCTTGTAGAAATCTATTGGAATAGAAGCAATGAAATTCCATTAAAAACACAGGAATCTATCATCAGCGATGGTCTCTGCACTGCTGCACTCATGGTCTTGTGATCTAATAATCCATTCAGCTCCTGCACACAAGCTGAATTCAGCACTCCACGGTAGACATTATTTCTTAACTGCCACTCCATTATTAGTCTCAGCCACCATCCGTCATCCCTTTGAGCGATGTGCCCTGCCCAAGCCCACTATTCTTAACAGTCAAATTTACATATTTACCTTAGATATGTTCTCTATTTGTTTGTTCCTCTTCCTGTCTCCCAGTGTAATTCCAAGCAAGCACCTCTCCATCTTTGTGCACTTTTCACCATGAGCAGCTTCCTGTCACTCACCATGAGCAGCTTCCTGTCACTTACCATGAGCGGCTTCCTGTCTATCCCTGAGATTTATTGAATGCACTCTAAGTGCCAGCCATGGTAGGGTGTGGTACCTTCACAATGCGCTTGTCCGTGGCATTCATGCCGGACAGCTGCACGGTGATGGGGCTGCTCGGCAATGCAGTAGAGACAGTTAGTGAACCAGACACTTTTCCAAACTGCCACACGGCAAACTCGGACAGAGCCTGCAGCGCCACTATTGTGTCCTGTGAACCCAAAGCCAACAATACTGTTACTTGTATTTGTTAATTTGTGGAAATATTGTACAGGCAGTCCCCAACTTATGAACATCCTCTCTTATGAATGAACTGTCACAAGATGTTGTTTTTTCTAACCATCTGACTTGCGAACGTTCGATCGTACTTATGAACCGAACTGCAGAACTATTTTGTTCAGCGAATCGATCCTCCGCAAGATGTAATGAGTCCCAGAATGCTATAAACACCCATTCCTGCAAGCAAGCCAACATCAGGACACAAGCTAAGTGAAAATAAAAGTGTTTTAATGTTATTTCATTTTGTTTAATTTACTATATACTCTTTTATTATGATATGACATGGAAATGTACGTAATTTCTTCTTAGTTATGACTGTAACAATGCTCCTATTTTTTGTTGAACCATAACATTTACGTATAGTATGTACAGTACGTACAATTAAAAATTGCATTTTGAGGTACGAACAAATCGACTTATGAATAATCTCAGGAAAGTAACTCGTTCGAAAGTCTAGCACTGGCCATACAGATATATCTCTGTTCACCGGAGTAAAGGACCATTTCCATGACAAATATTTATACATCTATCACAACCAGAAATCTAAATGTAATTATCATCCAGTGTTTTACTTATTTTTACATCAATTTCATTGTTAATCACTTTGAAGTATAAGATTATTCATATTTCTCGAACTATATTTAGAATATGTTCATCTGCCTTCACAATTTTATGTCATGGTATGTTACATTCATGACGTTGATATATTTACGGCAAATATATTTTTTCTAAATGTAAATGTTAAATGTATAATTAAATACACAACATATTACGTCAATAATATTGTGCAGAATTACGTATGATTACAAATAATAAAAATTTATATTTAATGTTACTTTATTGTCCATACTTACTTTATTGCTTAACATATAATTATTCATCATGAAACTGGCCTCCAAGGAAACATATAATAGGCAACCCTTTGGGCAATGGCCCTTTATCTATGTGGAATGCAGAAGGACCATTCCCTAAGATGCCACCTAATATATTGGTTTTTCCTTATAAGGCAGTGTTATTGATGAATGTGTTGAGTTTGTTACGTGTCCTTTTGCACCACTGCCAACATAGATTATTCATATTTCTCGACCAAATCATAAATATGCTACCTTTCACGAAAAATTTACAACCTTCATATTTTTTTTCAAACCATAACTCTGTCTTTTCCAGGTCTTCCTTGCAAGTTTAACACGTAGGCATTCGTGACCAATATAATCTATAATCGAGTTTTTTTGGGTTAGAGCGGGTAAATATATAACTGTGTCGTTAAAACCCGCAACCACCCAACACAGCTAACTAGTAAGGGTTGTCATGTAAACAGAACATGCCAACTCGTCACTAGTCCAGCACACCAGTGTGTTGGAGAGCAAAGCCAGATTTGTGGAGAAATCTAACTGTTTCGTTCTTTATACAGAGGCGTAGGTGTGGTGACCACAGCGCTCTTGCGCAAAGGGGGGGGGGGGGGAGATTACTGAGTCAACGTACATTATGCATGTGCATTATGCGAGCCCTTAGATCTTGTCCACTCCTGTCCTATTGTGTGTATTAAAATGGCCGTATCAACGGTAATCCATATTGAAGTATGCTGTCCTTCCTTGCAAATCCGACATGCTATCGCAGCAATCCCGCAACTGCCTTCAACAAAAAAACCCCTTAAAATATCAATTATGAATTGTGTCACTTTCAAGCAACTCTGTAGAGGAATGTTCCCCTGGTAATGTCGTTACCTGTGTGGAGGCATATCCTCCCAGGTGGTTCCTCTGCTGACTCAGCCAATTCATGATAGGGACCGCCTCTGCAATTTTGTTCTGATGAAGATGAGCCAGGAGGGCGTACGCTGTGGTCTCAATGGTGATGGCCGACGGCTGCCAGTAGTAGGACTCTTGACTTGATGCAGAGTCTGACCAGAACTTCAGCCCATTCTCTGGAATATAATGTACAAGTTAACACTTTTATTTAATTTAGTATTTTACTCAAAACTCAGCTTGCCACCCTGACTCTGATGATGAGACACATATGTCAAAACCAGCCTAGAGTTTGCGTGTCTTGATTCAATGCTGTTAAAATTATGCACTCCCAGAAGGATATGCGGCTGATGGGTTGTGTAAGAAATTATTTCATTGTTTTATATGGAGAGACAGAAATGTGAAGGAGACAATATTATCAGGTTAACAAAAATAAGTCATTGAAATATTTTCAAAAGTTAAGCATAACACCCCATTGAAACTAAAATATCACCCATTCAGAAGTTGTGGGTTCAGTGGGCACGTGTTGCATTAGTGCCTGACCTATTGAAGTGGAGCGGCTGTTGAGTAGGGTCAGGGCAGTATCGGCGTGGCTGCTGTTGGCGAGGGAGAGGGCGTACGCTGTGAGGGCCAAGGGCAGGCTGGCTGCCACGCCGCCACCACTCACATTCGCCTCCAGGAAGTGGATAGCACTTGAGATGTTCACATTGTTATTCTGTAATCCACATGCACCAGAATTATCATTTTGGGATAATCAAAGCAAAGCACCTTTAACCAATGTGTTCAGGTCAACCACTCTAATATGCAGATCCCTAACAATGCATGCTGATCACCACTGCAGGATATTCAATAATGAATCTTCCATTGTCATTGTGTTATTTGATCTCACCAAAACCCTATGCAGTCTCATGCAAAAGAAAAATGTAATGTGTAAGTATTATGATCAGTATTAACTGCACTAAATAAACAAGGAATCATTACCCTTACGGCACATCAGCATAATAATCTCTAAAGTTGCATTTATTTATCTACTTCATCAATGCAAACCAAGGAAAACAGAAACAGGATACATGCGTTAGCACAATTAGTACAAACGAATGGATCTGGAGGAACCCCGAGTTATGATCTAAGATGGGAAAGAGAAACAGAGGGAAGAAAATAAAAACATGAATGAGAAGAGGGAGAGGAGGAAGAAGAGAGAGTGAAACACTTGAGTCTTTAAGAAGAGTGCCGTTGGCACCTGCTCAAGGTAGCACTATCTAGCGGATAGAAATATTAAAGTGACCCTCGAGGCATTGAAAGTCAAAAGAAAAATCAGGAACACTACCTTCTGAACAATGAAACATCCACAGAAGGGGTCCCAATTTCACCCCTCGCCTCCCACCTCATCCACAAGCCCTAATAACTGTATGTAATAACTTACACAACGTATAACCTGCCTATGCAAAGTAATAATACAAAGACAGCCCGAGCAAGAATTATAAAATATTTGGAAATAACTGAACTTATATTAAATTACAACTACTTTATTGTCACACGTCTGACCGCATAGCTGGATATCAGTGAATTCAAGTCGCATTTAACGATTTTGGGTAGAAATAAGTTTGCCTCATATGTAAAATTGTACAAATCAAACCCACATAAAGCGAGGTAAGCATGTACTGTTCAACCGCCATACTGCAGGTTAAAACGCTTATCTTT
The DNA here is from genome assembly GCF_015708825.2 of Lethenteron reissneri. NCBI lineage: Eukaryota > Metazoa > Chordata > Hyperoartia > Petromyzontiformes > Petromyzontidae > Lethenteron > Lethenteron reissneri. Next base: position 13,494,209 of record NC_083815.1, read on the forward strand.
CCACTTAGTTGCTTGAACTGCTCCACTTTGGAATACCGTCCCATTGGCCTACGACACAGTCTGGATTAAAAGCATGATGATGAAGCTTGCAAGGATCATCCACTGTTTCAAAACACTTTGCTTGCTATGGATGATGCTGAGTAATTGACAGGTACATGTCCCTTTTGGTGACAATGGCAGTTCACCCCAGTCATTCAACAATGGACTGTCACAAGGCTAAATGCTCACAAATGCTCACTAATGTCTTCATGAGTGTGTCACCAAAAAAGTTACACAAATTTGCATACGTAGATGACCTTGCCCTGGTAAAACAAGCAGCCACCTTGAATGACATCAAGTCCACCCTGAACGGGGACCTAAACACCATGGAGGGATATTTCTGGAAATGGAGGCTCAAACCAAACCTGCACAAATCAACAGTCACTACCTTTCATCTTGTGAACAGAAATGCTAATCGCACCCTGAACGTGTCTTTTTGTGGCAAAACTGTATACCATTACCCAATTCTGAACTATCTAGGAATAAAGTTGCACCACAGGATAACCTTTGATGGCCAACTGAAAAAGATAGCCACTAAAAAGAAGACAAAGGTCAACCTGGTCCAGAAATTGCCAAGCACAAGCTGGGGAGCATCGGCATCAGTGTTTCATACAGCAGTGATGATGCTTGTGTACTCCTTAGCAGTAAACGGTACACCGGTATGAACCAGAAATAGCCAGGCTTGACTTGTTGATGTCCATCTGAATACTGGAACCCTCAAGATGGCCACAACACCCTGGCATTTTCCACGTTTTTGCACATTGCTGACAGATCCATTCACTGCGATGCTGCAACCCTCAGGGAAAAGTGGAGATAATCATGGAAAAAGTACGTCTTCCCTTCCACCACTATCTCAATAACGTTATCCAAACATTTTTGACCCATGCGCCTAACCTTCAGAAATGGAATTTCAACCCTGATGCTAGTGTAATAAAGGACTCTTTCACAGTGTCGATCTCCGTTGTTCGTGTAAATCTTGCTCCCACGGCGTCCTCGCTCAGGCCCGCGTCTCCTCCGTCGATCACTCCACAGCCACCCTGCTGCTCCGCTCTGCAGCCACACTGCTGCTCCGCTCTGCAACCACCCTGCTGCTCCGCTCTGCAGCCAGCCTTCCACAGCCCGCTAGCCCCCTGCGCCCTGACACCGATGGCCGACGGTGCCGAGGTCTCCCAACACGTGGCGATCGCGCCACCCTCCCAGTACTGCCCAGCGTGGCCCCCCGTTTCACTCCGTTTAAACTTCCCGATCCCCTTCCGGTTCTCTCCCTAAATCCTCTCCCCCCACGTGACCCTAACTCCTCCTTCTCCTCACGTGACCCAGACTCCGCCCCCCTCAATCCTTGCTCGCATTACACTAGGAAAGCTAAATGGAGTTCACAATAAGACAAACAAATACCTCATGAAAGACATAATGGAGAAATTCCCTGGCTTTAAAATTCCATGAAGCATATGGGATACCCAGAACCACATCTATACCAGCTATGGCAGATGCGGTTACTTGATACACAAATAGAAAATGTAAATTTCTCCAGTGTGCAACTATGGTCACCCAGAAGAGACCATGGAACGTATAACGGACTCAGTGCCCGATTCACAAATAAGGAGGAGGTATCATAGTCAAACATTCTACTACTCCTGATGCAATTATCTGGGTCAACCACCTTTATGTTAAATGATTTGTTGCTCTATATCTACATCAGCCATACAATGAAGAAGACGAGTTTTATCTTTGTCTCAACCAAATATTCCCATACTTTGATTGTTTATCATCTGCCTACCGTACTGTCCTCCAGGAAGGCGAGGAGAGTGTAGGCCGTCAGGCTGATGTGGCTGGCAGAGCCGCCCTGCAGCTCCCTGTGAATCACGTAGCCATGCTCCGTGAACTGACCAGATGGTGCCAAAGAGTTCAGCAGAAAGTTGCGAGCAGTGTCGATCACATTGCTGTCCACAAGGATATAACTCCGTGCCTGCAGGAAAGTCCTCAGCACGAACGCTGTCAGCCTAGGGATTTGGAAAGAGAGCGCAAGACACATGCAGACAGATGTGAAAACTACTGCACATCTGTGAAAAAAAGCTTTAGAACTTATCGGGTTCCTCCAGTATAAACAAAGTCTTATTCGGAGAAAAAGACAACATTGAAAAATCCCACTTGGGACAATAGCCCGAGAAAACACGTCATACCCTCAGAGGGAAGTCAGTATTTGCCCTCATCCCATATTTTAAGTTAAAGTTTTTGAGTTTATTTTCATTTTGTATGATGATCCCATTTAGCTAGTTGCCTGGCTGTTTTATAAGGCGCATCCGTGGTGGGTGAACAGAGTAACAACAAAGCAAAAACAAACACATTAATTTTGGAAAGAACGACTACAGGGTTCTTCGGGAATATTGCGCAACTAATAAACAAGGTGTTTGACGTTCATATGTGTGCTGTGTACACACTTAGGAGAAAGATTCACATTCTGCCCATCGTGGCATTCATGACTACTGTCTGGTATATTTGCTTGGAATTATCAGATAAGAACTCTTTTTTTTTAGAAAGTGCCAACCAAAAACAAGTTTACACATGTGTCTGATAATAATTATCATTCGGTGCAGGTCATTGGATATCACCTAAAGGCTATGTCTAGAACGATCTGTGAATGTACCATTGGGGTACAACACCCATTACAGATTTGTACCTGAGAGACTTGAATATGAGGACGATGTTACTTTTAGCTATGTTTGTGAGACTCTCACGTGTATTTCAGCTAATACTGTAATCCGGAACGGTTTTCTTAAAATGTATTCTATCTACGAGACTTTACCAAAAGACCCAAAGAGTATGTATTCCTGTTTCACGTTTCTGTTGACAGAGTTTGCAGCATACATGTTGTGGCTGCCAAGATTTTAGTATCAATACCATGTACAGAAACATGGGTCGATTATATGAATGTGTAATAAAGTTTTAAAAATAAGTGGTTTCAATTGTAGTACTGCATCCAAACATTGGAAAAAATAAGCCTTCAACCATTGCATTTTGTTGGTCATCTTTCTTACATAACACAAAATAATTTTAATTCAGATTATATAACTGTTCAATGTATACATTGTATTGCAATGTTTAAGATTACACAACAGAAAAGGGAAAATATTAATAACAAAATGACAAGTAAAAAAACGTTAATGAAAGCATAAAATACTGAATATTTAAAAAACTTGATTTAATTTAACCAAAGTTGAGAATGAAAAATTAAATAAAACTGAAAGACCACTGTATTAGTTTCTTAGCTGTAGGCTATTACCATGTACTGCCTTGTTGATCAGAGTTTCCAAATGCACTGAAGGAGCCATCACTTCTCCTGTACATGAGCTCTCGTTCATAGCCTGAATAAACACAACGGCATACTTAGCTTGTTACTACAAAATAATAATAAATACAGTTACGGAATATAATTGCCGTGTTAAACTCAATGTTGGAAACCAATACGAAGACCGCACTAAATGTAGCATCTCTGTTAAATAGTACTTTATGTTCATTGCATTTTAATATACCAAGGAACTTGAAAACTAGGTAACTGAATTATTATTTAATCTTTATTATTATGTTAAACATACCTTCCACAATTTACGATTTATGCAAATCGGATGTACATTATATGCGAGTGTTTCTTTAGGGTAACAGGAGAAACAAGTCAGTACAAACATGAACCTTTGACCTATGTAACACAAATAGGAGTCATATTCATCATGAGTTATGTTTAATCCACTGCTGAATGAAAGCCTCCCCATACCATCACCATCCCGCATTGTCCCATGATTGTACCATCCATCTCACTCCTGCCCATGCGCTGCCCTCATTGCCCAACCTCTGTTGCGATCTCGCGCGTATGTTCTCTAATCGATAATCTCCCTTCACGAGACTTAAACCCAAGGCTCCTGAGAAAAGAGGTGAGCTCTTTTTCTGAAAAGGTGAGCTCTTTTTCTGAAAGTGTTTATTTTCCTGCTATTAACCTGTGTGATACTTTTACAATACTTCTTGATTTCCCCACTATGAAGAAGAGCCATTGTCCAAACGGTTGCCTATATTTGTAAATTTTTATGGGAGTGTTTTTGATTAATGAGATTTTATAAGATAACAGGTTTTCCCCTTTTTCTGTAAACAAAACAGGTGTTAAGATGTTAAAACACAAAACTGAAACCTTTTACAATAAATCATGTCTGCATTAACCACAATACTTGTGGTCAGAATGCAAAAAAACATACTCTGATAATATATGCATTGTCTTTTAAACTGATTAATGAAAGCCTCCTCATACCATCACCATCCCGCATTGGTGTTAGACCAGAGGACGCCAAAAGGCGAACACCGTTTGAGACTAGGCTCAAAAGAAAGCTGTCTCTGGTGTGAACCAATCCGTTTTAAAGACAATGCATATATTATCAGAGTATGTTTTTGTTTGCATTCTGACCACAAGTATTGTGGTTAATGCAGACATGATTCCTTGTAAAAGGTTTCAGTTTGGTGTTTTAACATCTTAACACTTGTTTTGTTCCATTGGAACCTCATTTGCCAGTAAAAAATATAATTGTTTTTTTACCCTTCTATCTGGCAACAAAACTGACACCTTTTTTACAAGGAGTCATGTTTACATAGACCACAATACCTGCGGTCATAATGCAAACAAAAAACATAACTCTGATAATGTGCACTGTCCTTGAAGTTGATTGGTCCACACCCGAGACAGCTTTCCTTAGAGCCTAGTCTCACATGGGTTGGACCAGATGACGCCAAAAAAAAGGTGTCAGTTTTGTTGCCAGATGGAAGGATAAAAAACCAATTATCATATTTTTTACTGGCAAATGAGGTTCCAATGGTGTAAATGCTTACCCCGAGCTCTCATAATCTGATGGTGCATTGTCTTTGAGTTGTGCGCCTTTTGGCGTCATCTGGTCCAACCCATGTAGGACTAGGCTCTAAGGAAAGCTGTCTCGGGTGTGGACCAATCAACTTCAAGGACAGTGCACATTATCAGAGTTATGTTTTTTGTTTGCATTATGACCGCAGGTATTGTGGTCTATGTAAAAATGACTCCTTGTAAAAAATGTGTCAGTTTTCTTGCCAGATAGAAGGGTAAAAAAACAATTATCACTTGTTTTGTTGCCAGACAAAAAGGCGAAACCTATTCTCATATTTTGGTACTGGCAAAGGAGGTCCCATGATGAGATTTTGTAATTTGAAGAATTAGAGAATGATTAGCCTTCTGTCATATGTGTAATAAAAGACTTCGTCAGGCACTGCTGATCTCCGTTGGTCTTTTTAGTTTCTTTCTCCGCACCCCGCTGGTCCTGACCGCGGACCAGCGTCTCCTTGCATGCGCCCCGCACGCGCTCCCTCGTCAGCTCCTCCGCTCTTCCTCGCACCTCGCTGGTCCTGATAGCGGAACAGTGTCTCCTCGCGCGCTTTCCTCCAATAGCTCCTCCACTCCCTCACTCCGCACACCGCTGGCCGACGGCATGAAGGTCCTTCGGCCACGTGGCCGATGGCGCGGATCCCCTCCGGCCACCCAACGTGGCTCAGCCTCCTTACTCCCGCAACTGACCCCGATCCCTTCCGGGCTCCCCCTATATCCTGTTCCCCACGTGATCCTGACTCCTCCCCTTCCGGATCGTCAGATCCGGCCTTCCCCTACTGCCCTGCTGGCTCCACCCCCATTCACCTCGCTTCCAATTGGACCCGAGGTGAACGGCGGCCCCTCCCACTGGGCTCCGCCCCCCAATACCCCGGGCCGTGTGATTGGGCCAGAGCCCAGCAGCAAACCCCATTTACGCTCGCATTACATATGTATCAATAGTTTACAAAGATGATAGACAACCAAACAATATACAATCTAGACACTATTTGTGCTAATGAACCACTGCCAAGATAGCATCAATGAAAAGTTAGGTTTGTCTCACTTGTTTAATAGGACAATAATTGAGGCATAGTTCTAGATTGAGGTATTTAATTTGTATAAAAATTTTATGAGATCACTGATTCTGCTTTTTTTATAATGTCCACGGCTATTCCATCTGGTTCATGAGTTTTCCTATTGTCATACAAAAACGATAGTTGTTACCCTTCAAGGGTGAAAATAAATCACAGAAAAGCTCCCAAGCCACAATGGCACCGCTTCGAATAACTACCGACTGCTACAAAACTGAAACTCAACTGAAACAAAATTACCAAGGGTATAAAAATGCATTGTCACCGAACATCTCGCCGCTGGCACATAGAATGATGGGTGAACCTGAATTTTTTATATCACCTTCGAACGGATTCAGCAGTTCACAAGTCAATTTGCGGAAGTGGGGATACTGGAATGACAAGCAACAGACTATCTGCTATACAACAGCCCACTAATAACAATTAAAACATGTTACATTACCTGAATTCATGTAATTCAAGGATTTAACAGCGATATCTGGCGTTGTCTGGTGGGACACGTCCAGATACATCCGGATGTAGATTCCCGGTGCAAAGTTGATCATGTTCTGCTCCCCGCAGCCGTACGGCATCTGAATGAGCTGGTCCAGCCCAGTGAGGGAGGGCCCAATGATGTCTCCTGCACGTTTCACACAAGCGCATGTCAAGGCCACTGCTTAAAGCCACAGTTGCGCTTTAGTACTCTACAAATAACTTGTTCATCCATAAACTATCTGAGTATTCCTGGGAATTGTTATTGGAGCTCATTACCTGATGTGGTGGTTGGTGGAGCACTGAGCAGTAGCTACTGAATACTTGTGGATACCATTGACTTACTTGTGGCTGGCTCATCTGCACCTAATTCATATAAATCCACCTATCTAGTTGATGTTTTGCATGTTATCACACTTTATTATTCAGACGTGGTCATATGCTGCTACCAGATGGCTCAATTTTCATTACGTGTTTGCTAACAACAAATAATAACACAATTTTAAAAGTTAACGCATACATATTCCAGTTATAGTTCTTTATTACATGGCAAAGCAATTTCCCATTATTTATCCAACTATGGCAATAGTCAGAAAAATCTTGTAGTCAGCCCTGATGTAGAATCATATATAAGCAAAAACACCAACAATAGCAATCTAGATATATCTGTGAGAATTAACCGGCATGGTGTCCAATGGACATGTACCGTAGATGTAAAGGACGGCTGAACTGCTTCCTTGTACGATGTTGGGTGGGAAGTTGAACACAAATGATCTTGTGAAATTTTTATTATCATAAAGGCTGAGGAGGGCACTCTCCGAGTACGTTTGTGGGAAGCCTGGGTACTGCATGATGGGAAAACACGACAGAAAAGATTACACCACTTGTCAGACATTGAGAAAGAAAATTCGACAACAACACAGCCTTAAAATAAATAAATAATACGCTACATTCAGGCAACAGCCCTTGTTCACAGCATATACAAAAGGAGGCCAGAGAGATAACAGGGATTGCAGACTGCACTTAACACCATAGGACCTGATGATAATACACCAAAATCTGATGCGCAGTTTTAAACAGGCAGATTAATAGTTACCGAATAATATACATTAAGTACGGGACAAACCCTACAATTTTCAAAATGAATTACGATGTAAACTAGTTTATGTTCAAATTATAAAATGTTGCTGTCACTTTGCATTATTGGAAGGTTTGGTCTTGTGTGAACAAGGCACAATCCTTCCAGAAATACATTCCTGGGCCCAATCACCATTTCAATAAAATAATGTAAGTGTCCTACATTCCTGAGGTAGAGAAGTCTGATAAAATTAATGAAACAAACATTTCTGACAGAAGATGTTGCATGAAACTATCATCGAGGCATTTGGCCATTTCTCCAATGTAGTGAAGGCCAGTGTTTGCGTGTGATGTAATGAACCAAATTGGTGGAGGTGGAAGTAAACTTATTGTGCATCACAAATGGTGTTTCGGTTGTATTTGCGGATTGGCTAATGTGAACATACATGTGTTGCAAATTCTCTAATTGGATGGGAAGACCCCTAGTATGCTATTATTTCTAGTGTTTCAGATTAAGTTGTGAAATAGCGGGTCCCTGATATTTGTGTTTTTAGAAATAAATAAAACAAGGGCAGCGATCCGATCTTGGAACCCCAGTAACAGGTTTGCAGGTATCTGTGGATATTTGTGAGATCTTGGAGGAGGGGAAACCCCTCATCTCAGATAACTTGGGGCAAGGTAGAGTTGACCTTAATGGGGCTACCATGCCTCGAATGTTGGAGGAAGTAGGTGCTCCCTGTGAGTGGCTGGCTAATGTGCCATCTGTTGAGGAAGTGTGAAGGGAAATACAGAACCTAAGTCCAGATAAAGTGCTGGGCAGCGCTTACGTCGCAAGAGAACGGTTGAGGGTGGGTGGCAATTGTGTTGACATAATCACAGCTAACTGTACCATAAGACTGGTATATCACAGATTGGAAGGATGTAGACTCTCTTTTAAGAAGGGGGGTCATAATAATTCTAACAACTCCCTCCTTGGTGTGACTGATCAATGTAACTTTCATTCTTATTATTTGGTTACTGTTTTATATGCATGGTTGCTTATCAAATTTAAACAATCATGATTTGTTTATGAAGTATTAACAGAAATTTTGCAAATTATTACTAAATGGAAGGACTGAACTCCCACATGAAACGAAGTGGAATGAGCCATTATTCCCTTTCAGTGCTCCCTTCACAAGCCATGCCTTCATGGCATGATTGACACAACCCAATTTTCAATCACTGCAGACAACACATGGCCCCATTGCATCTGTATCTGAGAACATGCACGCACACTAGCACACACTTACCTTGACCAATGTGTATCCCACCACTGTGTAATCCACATTTTGGTAGGAGACAACTACAGCGAAGGAAACTTTGCCGTCAACATTCAGAGAAACAGGGAAGAAGGCAGTGGCAGAATTCTGACCGGACACATTCAAGCTTCGTTCATTGGGAGAGAGACCGTTGCTTTGGAACAGAATCGTGAAGTTTTCATTCTCCATCAGTTTTGCAAGGACCTAGAAATCAATAGGTAAATGCATAATGGGAGGAATAACGTCAGGATCAGATTAAAATGATTCTCACAATAAAACACTATAATTATTTAAAACAATTAAAGATAAACGTAAGCCCTGCGATTGCTTGTGCACACCACTGCTGGCAGAAAGGCCTCCTCTGGAGAAAGCGCTATCGGGCCCCTCGAGAGAGCACAGTTGATAATCGATTATCCAGTTTCCAACATTATCTGGCTGTCCCACGACCGATCCGGCGAAACTGGCAAAACCGCTCTAAAGGCCGTAGCCAGTCCGGTGATCGGCACCATGTGCGTGACAAAAAAAAGTAGCCATGCTTGATTACAGTGTTAAATATTAAATAAAGTGCATTATACACTACGTATAATTCGAAAAAATGAAAATACTGCATGTATATACATCACCCCATGCAAAGTATTCGAGATTGGAATGGTAAGTACGGTACAGTAAATACAGTAACTTCGTATAGGGTATTTATTTGTGTCTATTTGTATGTTTATTTATGCCAATTTCACCGCATACATTTAAAACACAAAAAAACATAACACGTAAAAACATGTCATTCAAGAATGTGAAAAAATTAGATCTTTTTAAATAATGTGATTATCCGGCGTTTATTTTTAAATCCGGCTCCCCCTCCCCCCCAAAGGCACCGGATAATCGATGTAACGTTCCGGTACTACATTTGGCCTCTTCCATGCTGACCAAGTCTTGGAAGAGGCATAAGTACCGAAATGTTATTTATATACTATACATTTATAATTATTTTAAATTATAATTCACAATGTTGAGTGCCAAGGTTTGTGAAACTTCAAATGTGTTAATTGATCTTAAAGGTGCCTCATTGTTACCTGAGCTGTCTGTGTCTGCTTGTTGAAGACTGTTGCCTCCACAATGAACTCTTCTCCAAGAAATGTAACGCTGGGTACATTTATGGTGACTTGCAATGGTGAGGTCACTTCAAACTGACAACAATAAGCATACATTTTGATTTAGAACTTTCGTGACTGCAGGAATTCATATTCTTTGGTTCTTTCGGTAAAGTCACGTAGATGGAAAATATTAAAATAAAAATTAGTAAAACATTTTTTATAATAAAAACCAAAAACTCACGACGTTTCGATCGCAACACAAGCGTTCGTCATCAGATGGAGAGACATGGGCGGCAAGCCTCCAACTGCAACTGTTTATAAAGGCTTGAAATGGGTGCAGCCCAAGTGTCAGAAGGAGTGGGGACAAGTGCTGCGGGGCAGCCTGAGTGGACGAGCCAAAGCTGTGAGTGGGCGGGGCACAAGAGCCGTGGAGCCAGCCCTGAGCGGCGAGCTGTGCAGTCCAAGTGTGTCAGCAGCATGTGCTGGGCAGGGAATGCAGGAGAAGACAAAGGGGGAGAGACAGGGGGCAGAGACAGGGGAGAGAGAGAGGAGGGGAGAGATAGGGGGGGAGAGAGGGGGTAGATATATGAGGGGAGAGAGACGAGGAGTAGAGATATAAGGGTGAGAGAGAGGGGGGGAGAAGGGGGTAGAGATGGGGGGGGGGGGGGAGAGAAGGGATAGAGATAGGGAGAAAGAGAGGGGGGAGAGATGGGGAGCATTGCGCCTTGCTCCACACATCCACACTGCTGACGGTGGAGGTTGACAATAAATTACAAACGAAGTCATGACCTAAAGTGGTTGTTAACGTCTTTCCAATGATTGCCGAGTTCATAACCGTCTTCTCATTTGAAATTGTCTGTCTACATATGTGGATGACTTCATGAACAAATCTTTGTTGATAGCCAGTAGGCTTGCAAAGTACCATCGTTTTTGAGAAATAAATATCGTGTAAGCCAGCCGCATTAAAATAATGATCAGCTACGGCAGAAGTATTGGTCCTACCATGTTTGAAAATTGATTTCTCTAAAACTATGGTACTTTGTAAGCAGTGGCGGCTCCTGCAAAATCTCTCAGGGGGGGCAAATGTCTGGATGATTGATATGGATAAGGTCCACCCATGCAATGGATAAATTAACAGCTTAAGCATGTAAAGGCAACTTAACTTCTTTAATATTAATGAAAAATAAAGTGACTCTTACAATACATCTTGTTTGTTTCTATACTCACTATTAATACAATCCACTCAAGTTTCTTTTATTAAAGATTCCACTAGGTGGCGACAAATTATATTGTTGGATGAAACGTGCTTACGTATGATGACGTAAGCACGTTAGGGCGAGCCCTCCCGGAAGCCATAGAGAATGCATTGCAGCGCCCCCCGGTCGAAAAAAAACATCTTTGAATGTAAGTCTATGGGGCCACTCGGGGCGATTCTCAGCCGGAGTTAAATCGCCCAAAAAGAGGCGGTACTCCACAGAACGTGACATGACGCTGATTGGACTATATCCAGAGGCACAGTGACGGCTAGCGTGACTCTGTGGTTGAATGACATTGGTGGTGCGTCGCCCAATCGCCCTAATGAAGAAACCGCCCCTGCTTGTAAGCCTGCTAGCTATCAACAAAGATTCGTTCATGAAGCCATCCACATATATTGACACAGACACAATGTCAACCGATAACATGGTTATAAACTCGGCAATCATTGGAAATATGTCATCAACCACTTTGGGTAATGACTTGATTGTAATTTCTTGTCAACCTCCACCGTCAGCATTGTGGATGTGTGGAGTTAGGTGCAATACCCCCACCATCTCTCCCGCCTCTCTCACTTTCTATCTCTGCCCCCTGTCTCTGCCCCCCCCTATCTCTGCCCCCTCTCTCCCCCCCTGTCTCTCCCCCTCTCTCTCCACCTATCTCTGCCCCTTCTCTCTCCCCGTGCTCCGCCCCCTCTCTCTCCCCCGTTGTCTTCTCCTGCATTAGCATTGCCTGCCCCCTCCCATACTGCTGACACACTTGGACTGCACCGCTCGCCGCTAAGGGCTGGCTCCACAGCTCTTGTGCCCCACCCACTCACAGCTTTGGCTCGTCCACTCAGGCTGCCCCGCAGCACTTGTCCCCACTCCTTCTGACACTTGGGCTACGCCCATTTCAAGCCTTTATAAACAGTTGCAGTTGGAGGTTTGCCGCCCATTTCTCTCTGCCTGATGACGACCGCTTGTGCTGCGATCGAAACGTCGTGAGTTTTAGTTTTTTATTAAATTTAGTAATTGTATTATTTTTATTATTTTATATCTACGTGACTTTACCGAAATAACCAAAGAATAACAATAACCATACATAAAAGGTTTTTTGGGTTAGATCACGTAAATATATAAATCTGTCTTTAAAACCTGCCACCACCCGACACAGCCAACTAGTAAGGGTTGTCACGTAAACAGAACATGCCAATTCGTCACTAGTACAGCACACCGGTGTGTTGGAGAGCCAAGCCACAACATTTACAATCTGAGTACGACGTTTCGCCAGTAATTTCAACTAGCTTCAGACGACAGCCAGATTTGGCTGACGCCTGTTAATCCTAAAAAAGCAAAGTCAATTTTTATCCCCCCACATGAGCACATTGAGTACAACGTCCAAATTCACTTCAGGGTGGGATTTTGGCTGTGGAAATTTTGAATGAAATTCATGGCCAAGGTGCAGGAGAAAAAATGATGGAAAGGTCACAGAAAAACGTGGGACAGGGGGTGTCCCATCTACCCACTCCACGTACGATAAGTTAAAGTGTGTTACATTACATAATCGTATGTGATGGCGACAATGAGGAGGTTTTTATCCAGCAGTAAATTAGTCAGGCTGATGATGATGATAAAAACAAGTAAATGTCATGAGGGAAGGGGTTTGAGGAAATAACGCATACGTACCGGAGTGCTGGTATAATCCACCGATAATCCACTTGTGTTTGATATGGAAAAGGCAACGGCAATCCAGTGGGAGTTGATTTCAGGGGCAGTGGCTGTGAATGTGATTGTCTTGTCTGGCCTTTAAGAGACGTTCCATCCAATCTTTTCATTAAAAAATGTATTCATATTTAAGCAACACGTTTATAAACCAAATATTTAAGGAAACAATAAAAACTGTTGAGAAACGTATTTAATACGCCAACCGTACAATCATGTGATCCCATTTGAATGATCGCTTAAGATTCACCCAGATTTTGTTCCAATACAATAGACACTGCTACTTGGACCTAAAGAGTTGGTGAAAATATAAGCAATGCCCTAACTTCGTTTAACCTCAGTACATGCATTCTGGGGTGCGATACACACAAATAATACTTACCCTAGGACACCATTCTGCCAAAACCAGGTATCCAGAAGTCCATCATTGAGTAAGCGATTTTCCAATTTCCTTGATTTTCCATTATTTACAGGTGGTTTATCTAAGAATGGGGTGCAGATGAGGAAATGTGTGGTTATACAGAACTCATCTAACCGATGCCCTAGTACATGCAACTTTTATCTGTTAAATCAAGAGTATGTGAAAACGTCTGTTCTCTACATCCCATTATCCCGGATAATCTGCATTTTTTCCATCCTCAATTGCAAAATTGCTTCCTGTTATCCACAAACTTTTTACATGTGTCGTGACTGACTCAGAGACACTAAGAATAGGAGGCACTCTGTTTATGAACACGGCCTGACAGCAACACTTAGTAACGACAGTTCCCAGTCAGGACAGCTGGTAGACTGCCTGACTGGCGATGCCGAGATAGTGAAGAAGGAGATGACGGTGAAGACTCCAGCAGCACGACAGGGATCCCACTCCACACGACAGCCTCGAGGTCTCCTCCCAGGGCCCCTCTTTTACTGTCAGCGTGGATTGGCTCCGCCCCCGGCCACACCCCCTTCTGGAACCTACTAGCGGGTTCTCGGTGTGCCCCTTCCGTGACCCTTCTCTAGATCCCTCTCTGGTCTATCACCTGCCCTGATGTCAGTCAGGGCCGCTGTGAGCTGCAGATCTCCTTCCCTGCCAGCAGCCAGCGCTACGTAACTGATTCTATGTCACTACACATGTAAGTGTAGTCCGTCGGCAAAGTAATCGTATTCCTGCAATTCCTTCAGTTTAACACGTAGGCTTTCACGACCAATATCATCCATTATACAGGGTTTTTTAACAATCAATTCCTTGTTTAACACAACAGATTTGTTCCTGACAAATTGCCGCATTAAGCAAAAACATTTCCCCAACATAAATTATGTAATTTATAATCAACGTTTTTGGGTTTAGATCGCGTTATTTATAAATGTGTCGTAACCCTCCACCACCCGACACGGCCAATCAGTAAAAAAGTGTCACGTTGACAAAAGACAATTAGTTCACTGCTTTAGCCCACCGGTGTGTTGAAGCGTGAAACCACAACAATTTACAATTTGAGTACGACGTTTCGCTGGTAATTGCATCCAGCATCATCGGGCAATTCGCCAGAATGGTGAGGCTCTGCTGTCTCCCGTTCTTATATAGAGCAGCAGCAGGGTGACGTCATCATTAACTCATTAACTCATCAGGTGCAAAGATTCAAGGGGGGAGTGATTGTAATTATATACTAGATTAGTAATCAGGCTATTGTTACGATGCGAGTTGTAGATTAGTAATCATTTGGAATGTGTTTTATTGTGATTATGCTACATTAGTAATCGGTTAGTGTTTGTTTCCCTTATAAGGAATTGTAATGTATCTTATTTAATAATACGCTTCCAGGCCGCACTAAGCCTGTAGCTGTCTGAGCGATTAAAGTTATTTCTGTTTCTCTCAATTTCAATCGATTCTCTAATTAGTCTTGGCCAGTAGTAACTAGTTTTACACAACACTTCAACGTTGTCAAAATCAATTGAGTGTCCCTGTTGGCATGCATGTTCTGCCACTGCCGACAGTTGTGTTTGCGATAGTTTAATATTTCTCTGGTGTTTTTTTAGTCTTACACTAACGTTACGCCCTGTCTGTCCAATATAGCATCTGCCACATACACAATTAATCCGATATACACCTTCTGTTGATAATTTAGGTAATTCGTCTTTAGTGCACGTTACTAGTTGTTGAATTTTGTGTACTGTACCAAATCTTACTGTAATGTTTTGCTTTTGCAAAACACGGGCTAGTTTGTCAGTTACTCCTGAGATAAATGGTATTTTTATTGTTTTAATAATCTGATCGCTTTCAGCAGTGTTGCTTTGCGATCGTGATTTGGCATTTAGTGCTCTGTTAATTTGAGCATTATTGTAGCCATTCTGTCTTAGTGCTTCTTTAACATGTTTAATCTCTCTCACTAGACTTTCACCATCTGACACTGTTTTAGCCCGATGTATGAGCGTCTTGATAAGAGAGGATTTCTGAGCTGGGTGATGATGCGAATCTGCATTCAGATAGGCATCAGTGTGCGTTTGCTTTCTGTAAACGCTGTGTGTTATTTTACCATTTAGGCCATGCCCAAGTAAAATATCCAGGAACGGGAGTGTGTTATTCACCTCCATTTCCATGTAATTATAAATATTGGGAAGATCATGGGTTAAAGCCAGGTATATATTTGGATCTAGGTGTGTAGATTTACAGTGAATTCCGTTAGACTCGGCACAGACGTTAATCACTGCACAACCTAATTAATACTTACTCCAGTAGTCCATGTTTCCATTAGTCACATAGCTCAGCCCAGCAGCCTAAGCAACAAACAGTAAGATTTAAACATATTTCATGAGCGAATAATTTAAAAATTATTTTTTTATTGTCAACCTAGCCTGTCAATGTCACACATTGCAACTGTGTCAGTAGTTCTTTGCACATAATTCAGAAGAATCAATAAATGTGTTACTGGTACAGCTGCAGATGCAAACATTACCTCAAATATGTTGCTTGTCCACCACCAGTAATAATTATAATCATAGTATTGATATTGATACTGTTGGGAGAGACAACAAGTAAATAACGTTTATCAAAACTAACTCACCATGCATCATTTTATGCAAGGTAAGGAGGTCATCATAGCCAATATAGTTCATGGAACTTCATCTCACCATCACTTCCTTTTGCTAGATCCCGTGGCTTTTGCAAAATTGTTGCTTAGACTTCTGAGGTTTGGTTTTATAGCAGTTAACAGCAGGGGTGTCAAGTTTTAGCATATAGAGCCATATTGACGAAAATGATGAGTGGTGCTCGATGTAGACAGTAAAAACAGAGAGCAGAGAGATGTGTAAGAGAGGTATAAGATGGGAATATGTCAATGAAGGTTTACTCATGAGAGACATGGGGCAGTAGATGTATTAAAATAGTACTATAAAAAGGGTAGGACATGTATGGAAAAGTGAGATTGTTAATCTTCAAGGTTTCAGTGTTCAATAATTAATCAGTTTAAGTTATCAAGATTACAATAAGGCTCTCAAAACACGACAAGTTAAAGATCATTCAAATATGTATGTTCCAACATTAACAGAACAGAGAAAATGTATGAATGAAATAAATTACCTTACAATAATGAAGTGAGGGATAAGGGAAGTGAGCATCTACTAGAGTTTATAAACAGGAAAGCCATGAAAATAATTTACACCGTATCCTATAAAATGAACACATATAAGCCAATATGGTGGGTTGAGGAATGCGATTGACAAGTTTCTAATGGCTGAACCCCAGATTGTCAGAGATGTCTCTGTTGTGAACAAATTCAACACAAAAAGTGATCACAGATTGGTGTGATGTGAGTTGCAATTCAGTATAGCCAGATAAAGGGCATAGCTAAGTTTAGATAAAGCATGTATGTGCCTATGGGATAGAGTGCATTAAAAGTGGGTAGAAATATGCTTAGGCAGTTAAGAGATAACATAGTCTTAAACCCAGAATGTTCAAAAGCAAAATGAGGTCAATGGAATTTTTTTTCCATATTTCCACTCAGAAATACCCCCCATAACTCATGATAGAATATTCAAATTAGTGGAAGCATGGTATGTATGTCTCTTTCGCAAAACAAGTCAAATAGCACGAGAACATGACCATCTCTCAGATGAAGCGGAACCAGTTCCAGATTGCACACTTGAACAAGTAAATATGTCATTATGCAGTATGAATAGTGGTATAACTGTGGACATCATCAAAGAAGCAGGAATTGTTATTGGAAATAAACCTAGCACACTAAATTTCCTATTTTATCCAGTTCCTACATGATGCTGCTGCTATTCCCATTCAACATTATGATGAATGTATTCAGTAAATATGAAATGGCTAATACTTTCAATGTAAATGTATTCATGTATCCAGTAAAAATAATTAAATATATTTAAATGTAACTCATCAACTTCTCCTTGACTGACTTTGCTTTTAATATATATTTTGGTACTTTCTTCATGTAATCTTAGTGTGGCTGTTCTATTTAGAAATTTTATTTCTAAATATGTTTTACTTAGGTCTTAGTTTGTGAGAGCTTGGATGACTGCATCAATTTCTTCTGAGTCAAAGTGTTTTTCAAAGTCTACAAAACCCAAGTCCAATTGTAATTACAATTCTCAGATTAGCACGGTTGGCAAATAAGTGTGGTTGTCACACCAAGCATCATGTAAACATACAACGTAGATTGGGGTTCAATAACGTGTCCAGGGGAAAAAAATAACTGGCATCCCCATACAAATTGCCCTTTCTGGCGATAGGTAGAATGCACATTTGCTATCATACAACTGCGGGCATTTCGCACTTGAAAGTAAATAGTCCTCACTTGAATGCATCTACTGTAGAATGAAGAGTGCATGATAACAGTGACCTCCGTATCTCACCAGGAGAAAGGAGAACTGGCTTGGGTAGTCTCTAAATAAATTTGCTGGAACCGCAATGACGCCAATAAATGACTGGGGGTCAGAGGCTGTGACTTGCAGGCTCACACTAGTCCCAGGTTGAGCTGTTGTTGTGCTCCACTTCACCTCCACCTGTGAAAGTGACAATTAAGTCAAGTTGTGTCCGCCAGTCAGGACAACACATGGCATGTGCTAATCATTCTTGGACTCAAGGCTGGAACCCAAGAGATACTGTATACTCAAAACCAGAATCTGCGGCTGAGTTTGAGACTGAGAGACATGAGTCCAGTCCAAGGCAACGTCTGGAAGCCTTTTAGGTCAAGGCCAGTATCAAATCCATCCAAAGCCAGATCCTCTCTGCTAAAGTAAATGTTAAGGCTGGTGTCTCTGTAGAGGTGGTACGTACCGGGGTGTAGCGAGCCATTATGTAGCCGGTGTCTACATCACGTTCCGTGCATGGGGTGGCTACATCGACGTCCGCATACAGCCCCTCCCCTCGGGGGCAGGGGGGTATATAGGGCGGTGCGCGAGAGAGCTCGGGGAGTTGTTGGAGCCAGTGAAGAAGGAAGACGGAGCAAGCTAGATAGGACCCTGGGACCCCTAGCCCCGCCGCCCTTATCAGGGCCGGGACTCTGCGTGGCTCAGTGGTGAGACCCTGGGAACCCCCGGCCCGACGTCCTTATCAGGGCCGGGTCCGATGGGCCAGTGGTTGGGACCCGTACCCTGGCTAGGTCGGGTCAGATAGCCTCCTCTAGGAATTACATAGCCGGAGGACCTGAGAGCGTAGCCGGTGTCAGGCGCGCGTAGCCGTAGGCTGTGTTCCTAGGCTGTATAGCTGACTTACTGTAGAGTGTTATAAATAAATACGTGTTGCCTCCGTCAACTCGTCTCCTGCATAATTTACGCCGTTACAACTGGTGTCAAAAGTGAAACTGTCTTCACGTGATGGATACCAGGTAAAACAATTCGTACTCACGAGCCGGGCCAGGGCGATGACCAGCAGGAGACGAGTCAGCAGAACCTTGGACGGGGAACCAGAGGGGGTGCCGACGCTGCAGCACCCATCGCGGACACCTGACACACCGCTGCAGCTGGGGGGTGGGCTCCAGGATGCTCACTCCCGCCTGGCTGAGTCGCTGCTCGCCGCTGTCTCCATATTGGCGGAGATTACTGCATCTGGAGGAGGGGGGGCTGGTGCCCGTGGAGAGAATTGGCGCCAAGCGCCAGCTCGCACCAGCATCGCGCCGCAACGCAAGGATTGGCGCCAAAATCAGGCTCTCGCCACGGACACTGAAGTTGGCGTCATTTTTCCGCCCAGTTCGTTGACTGGCGGAGACCGAGAGCATCACGTGAGGGAGGGGTTCCAGTCACCGTCTCCCACGTCAT
Source organism: Lethenteron reissneri (assembly GCF_015708825.2). Classification (NCBI taxonomy): domain Eukaryota; kingdom Metazoa; phylum Chordata; class Hyperoartia; order Petromyzontiformes; family Petromyzontidae; genus Lethenteron; species Lethenteron reissneri. The sequence continues at coordinate 13,513,358 of NC_083815.1, forward strand.
CGATACATGACAGATGTCGCCACGACCAACCCATGGAAGGGGCCGCCATTTCCCTGGGCGACGGCGCTGCGCGGGGACATCAGCAGCCGGGAGAGGGGCAGGCATTCCAATAGCGACTGCCCACGTTGACGGCCTTTCAAGCTGAGGGAGGCGACTGAGGAGCCTTTCAACGGAGGTTCCTCGCTCACCAAGAGATGTCGGGGTGGACCGATGCCGAGGCACTGCGCGCGCTACCAGCGACTCTGGATGATGACGCTCTGGCCACCTTCAGGTCGACTCCAAGGTCTGGCCGCTCCACACTCCATACTGCGCTTCACCTCATGGCCAGAGTCTACGGACCGCCGTCTGCCTGTCGCCACCACTTCTACGCTCGCCGTAAAGGGGAGACGGAAACTCCTCTCGCCTACTGCACTGCACTTCTGGCTCTCGCTGACGCCGCTTTTCCTCGCATGGACGAAGAGGGCAAAGACGCAATGGTCACGGAGCAGCTTTTGGCATTGGCGCAGGACTTGGGTGTTCCTATTAACGCGGCAGATGAGGTAGATATATGCTCGTTGCGAGTTGCTACGAGCATTCACGCGCACGAAGTTCTTAAACGAAAATGGCCTGTCGTTGTCTGCGCCTCAGCCTCAGTTTCTGCCTCAGCCTCGGCACCCAGCGAACCCCAAGGCGCTCTATCACAGGAGGAGGTCTTCGCCATGGCACGGTCGGGGGACTGGAGATCTGGAGGTCGTTCGCCCCTGCGAACGCCACGCGAGCTGGAGCAACCGAAATCAGCGATGGCTCTCGTCACATGTTACAACTGTGGCCTTCGAGGCCACGTTGCTTCTGGGTGCCGGGCTCCACGTCAACGCGCTACAGGACCTCGGCTGGACGACGCCCAAGGTCCCAAGTCGTCCCAACAGTCCCCAGTGCCTCGGAATTGACGGCCTCCGAACGCCAGCAGCCGGATCCCCGGAGCACGTGCGGAACCGGGGAACCCGGTCCGAGCCTTCCAGGGCTACCTGAGCCGCCTCTCGGACAAGCATGCCCTATTCCGTATGACGGACCAGCCAAGCGGACTCGCGCTAAATTGTGCCACTTCTCGTGACGTGCGGCCGGATCCACCAGGTTGCCGTGTCGGAGCAGCACCTTTTGACTGTCTGGATGTCCCGCTTCTCCTGGGCGTGTGGGGTCGCGGGCATGGGTCACGGGACGGCGTAATGTCGTTTTTCTTTTTCTTTTCTTTTTTCTTCTTCGACATTGTACATATGTTCTTGTTGTTGAGTGTTGGAGGGTTGGGTTATTTATTGGGGCATTCGGTTGTTGTTGTTGTTAATTGTTCTGTTATTGTTGTTACGGGGCACACACACGGTTCTGCTTTTTGGATGTGTTCTTTATTGCATAAGGGGGTTTTTGCAGCCGGGCCAGCTGCAATCTATGCAGGGGGGGGGGGTGATGTAGAGGTGGTACATACCGGAGTGTAGCGAGCCATTATGTAGCCGGTGTCTACATCACGGTCCGTGCATGGGGTGGCTACATCGACGTCCGCATACAGCCCCGCCCCTCGGGAGTAGGGGGGTATATAGGGCGGTGCGCGAGAGAGCTCGGGGAGTTGTTGGAACCAGTGAAGAAGGAAGACGGAGCAAGCTAGATAGGACCCTGGGACCCCTAGCCCCGCCGCCGTTATCAGGGACGGGACTCTGTGTGGCTCAGTGGTGAGACCCTGGGAACCCCCAGCCCGACGTCCTTATCAGGGCCGGGTCCGATGGGCCAGTGGTTGGGACCCATACCCTGGCTAGGTCGGGTCAGATAGCCTCCTCTAGGAATTACATAGCTGGAGGACCTGAGAGCGTAGCCGGTGTCAGGCACGGGTAGCCATAGGCTGTGTTCCTAGGCTGTATAGCTGACTGTTACTGTAGGGTGTTATACAAAAATACGTGTTGCCTCCGTCAACTCGTTTCCTGCATAATTTACACCGTTAAATCTCTAAGCCAAGTCCTCAGACCAGAGTCACACTCCCCAGGCCAAGGATGAGACCTGATAAAATGTTATCGAGATGATCCCAATGCCAAGGACTGGTCTTAAGGCATAAAGGTTGATGTTAATTATAACCTTGTAAGAATACGGATTTAATTTATACAAGGCAAAAATGTCTCAGCAACTCAAATCACCTTAACATCACATATCTCCTCGACATTCTACTTTTTTCCTGCAGTCTAATCAAGGGAATTCCCAGTTACAGCTGTTCCTGTGCATCACAAGTTGCATGCAGAACCAGCTAATAAATAGACAGTATTATGCCAATAGGCATATGATGTTGTATATAGTTATTGCCCAATGAGATAATTTATAATTGATAAAATTTGGACAATGATGCTAGTACACGTGGCCTCTTTAAAATAAAGTCACAAGGAAATTAACACCCATTATAAAGCGGTGGCATGTATTAATGGGTAGTACACCTGCAACGTTAAATATGGCAGCCACTAGGCTTGAGGAAGCGAAGCTCTGAAACAAGCACCAAACTCCCTACCATTCGGCCATGTCTCTCAAGTGAGTATGGCACTTTAGAGAAGCAGTCCAGCATGGTCTAGCCTCACCTTGTTCTCCAAGTCCTGCACCCTCAGCTGTACACTTTCATGGACGATGTATCCATCGTCTGTTCCATAATATACGATGATGAAGACTACAGGACCCCAGGCACTTGAGGGAGTCAGCGTAAATTGTGGAAAGCGAGCCACATCAGCCTCTAGCACCTGGCCGATTGACACGACCTGTTGGGAAACAAACCAAGAATGCATTGTTAACAAGCGTGGAATTACAAATAGTTTTTTTAAAATAACACTTCATTTTAAAGAGATATTATTCAACATGATCCTGTCAGCCATAAATTATAAACAAGGCATTGAGTCTAGCATTAGATGATTACATGGAGTGGTCACTAATTGCACCTTATTAACCAAAACAAGATTATTATCTAAGTTGGGTTTAAAAACATCAGAATTACTATTTCGTTTTTTTTTAACAAATACATTTGGTCACATATGTTTTAAATAGTATAGTGGTGTCAACCTCTGGTTCTGTGCAAAGGCACGTTCTTGGTTCAAGTTCCATTCATCCTATCCATCCCACTGCCTCCCCTTTACCTCACAACCCCTCACTCCCTACTAGGCCTCATGGGCTGTATTTATGGAATATAACAAGAGGTTTTTCCCCTTGCTTTCCTCAACAGTGTTTAGGGAACGCCATCACCAGTTGCAGTATAATAATAATGATCAAAGGGCTGTATGAGAAACAGCAGTAAAATAACTCATTCAACTAAGAAAAAATAATAAAATGCTAAAAACATTTATCTTCTTCTTCCACGCATTTGCCCCACTCATGTGGGGTCCACTGTCCTTGTCAAGCTTCTCCACACTGTCCTGTCCTGTGCCATCTCTCTTTCCGCTCCTCGGGCTACCATGTCCAATCGCACCACATCGCCCCACCTCTTCTTCTGCCTTCCTCTTGATCTCTTTCCTTCCACTTGCATCACTTGCACCTTCTGACCCACATCATTTTATGTTGTCTCTCCACATAACCGAACTACAGCAGTCTTTTCTCTCTCATCTTCTGTTATTTCTATCACCTTGAAGAAATGGAAGTGTATAAATACATTTTTAGACGTATTTTGAAAATGTCCACAGACTCAGATCCTGATAGCTCACAGAAGAGAGTTCTAGAGCCTGAGAGCTAAACCGGAAAAAAAATCGGGAACACAGAGATGTGCTGCATCCCCAGATCTTAGAGACATTGAGGCAACAATGTCATATGCAAGGGACGTAATGTCATACCCAGCATTTAGTAATATCACAATTGATATAGTGATCAGTGGCAAGACTGTGACACAATCCCACTCCAACCTATCTTGGAGTGAAGCTGGACCGTACGCTAACCTTCCATGACCATCTGAAAAAGGTAGCTGCCAAGACCAAAACAAGGGATCAACCTGATCAAGGAACTGGCAAGCATAAGCTGGGGAGAATCAGCACCAGTGCTACAGATATAATCGATGGCCCTTTTGTACTCCGTAGCCAAGTACTGTGCACCAGACTTGTTGATGTCCAACGAAACCCTCAAGTCGACCCCAACACCCTGGTTGCTCATACTTTCACAACTCTCCCCTACCTATCTTCCGCAATGCTGCAACCCTCATCAGGACCTCAATAATATCCCCTGTCATCGCTTTAAGTGATACAAGCCCTTTGGACCCATGCACTTAACCTTAAACAAAGCAAATTCAACCCTGATGAAACTTGGAGAGCTGAATGGAGTTCAAAATGACTCACAAACACCTTCTGAAAGACCCAATACAGAGGACCCCTAGGTTTGATCTTCCACAAAGCTCATAGTCCACCCTAAACCACATTTGCACAAACCATGGCAAATGCTTGGTGCCCAAATGGAAAATTGAAAACTCTCCAGTGCGTGACTGTGGTCATCCAGAACAGACCTTACAACATATGCAATGCCGATTCACAAATACGAACGAGACAGCGAAACACTCCGCTGCTTTTGATGTGGTTATCTGGCTTGACCACCTGAGTGTGAAATTGTAGTTTTTGCTCTGCATCCACATCTGCCGTACGAAAGAAGACTATTGAAATTATATGCAATATGCATTATATGTGTCAATGATCATTGACTTAAATGCACAATCTGGACTAAGTGGAGTAATAAAAAGGGAAATGTTTTCTTTGAAGAAAAACAAATCAAAACGGATAAGGCAAATTTTAAAGGCGTTTGTCATGTAATGTCTTTCAAGCCCCTACCAGACATCTGTGAAAACGAGCTGCATAACTCATCGGATTCTTCCAGTCGAAATAAATATTCTAATTCTGAAGCGAATTGCCAATTATACTCTGTGCCTATTGTGTAATTAAATCAATACACTGTTGTGCAGTTAGACATGTCGTTTAGTTTCCTTGTGGAGGGAACTATCTGAGGACCCAATCAAAACCATCACCTTGACATACAAAGCAGGGGTTACCAAAATATTTCCAAAATCATGAACAAACACAAGTTCAAGGTTCGGCTCAACACAATACATAAGAATCGTAATCTGGTCCCATCTGTGAAGGATTGATCCCTGACATGCAATACCCCGGTGTCTCGGACCGTGTTCGTGAACACAAGGCAGATCTGAAACACAGTAGGACCAATACTTCGGCTGTGGTTGATCATTGTTTTAACACTGTGGGCTCACATGAAATAGATTTTTCCAAGACTAAGGTACTGTGCAAACCCACTGCCTATCATCAAAGATTTGTCCATTAAGCCATCCAGATATATAAACACAGACACAACTTCAACCGAGAAGATGGATTCAAATTGTGCAATAATTGGAAGGATGTGATTAACCAGGTAAAGTCTTAACCTGCTATGATGTTTCCATCCTTACTGCCGATGTTAGCTGACTATCTAAGTTGCATCAATAGGTTGGATGTCTTTGTATTGACAGGCTGGATGTCCTACTCGATCTGCCACCGAAGCATCATTGACATGCTAATCTCTCACAATACAATGGCCACTTCCACAGCCTCAGGGAGACCATCTCTAGCCCCGCCCTCTTACCCTGAGGGGACTCCCATCTCAGGCCTCTATAAGACCTTGTTTCAGTAGCTTTCTCTCTCTCACCTGAAGACAATTGCCTGTGTTGTGATCGAATCCGCTGGGCAATATAGGCGAGGCTGGGGGCTCTGCACGGGACTAGGCCTCACCACTGCACTGTCAGGTAAGTACTATATTATTGGTGACGACCGCTTGTGTTGCGATCGAAACGTCGTAATTTGTTTTATTTGATTTTATTTCTAACTACGTGACTTTACTGAAAGAACCAAAGAGTAAAGTCACATAGATAGAAAAATAATAATAAAAATAGTAAAAATTTAACTTAAAAATACATAACTAAAAAAACACTCATGTAGACTGTGGCCTGCTTCTTAATCGGAGAGAATTTACTGGCAGTCTATAATGTAGACTCTAGCCTGCTTATTACGTTTGGTCAGTGTACTGGTGGTCTATAATGCACACTGCAGCGATGGTTATTAAGCTGGGTGAGTGTACTGGCAGTCTATAATGTAAACTGTAGCTAGGTTCTTAGCCTCGGTGAGTGTACAAGCAGTATATAATGGTTATTAAATGCACATTCAGTTTAACAACCATTGCTATAGTCTACATTATAGACTTCCAGAACACTCACCAAACTTAATAACCAGGCTACAGTCTACATTATAGAGTGCCAGTATACTCACTCTAATTTAGAACCAGGCTACAGTCAACATTAGTGTTTTGGGGTTTTTAATGCTTTTTTACTTTATTAATGATTATTTATTCACTTAGTTTTTTTTTATCTACGTCACTTCACCCAAAGAATCAAACAATATAAATTGCTGCAGTCATGAAAGTTTTAAGTCAAGAAGTTTACACTATTATATACTTAGCATAGCTATTACTACAGCCAGCACACACTGCTATACAGTTAGTATAGCTACTACTACAGCCAGTACACACTACTATAGAGTCAGTAATACTACTACAGACAGGAGATACCACTACGGTCAGTAAATACTGCTACAGTCAGTAGATACTACTGTAATATGAGGATATATCCGGCTCACTGACGTATCACAACTCGTCATGGTGATTGGCTCTGCCGGTCCTGGTTTACAGCCAATGGGGGGAAGCCTAGGGGTATGGCCCTGACGTGATGGAAAGGTGACAGCTATAAGGATTAGTACTGCTGACTTTGGCCACAGCCAATGGGGAGATGAGTCAGGGGCGTGGTCCCGAGAGCTGACGAGGGAGCCTGGAAGATTCCATGCAGGCTAACGAAGATTGGCGGAAACGTACCACGTGACCCGGGTATTAAATAGGGGTGGAGACGAACGACACGTGGTCAGAACGGGAACGAAGAGAGGAAGGGGGCCACGCGGGAGGGGGGCTCCGAGTTGCCATGTGGCAGTGCGTCTCTCTCTCTATCTGTCCCTCTCACGCTGCCTATCAGCAGCGTGAAGTAAACTGTAACATAAGTTGAATAAAGGACGGATTCCAGAATTCGCCTCAATGAGCTTTATTACACTACTATACAGTCCGTACATACTACTATGGTCAGTAGATACTACTATAGAGTCAGTAGATACTACTGTAGAGTTAGTAGTTACTACTATAGTCAGTGTATGCTACTATAGTCGGTAGTTACTATCATAGAGTCGCTACATGCTACTACTATATGCCGTTGATAACTACTGTAGAGCAGGGGGGGGGTGTCGTGGGTGGGGGGGGTGCGGGGTAGCAGCTCAGCCCCAGACTGCCAAGGTGCCACCTCGGCCGGCTGGGAAATCTAGGCGAGGCCGGAGACTCTGCATGGGACTAGGCCTCACCACGTCTGTGTGTGCGGTGTCTGTATGGTGTCTATGTGTGTGGTGGCTGTGTGTGTGTTGTCTGTGTGTGTGTGGTGTCTATGTGTGTCTGTGTGTGGTGTCTGTATGTGTGTAGTTCCAGCCTTCATAGGTACTCATGTGGTGTCTGTCTGTATGTGGTGTCTGTGTGCGGTGTGTCTGTGTGCGGTGTCTGTGTGTGGTGTCTGTGTGTGTGTCTGGCAAAAACAACCCCCTACCTACTCGTGGTGCGGGATGGCAACGTTGTGATGGGCAGTGCCTTTGGGGGAGGGCCAACTTAAATTGGCCATTCCCCTCATGGCATCTGTAACCACCACAGTGGCCAAATAGGGGCTCTGGACGGGTGCAAGGGGCTGGTATCCCCTCCACCTTCAATTAATTACCGCTAAACTACGAGTTAAAAAATGCACTAGGCTCGTGCCGGAGGCCCCGTGGGGACAGGCGTCTATGATGTCTCCTGGCCATACCCCATTTGGCGGAGCCAGGAGACTGAATCCTTACCCTCAGGGCTCCTCGAGAAACAACAAAAAACCACTACGTGTGGCCACGTGGAATGTTCGAACGCTCACTGCGGAAGAGAGGCTACCACTCCTCTGTCGGGAGCTGGACCAGTACCGCCTGGATCTCTGTGGTATTCAGGAGGTCCGTCCTCCACTTGGGACAGGAGACTGCCAAACAACAGGGTAGCTCTTCTTCTGAACAAAAGAATGGCGGTGAGTTGTGAAGAAGCTGTAAACCCCAGGCTACTTTGGACTCGCCTTCCCATCAAACAAAGGCGAGCAGTGGTGGTCATGGTTACTTATGCCTCCACGGAAGACGAACATCCGTGGAGGGATGCAGTCAAGGCTGCTGAGTCAGATGCCTTCAATAACAGGTGCTAGCTAAAGTTGCCCCTCGGGATAGAATCATCCTGTTGGGTGACTTCAATGCCCGAGTTAGTCATGATGCTGGCACCTGGTCTGGAGTTATTGGAAGGCATGGGCCAGATCAGCTCAATAACAACCGCAGGAGGCTGCTAGATTTTTGTGTAGCCCATGGGCTTGTAATTACCAACAAGCTGTTCCGGCATCGGCGCATCCACACAACATCATGGATACATGTCGGGTCCAAGCAAGAACATCTAATGGACTACATAGTGATGGAACAGCGGATGCGGGCCCATGTCCTTGATGCCAGGACCTACCGTGGAGCTAATCTGTCCACTGACCATCGACTTGTCATCTGTAAGATGCGCCTGCCATTCTTCCACTCCGGTGGTGGGTGTACACCCAGGACCCCATTCAAACCCATAGTGGCATGGTCTCAGCTAGCTGATGAAAGTTGCAAGCGAGAAGTTCATCATCGCTTGCGGCTGGGGTTGGCATTGTCCCCGACTTCTCCTGATGTCGAGAAGAAATGGGCGAGGTTTAGGACTGTGGCTCATGCAGCTGTAATGGCTGCTTTGGATACACGGTCTAGACCTCCCCAGAGACCCTGGCTGACAGAGGAGGTTTTCAGGCTGGCTGAGAAAAAGCGACAGGCCCACTCTCATCGGCTCGAGCATCCCACGTCTGAGAATGAGGAGGCTTATCGTAGCCTGTGCTCGGAGGTTTGGAGAGCCGTGAGGCGCTGCAAGGATGGGTGGTGGTCGCGGGTTGCTGAGAAGATGGAGTCTGCCTCAATGGCCCGCGATCACAAATCGCCCTTTAATTCCATCAAAAAAGTAACCTGCAGCACCACACCTATTACCCTCATTAGCGGAAAGAACGGTGATCCAATCTCCGACCCCCAGGAACAGGTTCACAGATTTGCTGAGCATTTCTGTGAGGTCCTGGGGGAGGGGAAATCCCTCAGCCTGGAAAACAAAGTGGGACAAAGTGGTGATGACCCTGCTGAGGCTGCAGTGCCTCAAATATTGAAGAAGTCACCCCCTGTGAGTGGCTAGCTGAGGTGCCATCTGTTGAGGAAGTCCTGAAGGCGATCCAGAGTCAAAGACCAGGAAGGCACCGGGCAGAGATGATCTACCAAGTGAAATGCTGAGGGAGGGTGGCGTTTGTGCACAGACTGCCCTACATTGCATCATAACAACAGTCTGGACCACTGGATGGGTTCTGCAGGAATGGAAGGATGCCATGGTGGTCCCCCTCTTTAAGAATGGGGACCGCACAGACTGTAACAACTACAGGCACATCTCAGTCCTCAGTGTGCTGGGAAAGGTCCTGGCAAGGATTATTCAACATCGCCTTGCTAGGCACGCTGAGGAGAGGCTTGTGAAGCCCCAATGCGGTTTCAGGAAATGGCAGTCCTGCACATTGCCATATTTTTTGTCCGTCTGCTGCAGCAAAGGTGTAGGGAATTCCAACAAGACCTACATTTCTGCTTTATTGACCTGGTCAAGGCCTATGATACCATCAGTAGGCCTGGGCTCTGAGTTGTTCTTCATGCTTTCGGAGTCCCTGACCCTCTGCTCACGATCATTAAAGACCATCATGATGGTGAGCGGGCCCGAGTAAAACGACGTGGCCGAGAGTCAGAGCCATTCCCTGTACACCTTGGGGTACGACAAGGATGTCCGCTGACTCCCACATTATTTAACATCTATTTCGACCACGTAGTTCGTGAAGCCTTCAATAGCTGTACCGGAGGAATTTCCATTTGGTATAGATACAATGGGAGGCTGATCGATGCCCGGGTGCGGTCAAGGGATGGCTCCCTATTGCTCAACAATGTTATGTATGCTGATGATCTGGTAATTGCTGCTCATTCAGAGGAGGAGTTGGAGGTGCTGCTGCTGAACCTGGAGCTTGCCACTAAGAGGTGGGGCCTTACCATTAGCCCCACCAAAACTAAGCACCTGCCTGGGTATTTTGTACCATCGGACAATCCACCCACACAACTTCCAATTGGTGATAGGGCAGTTGTGGAGAGAGTGGAGAGTTTCCCATACCTTGGCAGTGTGCTCATGACTGGCTCCGGTTTAACAGCAGAGGTCTCACTCCGAATCAGTCGAGCGGAATTATCTTTTCATCAGTTGCGTAATGTTGTGTGGAAGCTACCTGGTCTCTCGCTCCGCAAGAAGCTTCAGGTCTTCTCGGCCACAGTCATCCCCTCCTTTCTCTACGATTGCGAAACGTGGACCCCCCTAATGGAACAACTTCGCCGGTTAGAAACATTTAGGCTGGCCTGCCTACGATCCATCCTGGGTTGAACTAGGCTGGATTGTGTGAGAAGCTCACAAATCCTTGAAAGATCTGGACTAATTCCCATTGGTGAACTCCTCCGGCAGGCAAGGCTGCGTTGGCTAGAGAAGAGATGGAGCGAAGTGGTACGGAAGGATGTGGAGCTTAGTGGACTTGCCGATGACTGGTACCAGCGGTATCAAGATCGGCCTCTGTGGAGGAGGCTCGTGAAGGACGCTACTGGGCAGTTGGAGGCAGTCGTCCTCCAATAACAACGGATGGCGGAGGAGCAACGCTCACAACAACGAGCGGAGTGCCGGGCGGCTAAAACACAGCAAGTTGGCACAGTAGGGTGCACAGGTGGTGCATCAGCCAGTCATCTCAGTCAGTCGACCCGTGGCACCTGGGTCTGCCCCGTGACCTCCTGCCAGCGGGCGTTCGACACTTCACGTGGCCTCAAGGTGCACATAGCCTGGCACAAGCGTCGTGGTGACGTCACTGCCACTTAATTGCAAATGGCGGTTGTTGTTGCTGTGGTGGCTGTGTGTGTGGTGTCTGTGTGTGTGGTGTCTGTGTGTTGGTGTCTGTGTCTGTATGTGTCCATACTTCATAGGAGATGCTGCTCGTTACGAATTAACAACAGTCTATGACACCACCACTACCTCCACGCGGTGGTGGTAGTTTTGGTGGTCTCTGTCATCGTGTGTTTTGTCTGTTTTTACACGATTTCATTTAACTCACTCTGTCGGTTGTTGTTGTCGTTGTTGTCGTTGTTGTATCCTCAAATCTTGTAACTCAGTTTTAACTCACTTCCCAATGTGGTATCGACTGCAAACTTGGTATACCTATGCCATACTGATGACAATAATACATTATATCATTTAAAAAATTAAAACATTTTTCATATGTTATGTTTCGGCTTGGGTCTAATTGTCCACGGTCAACTGACGTTGGCTGTAATTGGCCCCGGTCCCTTACGTTATGGCAAGCTTCGGGGCCACTTCATAGAGTCGTGGTGTTCTTCCATTACTAGTACATTTCATAAAAGCGTGTTTTTAAAAAAGTGTTTTTAAATATTACTTATTACTATAATAGTTATTAGTAAAGCCAGTGGATACTACTATTGTCAGTAGTACAACTATAGAGGTGGTACATGCTACGACAGAGTCGGTAGATACTACTGCAGTCAGTAGATACTACGATAGAGCCAGTAGATACTACTGTAGAGTTAGTAATTAATACTATAGTCAGTGGATACTACTATAGAGTCATTAGTTGCTACTATAGTGTCAGTAGATAGTACTATTCAGTCAGTAGATACTACTGTAGAGTTAGTAGATACTACTACAGTCAGTAAATAATGCTAGTCAATATATACTGCTATAGAGTCAGTAGTTACTACTATAGATGCGTCCGTAGGCTCTGGTAGATATTACTATTGTCAGTAGATAATATTACAGTCAGTAGATACCACTATAGCCAGTATATACTGCTGCAGAGTCGGTAGATACGACTATACAGTCAGGAGATACTGCTATAGTCAGCAGATACTGCTACAGTCACTAGACACTACTCACTCTATTGTATGTAGGGTGTGTAGGTATATATGCCTACGGGGGGGGGTAAAAATATATTTTTTATGGGGGGGGGGGGAGGTCGACAATTTTCAGAAACCTTTTAGACAACTATTCACCTGCCACTTTTTATTACTTTTACATTCAGGACTTCTTCAAACCTCTTATAAAAAAAATTCTGGACAAATGGACAGGCAAATGGAACGCTGGGCTTTCACAATAGCTTAGTATTTGTGTATATATGTTATGTTTTTAAAATAAGTTTTGAACTATATTTTACCCCCGAGCAATGCCGGGTACTTCCCGCTAGTAGGAAATAAGTGTCTAACATGCTCTTGTAACAGGTAGTGTTGGCCCAAGGTATATTTCTGTTGTAAATCACAGAGTATTGAAATATTTGCCTGCTTAGAGCTAAAAACGTAGCTTGAGTGCAAAACAGCATTACCTGGTAAGACACTTTGGTGATGCTGCTGTCTGAGCTTTTTAATGTGAAGGAAACTGGGCTCCCAACCTAAAAAAAAAGCAGAGGTTTGTAAAGGGTGAAATGATTGTAAAAACTTCCATATTATGTAAGTTTACATGTTGAACACGTGAGTACATGAAGGAAAACAATTGTGCGTTTATTTTTGGAATATCAGGCTTGATTGTGCAGGGAGAAGAGTAAATTACTCACCCTGTAAATCGGTAATGACGCATATTGTGAACATAGTGTGAGTCTGTTATTATTCCATCAGGGCAAGTAACGTATGCTTCACCTGGTCATGTGTGATTTGAACACCCACTGCAGAACGCCTTTCTTTAAGGACAAGTCATAAGCAACATTCTATATTCAACAAAGAAATAGGCACAATCGATGGTGTCAAGTTTCAGGATTCTCACCTTGACATTGGTTTCACTGGCTGTCACGTGCAAAAATGATCCATTTTGAAAACTCACCCATGCTGATATCGAATTACAAACAACGACTTCACCAAATCGTGCCTTTATGTAAACACGTGCACACAAACACAAATCCCCTGTTAGATGCAGCACAATAAATACACCATGAATAGACACATTAGGCAACGTCAATTCTAAGCAAAGCCAAAGTCAATTTTACCTGAGTGAAGGATTGCCTGTACATCAGAATCAGAATATGTATTCATACTGGAGGAAACTGGTGAGTTTTTAAGCTCTTTTCACAGATGTCCAGTCGGGTGGGTCAGAAAGTTATAATCAACAAGAAATACAATAAAGGTTATACGAGTAACCTAGATAAAAGTTAAGCCAGTCACAAAACATATATATATGAGCGTGGAAGTACAAACATGCAGTAGTCCCTCCGTTAACAATTATAGCGGTTAGCGGTTTTTCGGTTCACGTTTCGCCTCCCATAGAACCCTATAGTTGTGAATAAAGTTAAAATTTTGATAAACGGTATGTTTACGTTATGCACGCAGGCGCCAATTTCAGCCAATACGAGTGCTCGTTTAGTGGGCTGAGCATGCCTCAACCAGCCCATTTATGAGCGTTTACACCTCGACTGGCTTTGTTTACATTGGTTTCTGTTTTGGCAGTGGAAACATCTCTCTTGCAGACTCAGTGGTTTTTACTTATTTTTGCAACTTATAAGTGAATTAATAGTCGTTGCAATGGCCCCTGAAATGAATTCGCGAAAAAAAAGAGTAGGAAAACAATTAGCCTTATAAACTATGTTTTAAAGTAAAAAAATGTCAACTTCTGGTCGTATAGGAACGGATTAATGTTTTAACATGTAATTCCTATATTCGATCTAATGGTTATTTTGGTTAACAACAGTTTTCATAAAACAGATTAAAAACGTTAACCGAGGGACTGCTGTACCTGCAAATTTGTCAAGAGCAAATGCAAGTTTTGGGCAATGCAGCAAAACAACAACAATCTTAAGGCCACACCAAGACAATACAGCCCCTCGATTACATTGCGTTTTAACATTTAACTATTGATACATTGGGATGGTTCATACCTCCAGAGTCAGGAAATTTGCTTCTTTGGAAGTTGGCACATCGATGAAAACAATTCCGTTCGTTGGCACTGTGTAATTGGCATCAGTTTGATCCAATATCTGAGATCCATTATTGATCCCAGGGCAACTCATCTGCTCAATACATGATATGTACTGTTTGACTGACACTGTAAGCTTTGTCTCTCGGTCTTTTGAAGTGAGTGGCAGTCCATCTACCAGATAAAGTCTTATCTGTAAAATTATGCAAACAAAATTAATTAGAGCTTAAAATTTCCTTCTTGATATTACATTTCAATACATCACATTTTTTTAAAATTATGGCATTACATTGTTTCATTTTAAAACAATAATAAGTAACTTTCAATCATGTAAATTTTATTCGACAAAAATTGAAAAAATAAAATGAATAAGTCATAACCAAAGGTTCTCTGCTCAATAAGCAATTATATTATCATGTATGGTAATGTGTTCAGGAGCTAATTGCCAAATGTTGATATGTCTGCTAGCCATGAGAGGGCTGCCTGTCATTCCTGACTTACAATACGCTGGAGTCTACAAACTGAGTTGCAGCTGTGGTGATTGCTACATTGGAGAAACGAAACGTCATATCTCTGATCGTGTCCGCGAGCACAAGTCAGATCTGAAACACGGCAAAACTGATTCTTCTGCCGTTGCCGATCATTGCTACAACGCTGTGGGCTCTCATGAAATTGTCTTTTCCGAGACCAAGGTGCTCTGCAAACCTCCTGGCTACCATCAAAGGTTTGTACACGAAGCCATCCAAATATACAAACACAGACATAATTTCAACCGTGATGATGGGTACAAACTCAGTAATCATTGGAAAGATGTAATTAAACATGCAAAAAAGATTTAACTACACATATCTGGACCATCTTATTTGATAGGCACTATTCTTCAGTTATCGTATAGTTTCTTCTTCTTTTTTCACACACTGGTTTTCCTGCTTTAAGTTTTACCACACATATTTGGCAAATCTAGAATTAATCCCAGCAACAAAGCAAAGTGCTGTTTCATCTACATAACAAAGGCTCAGTCCCATTCACAGCAGCCGCACCTTTACATCAGTCGCGCCTTAACAACTCTTGGAACCTCCCAGTTCAACTAGTCTACACAACAAAGCCTCATTCCTAGCAGCGGTTTCAGACTTACCACCTCTACATAACAAAGGCTCAGTCCCATTTACAGCAACCGCATCTTTACATCAGCCGCACCTTAACATCTCTTGGAACCTCCCATTTCAACCAGTCTACACAACAAAGGCTCATTCCTAGCAGCGTGCTTCAGCCGCACCGAACCTCACAATAATAATATCCAGGGGCCTACCTTGGCTCCTCCCACCCTCAACCAGTATATATACAAGGACTGTTTTCTTGGAATTTCTCTTACTTGATACAGCAATCGTGATGTGACGGTTCCACCTGAATACGGAAGCTTGTGTTGCCTCCGAAACGTCGTGATTTTTATTTTATTTTTTATTTTACTTTTATTTATTTTAATTTTAATTTTTTAAATTTTAATTTATAAAAAAAATTGTTTTCTTATTTTTCTTTTAATATTTTCCATCTACGTGATTTTACCGAAAAAACCTAAGAATATGAATCTGCAGGAGAGAGTTTGTGTAGTTTCGCTACTCCTCAGCTCAAGCAGCATAGACTACAGTAGTTTACTATATGGTCCATAGTTTGGGTTACATCACCACAGTTGCAATGTGGCTTGTCTTTAAATTTTAATTCATGAAAGAGATGTGTGCAGCAGCCTGTTGATGTTCTTATGAGGTTGATGGTTACACCAACACACGTTCTCTGGAACTTGGTGAGATTCAGCGGGATACCATATGGTGGATCGGAACTTGAGTCAGTGGCGAGGTACTTTTTTGAGAGCTGAGTTTATGGGTAAGTTTTCATTGCAATAAAACATGTAAACTTATATTTACAGTTTGTAGTATTGCAATGTGACAGCCAGCATTGCTCAGTATGAGCAATGATGGCTGTCTTGAACCAGCGGTGGACATTATACATTCTCGTGACAGGAGCCATTCTACTTATTGGATTTCATTATGGCTTCTTAGAGAGGGGTACTTATTTTATTACCCCCAAATATTGAATAGACTGAACTGACTCAAAACATAAATGTTAACCTGAAAACTTCCAATTGTGAGTAAAGTTCTTGAAGCACATTGACAATAGTTAGAATAATAAAATACTATTCTTTAAAATATACTTACATTACTTTTAAAGTTAATTCCAGGAATGAATCTCCAATCTCCATTAAAATTAATTTCAACTCTGTTCTTTGAAAAAATAACCCAGGTGTTTTTTTCCTTTCTCATGCCTTTAAGAACAACAACAACAAGAAGAAGCAGAATATCAGCACAAATGCTACGTCGTCTTAACAACTGTCAACATTTATAAAATAACTGACTACCAGATAAAAAATTTTAAACAAAGATATTTAAGGTGTGATATAATTAAAATATATGAGTGGGGTTAAGCAATAAACTAAACTATATTTTTCACCCTGGGTGAATGCCAATTCATATATTTAAGGGCTAGAGGCACGTTTTAGTTGATTTGTTAAATTTCAGCTCACTCAATCATACAGCGACACATATTAACGCCTGCTTAAAGCTGACAAGAAACACATCTCAAAATAGAAAAATAAATCTGGCATGTGCATTTGGATACATACAGGGTATATTATGAATCTCCCAATGGGAAAGGGTAAGACACATATACGTGCATAATATAAAGTGGAATGAAAGCATTGAGACTTGTCAAGAAGAGCAGGTTGCACCAGGATACGTGAAGATGACTGTGCAGATGAAGCAGGAAAGTTGCAGAGAGTCTGTGGTAGCATCAATGGCAATGGCCGTGGTAATTTCTTGAACTGGATTCAAATACAGTCCTCAAAATATGGTGAGGTTAATATGCTTGAATATATTTGAGTGTAAATATTAAACTGGCAACTTGGTGGATGGAAAATATTCATACACGATGTTGAGTAGGATTGGAGAACATCGTTAAAGACATAATCTTGACTGTTACACAAGTAAACCCGTAAAAACAAAGTTTTTCACTCTAAATCCTTTATATGCGTGGCGGCTAGAGTTCTCTCGTCCTCTGGCTTGAGATGGCTACAATCTATGGGTCAGATGATTGTCTGCCAGTATTAAGCAATTGGTAATTAAATATTTAATTTGTTTTCCCTAAACAGTGTAAAATTTTGGAAAAAAAATTTCACGAAAATTAATTGTCACACACAACGAGTCTGTGTGGAAAATGTCAGCTCGATTGGATCACAGGAAGTGGGTTAAAAAACGAGCGAAAGATTTGCACGATCCTAAGCAAGCAAGCGAACTTAATATAAAGGATTTAAAAATATATTCGCCTGTGGAGGACGCGGGGATCGATCCCGCGACCTTTGGCATGGGAAGCGAGGGCGCTACCAACTGCGCTACTCCACCACGGCCTGTGGAGGGGTTACGCTCTGGGCTCTTACACTCTGACGTTCAGCCAAAGCCATGAATGCGTTCTATTTGAATATATGTAAAATAAAAAATTTTTGCCTAAAAAGTGTAAAATTTTGGGAATTTTTTTTCACGAACAATAATTGTCTGGCACAACGAGTCTGTGTGGAAAATGTCAGCTCGATTGGATCACGGGAAGTGGGTTAAAAAACGACCGAAAGATTTGCACGGTCCTAAGCAAGCAAGCAAGCACGCAAGCAAGCAAGCACGCAAGCAAGCAAGCAAGCACGCGAACTTAATATAAAGGATTTTAAAAAAGTAAGTGGGCTTGACCAGAGGAAATGATGACTTCGTCAAGACTAATGGCCAAGGAGGTAATACACCCCAGAGGTTGACCATTGTAGAGATAGTTTGATGAGATCAAAACATGTGCACGAGCTAGTCGGATTGTTATATTATGGATTTGTGGTAGATTGAGACGACTTGATTAGTCATTTATCTACACACTAAGCATTGTCCATTGACACATTTAATGCAGGTTTGATAAACAAACCCTAGGCTATAACCAATGCATACATTATTAATGAAAAATTATTGAAAGGCTAGAATCTGTGAAAGTAGTTAAGAGCATATTTTTATTGCTGTGTTGATCAAACTTATATATGCATCCACAATGCAACTAAAATTCACATATTTTTTCTGTGTAAAGAACACTTTATACGTTACTACATCACCTCACTGGTGGATGAATTGTTGAAGAAAATCACAAATTATTTAGCGAATAATCTCTATGTGCAATGAGATCACAAATGTATGCACCTGCGATTAGCATGGTTGGCTACATACGGCACAAAAGAAGTTCAACATACATACCTGTTGCGTCATCGGTAATGACGACTGAGATTGTTGAAATATATATTTCTGAGGTATTGGCATAAAACAGTTGCATAAGCTCACTCCGGCGGAAAGTGAAGTATCCATTTCCATCAACCTGAAAAATTTAACAAAAAAATAGGTTAAAGGTATTTTATTTACGAGTCAATATTACTGAAATGAATGGTGAAATAAGTTCAAATTTCAATGCTTGGTAAAAAGTCATAATCATCATCACCTATCATTTAACCATAATGGTGGTGAGGGTACCACTGATGCCTTGGCCATCAATTGTCAAACTTTTGCCAGCCCTTCATAGTCTTTGTTCTGCATTGTACTGACTTATCAGATTGCGTTATCAAATTTGTCATATGATTGTTCTTTGGTCATCCTCATTCATTTTACTTCTCCCATGCCCTGGATAGTCCCTCTTTCTGCATCACATGTCTTGCAGTTTTCTTTAATCTCATCAACGAATATTTTGTGACAGAACTGATATGATTGAGCAATAATCTCTGCGTGGTATTTCTCATAGTCGTCTACGCCTTTAATCTCAAATGCTTATATCTTGTTTTGGCAGCACTGTAGAAATAACTATTACTCGTAGCAGTTACTTTTAGATGTGATTGATATTTTATTTTTCCATGTGCTTTTGAAGTTTACTAGGCGTCTGGTTGCAGCAGCTATTCTGGTTTTAACTTCGTTGTCAGATCTTTCATTGTATGTGATGGTTGTCCCTAAGTATTTGAAACAATTTACTCTTCATAAGAATAGAGAAGTTCTGCTACCTGGGCAGTGTGCTTATGACTAGCTCTTGTCTGTCAGAGAAGGTCTCCCTCTAAATTAGTTAAGCGGAATATTTTCATCAGCTGCATAACGCTGTGTAGAAGCTACCTGTCATATCACTCCGTACTTCGCTCAGAATCGTATTTAAAACATGTATTTCCTCTCTTCTATATGCTTGTGAAATGTTGACCGATTTCAAGGAACATCTGTGCTGGGTTGAAACATCCATGCTTGCTTGCCTATGATCGATCCTCAGTTTAAAAAGACTGGATTGTGTGAGGAGTTAAGAAAACTTTTATACATTTGGAAAGTCCCATTAGTAAGGTCCTCTGACAGGCGAGGCTGCCTTGGCTGGGTAATATAGCCTGCATGCCCAGTCACTGCATACCCAAGCAGCGTCTGTTTGGCACATCGCGACTGAGTGTAGAATGGCGGTTATTGTTGGTGTTAAGTGATAATGTGCATATAAATGGTAAAACAATTCCAGCATAGGATCAAAAAACAATAGTATTGCCAATTATCTTTTTCATTTGTCCAAGTTTCATGTTAATTTTGTTTAAACAAGTTTAGTGACATAGTTCGGAGACAGTAGTATTTGGAGGCACCTTCCTTTATTCTTGCACACAATTGGGCTAAACGCACCCTACTTTGGTGCACACTATATATATTGTACACACAACCGTCTAATATCCGCGGCACTATCGAGCTAGAACAGTTGGCAGGCTGTCGAGCTAGCGGCGCCCAGTGATGGTGAAGACGGCGGCGATGATGATGGTGAAGATGGCGGCGATGATGGTGGCGAAACAGCACGGTGAGGTGATCCACTTCCAGCAACAGCCCCGAACTCTCGCTCAGGGCTCCCTCTTATGCTCCTGGCGTGCTCTTGCTCTGCCCTGGCCACGCCCCCTTTCTGGAACCTACTAGCAGGTTCCCGGGGCTTCCAGATGGACCCCTCCATGAACTCTCCCAAGTTGTTTTCCCTCCGTGTATACTGTCGTCTGCTGACATGTGTACTGCCGTACACTGCAGTTACCACTTTCCGTCAGCAGCCAGCGCTATTAGACCAAAATTGCCTCATTTTCATGAGTGGCTTACAATCATCAAAATGAACACCTTATACAAATATACATGTTGGGGCAAAGAAGACCTCGAGGCATAATTTGTGTATATGTAAAGGTTTAGGTTGAAATTGTGTTTTTCTTACATTAACATCCTTCGTAATCCATGCGTTAGAGTTGTAATATGGACCAATGGTGACAGTTGCTGTGCCTTTGAAGGTCTTGCCCTGGTACCTAAGCATGTTCATAAACACTTTATGCCATTTACAAATATAAACACAAATATTACATTTTCTGAGATGAGTTTATCTTGCATGATATTCAGATTTTTTTGCATTGTTTAAATGGAGTGTAACAAATGTTTTAACAAACAACTTTCATGAACTTTTCAAATGAATCTTTCATTTAAGTCTGGTTGGCCAGCCCTGAAGCCAAGCGTTAGCTATTATGCCATATCTAATTTTAGAATCCACTTGGACCTTTTCCCACCATCTATGCCATGGGCGCCATGCCAGCCCCATTGTTTATCGATCTGCCATGCTTTGTGCCAGTGTAGGCACATCTCAATCAGAAGCTTTCTGATGAAAGTCAGTGAGTTGTGTTTCATCTCAGCCAGGATTGGAGGAATAGTCACAGTGCTATCTCTTGAGAGCCATATTTCTCATTTACAGCCCTCATAACAGAGGGTTGTAAATTACATCTCATTTCAGTCATTGGAAAAGGTGCCCACATTTGCAGATGTCCCTGTGGGCACAATGTGACCCAGCACCTGGCCTGCAAATAGGCATCAGTTTACCAGTTGGGGGAAAATGTTTATCATTTGTATAATTCATAAATTTGTAGGCAAATGTGGACCATGGCCCCAGCACACAATGATATGGCCTCTTGCAAATTCTCTTGCAATAACTCTTGCAAATTACGTTAGATTATCTTGAACATCCACTGTAAAGCAGACCGCACACATTATTATTAAACAGATGGTGCGTTATTACACCAACAGTAATAACCAGGGTTATTACTTCCGATTAGAACTGTTGTGTATATACGCTGTGAAAGAAGTTCAAGTTAGAAGTTCAAGGGTGGCTGCTGGATTAGAACCGTAAACCTCTGCACCAAGCAGGACATTCGCTACCACTAGGCCATTTCACTGCCCTTGCTGTTATTGTGTCACTGTGCCTGGCCTCCAGCATCCTAAGTTGGGACACCCTTGTGTCTAGAATTTTTTGTTCAGTAATAAGGGGAAATATAGGGAAATTAAAACCGTTTTTGGGATGGGAAGAAATTTCTTAGTCCTTTGAAATATCCCTGTGGCACTGTGAGACTGATAATTACTGCTCATGCATCAGCCTTGGGAGTTACGTAATATGTGAACTTACCATGCAGATATTACTCCAGAGAGGTCGTCACTTCCACTGAGATCGAAGTAGCGTGGGACGTCAATGAGCACAATATCCACTAAAGATTTCCAGAGAGAAGAAGCATGTTTGTCAGAAAATATCTTAAAACACTTTGGAAGACTAAAGTATATACATAGATTCAGTAGGCGTGTTTCTGCTTTAAAGCATAAATATTTGTATTGCATATGGTATAACAACGCATTAAAGTCTGCAAATATATTAAAATAGATGATGAAAGAAACAATATATGATGCAAGAAACAATATATGCCATTCCAGCAAGCTTGATCTCCTGCAGGAAATACAACATTACACATGATTTCCTTCATAAACAAATCACAATCTCTCCTACATTAAATATAAAATTTAACATTTAACAAACAGGAGGCAATGCACAAGATAAGACAGGCTGGTTAGTACAGGGTGTCAAATTAATGGTATTGGTTTCAGAAAAGCAACTTTAAGCTAGTTTTATAATTCCTTAAGCAAATTATTGTCTACGGATATTCTGTGATAGTATCTAATCACCATCATAAGCAGCCATGTATTAATTGCGTGGACAACCCATCATTCTGAACCTTTGAGTCTTATCCTCTCGATTGTGTGTTTTCTCAGAAATGCCAAATTCTTCGATTAGCACGGTTGGGTATGTACGGTGTGAAAGAAGTTCAACATTCATACATACTTAAAATTAAATTATTCAAATATCCAAAGCCAAGACCTTTTGAAACAGTTGTTTTTTTATATATGAACCTTATGGCGGGACCCCGGGGTCCCATAAGCCCCCGGCTCTCACATAAACTGCGTTGCGACGTCATTTTATGTCTGTTGAAGGCGAACGATACGGCAATCTATTCCTCTCGACGAGCTCTACATGATGCGCTAATCAAAGTTTCAAAGTTTTATTTCTTCTGCGCATTCGTCCTCACTGCGCTTGGACGACATGACAACAGAATGATCCGCACCAGTTGGGTCGCGGCGTTTATGTGCGCGGTTGGACGGAGTCGCCAAAAATAAATAAATTAATCAGGATTTTGACTTCCGTTTATTCGGGACCCCGGGGTCCCACCATAAGGTTCATATCAGCAAGTTCTAATATATACATCTAGATTAGTACACATGAATCCATCCCCAACTACTGTATGCATAAATAGGAAGAGATATTGCCAGACACATTTGCACTTATTCTTTGGTTCTTTCGGTAAAGTCACGTATAAAGATAAAATAATAATATAGTAGTAGGTTTTTACCCTTTAAACTGGTACAAAACTGACACCTTTATACAAGGCATCATGTTTGCAATAACCACAACACAAGTAGTCAAAATGCAAACAAAAAGAAACAACTCTGATGATGATAATAATATGCACTGTCCTTGAAGTAGATTGGTCCACACCCGAGACAGCTTTCCTTAGAGCCTAGTCTCCATTGGTGTTGGACCAGATGACACCAGAAGGCGTACAACTCAAAAACAGTGCACTATCAGAGTATTGATAGCTCGGGGTAAGCATTTACACTATGAGACCTCCTTTACCAGTGGCAAAATATAGTAGTAGGTTTTTACCCTTTAAACTGGTACAAAACTGACACCTTTATACAAGGCATCATGTTTGCAATAACCACAACACAAGTAGTCAAATGCAAACAAAAAGAAACAACTCTGATGATGATAGTAATATGCACTGTCCTTGAAGTTGATTGGTCCACACCCGAGACAGCTTTCCTTAGAGCCTAGTCTCCATTGGTGTTGGACCAGATGACACCAGAAGGCGTACAACTCAAAAACAGTGCACTATCAGAGTATTGAGAGCTCGGGGTAAGCATTTACACTATGAGACCTCCTTTACCAGTGGCAAATATAGTAGTAGGTTTTTACCCTTTAAACTGGTACAAAACTGACACCTTTATACAAGGCATCATGTTTGCAATAACCACAACACAAGTAGTCAAAATGCAAACAAAAAGAAACAACTCTGATGATGATAATAATATGCACTGTCCTTGAAGTTGATTGGTCCACACCCGAGACAGCTTTCCTTAGAGCCTAGTCTCCATTGGTGTTGGACCAGATGACACCAGAAGGCGTACAACTCAAAAACAGTGCACTATCAGAGTATTGAGAGCTCGGGGTAAGCATTTACACTATGAGACCTCCTTTACCAGTGGCAAAATATAGTAGTCGGTTTTTACCCTTTAAACTGGTACAAAACTGACACCTTTATACAAGGCATCATGTTTGCAATAACCACAACACAAGTAATCAAAATGCAAACAAAAAGAAACAACTCTGATGATGTTAATAATATGCACTGTCCTTGAAGCTGATTGGTCCACACCCGAGACATCTTTCCTTAGAGGCTAGTCTCCATTGGTGTTGGACCAGATGACACCAGAAGGCGTACAACTCAAAAACAGTGCACTATCAGAGTATTGAGAGCTCGGGGTAAGCATTTACACTATGAGACCTCCTTTACCAGTGGCAAAATATAGTAGTAGGTTTTTACCCTTTAAACTGGTACAAAACTGACACCTTTATACAAGGCATCATGTTTGCAATAACCACAACACAAGTAGTCAAAATGCAAACAAAAAGAAACAACTCTGATGATGATAATAATATGCACTGTCCTTGAAGTTGATTGGTCCACACCCGAGACAGCTTTCCTTAGAGCCTAGTCTCCATTGGTGTTGGACCAGATGACACCAGAAGGCGTACAACTTTTTTTGAGTTGTGTCGTTTTACATAATATTTCGACACTTTGCTAGGTTGCTTAGTTTAGTGTGTTCTTTCTCCCTCTAAGCCTGCGTACTTTACTACGCGTCTCTTCGTACTCATTGACATGTAATTTTTTTCTCTAACCCCTCCCTATCTCTGCCTCCGCCCCCCTCCGTCTATTTAAGGCCACCCCACAGAGACGATCACCCCTCTCTGTACCTGTGTTGCCCTCTCTGTGTATCTTGGTGATATCTGTCTGCTTATATGTCTGTCTGTGGTTTTCTGGTTAGATTTTGTGTCGCTATTTCATTATACCTGATGATGATTGCTTGTGTTGCAATCGAAACGTCGTATGCTATTATTTAATTTATTATTTTATCTTTATACGTGACTTTACCGAAAGAACCAAAGAATAATTCCTGCAGTCACGAAAGCTACAAAATTAACATTTGCACTTTTTCTGAAGTGGTATCTGAAGCAATCAAAATTTAGGGTGCAATAACAAAAAGTGTGTTTGTTTGCCAACACATTTAACAACCACCATATGTATTGCATAGGTTTGGTGTCTCAACTCTGAACGTTCCTTGAGTAAAATTAATAGGATAATCTGTGGCTACAGTAGCTGTGCTCAAATATGTTAAGTTTATTACAAGCTGTGCATCAAAATAGGAAGCTTGCAATTGGTAATACATTCTTGATTTGAAGCTTTCGTGACTGCAGGAATCCATACTATTTGGTTCTTTCGGTAAAGTCACGTAGGTATAAAATAAAATAAATCACGACGTTTCTGGCGCAACACAAGCGTCCGTTATCAGGTGGGAAAGCATGGTCTGCTGCTGAGGCAGACTGATTTAAAAGGTTTGAAATGGGTGTTGCCCAAGGGTCATAAAGAAGTGGCCGGGGCTAGTGATGTTAATGTGAGAAATTAGCATGTAACTGTAAGATAGGAGGAGAGCGGCCTCCTTGATGAGGGAGTGCAACCCAACGGGTGCAATTCAAAGGGCATGTGAGCATGAGAGTACAATCCAAAGGCATGAGAGTGCAATGCAAAGGACATGTGAGCATGAAAGATCTAAGAGAGAGGCATAGAGAGAGAGAGACAGAGTCAGAAATAACAGCTGACAGACAGGTAAGATGGAAACATCACAGTCAGTTAAGACTTTACCTGGTTAATAACGTCTTTCCAATGATTGCTCAGTTTGTACCCATCCTCTCGGTTGAAGTTGTGTCTGTGTTTCTATATTTGGATGGCTTTTATGACCTTCCAAAAATCCACAAAGTAGGTACCCCGCTCCGTCCTATCGTCTCCACCATTAACTCACCCACCTACAAACTGGCCCGGTTTCTGTCTGAGACTCTGCTTCCTTTCACGGGCAAGCCCACCTCAGCTGTACTTAACTCAGCTCACTTGGTTTCTCTAATCAAGGACATCTCACTGTCTCAGGATGATTTGCATGTCAATTTCGATGTAGTCTCTCGGTTCACCAATGTACCTGTGCTTGACACTATTACAATCATTGATGACTTGGTACAACAAGGACTGAATCCAGATGTACCAACTTTGGTAAGGCACTGTCTTACTATCACATACTTCACCTGTAATGGTACATTCTACAAACAAAATGAAGTTACCCCAATGGGTTCTCCCTTATCGCCAGTGGTAGCGAATATTTCCATGGAAGAATGTGAGACAGATGCCATCCAGACATCCACCCTACGTCCTTCCTTGTGGAAGAGATACGTAGATGACACCTTCGTCATCTGGCCACATGGCCTGCCAGCACTGAACCAATTTCTCAACCACATCAAATTCACCATGGAAGTGGAAAAGGATGGCAAGCTACCATTCCTGTATGTTTTGATCGAGAAGACACCTGATGGCTCGTTGGGACATTCAGTCTACAGGAAAGCAACCCACACGGATGCCTATCTAAAGCCTGACTCCCACCACCATCCAGCCCAGAAGAATTCCCTCATCAAAACACTACACCATAGGGCCCATTGCATCTTCGACCAGCACCACTTAGCCAGTGAGTTGGAGCACGTACACCAAGCCCTCAGGATGAACGGATACTCGGACCATACCATCCGCAAAGCTGTCACCACAGCCATGCGGAGACAACCTTCTGAGGATCCAAACAAAACCATAACTTTTACCGTACATAGCAGGAGTTACCAAAAAGATTTCCAAAATCTTAAACAAACACAAAATCTAGGTTCGTTTCAACACAGTACACAAAATCCGTTATTTAATCCCATCTGTAAAGGATGTGATTCCTGACATGCAATACCCTGGTTGTCTACAAACTGAGTTGGTGTTGCGGCAGCAGTTACATTGGGGAAACGAAACGACATGTCTCGGGACGTGTTCATGAACACAAGACAGATCTGAAACACGGTAGGACTAATATTTCTTCCGTTGCTGATCATTGGTTTATCGCTGTGGACTCACACGAAATAGATTTTTCCAAGGCTGAGGTACTCTGCAAACCTATCGGCTTTGTTCATGAAGCCATCCAGATATATAAACACAGACACAACTTCAACCGAGAGGATGGGTACAAACTGAGCAATCATTGGATGGACGTTATTAACAAGGTAAAGTTTTACCTGACTGTGATGTTTCCATCCTACCTGCCTATGTCAGTTGTTATTTCCGACTCTCTGTGTCTCTATCTGTGCCTCTCTCTTAGATCTCTCATGCTCACATGTCCTTTGGATTGTACTCTCATACTCACATGTCCTTTGGATTGCACCCGTTGGGTTGCACTTCCTCGTCAAGGAGGCCACTCTCCTCCGATCTTAGTTACATGCTAATTTCTCACATTAACATCATGCTAATCTCTCACATTAACATAGTCACTTCCGTGCCCTCATCGAGGAGGTTGCTCTCCTATCTTACAGTTACATGCTAATTGCTCACATTAACATCACTAGCCCCGGCCACTTCTTTATGACCCTTGGGCAACGCCCATTTCAAACCTTTTAAATCAGTCTGCCTCAGCAGCAGACCATGCTTTCCCACCTGATAACGGACACTTGTGTTGCGCCCGAAACGTCGTGATTTATTTTATTTTATATTTCTGACTCTGTCTCTCTCTCTCTATGCCTCTCTCTTATATCTTTCATGCTCACATGTCCTTTGCATTGCACTCTCATGCCTTTGGATTGTACTCTCATGCTCACATGCCCTTTGAATTGCACCCGTTGGGTTGCACTCCCTCGTCAAGAAGGCCGCTCTCCTCCTATCTTACAGTTACATGCTAATTTCTCACATTAACATCACTAGCCCCGGCCACTTCTTTATGACCCTTGGGCTAGAATCATTTCAAACCTTTTAAAACAATCTGCCTCAGCAGCAGACCATGCTTTCCCACCTGATAACGGACGCTTGTGTTGTGCCCGAAACGTCGTGATTCATTTGATTTTATACCTACGTGACTTTACCGAAAGAACCGAATAGTATGATAATAAATTTAGATTTAAAGCGTTCGTGACTGCAGGGATTCATCTTCTTGGTTCTTTCAGCAAAGTCACGTAGAAGGTAAGTAATAAAATAATTAAAATAAAACATAATAAAATAATTCTCACGACGTTTCGGCCACAACACAAGCAGCCGTCCTCAGGTGAAGACCAAGTCTGTCGAGGCGACAGCGTCTAAATGAAACACCACCACGCTTGGAGCGTCTATTTAAGCTGGGTTGGAAGGGGGGGGGGAATGCGCCTTGACAAAAGAATCTGCATATCAAGAGGAATTTAGCATATTTATGGGAAATGCAGGAATGCGACTAGTGTTACTTGTGAAATGCGTAGGAGGTGGGCGGGAGGTTTTAAAAGTCATATTATGCCCATGCATTATGCAGGATTAGCAGCATCAAAGGGAGGGGGTAGGGGAAGCATTAATAAAGGGAAAGGAATGTTAATAGTTTGTAGCTGCAATAACTAAACAACCACGTAAAAAGCTAAAGTATAAACTACATAGTATCATCAGTATGCTAAATATACTCTCAATAAGCTGAGCTACTAACCGTAAGTAATACATTACAATTCTAGGTCGCAAAAAATATAATATGCTTCCAGCTAAACTTTTTGAGTCACCTGAGTCATATCTCTGCAGACGTAGCAAGATCTGAAATCTCTGCAACCCTCAAAAACGCTAAGATGCCAGCTAGCAACATCAGCAAAGATGAGCGTTTTGAATTAGCTCAATTAAAAAAGAGGGATGCCATTGTCATCCTCTCAGCCGACAAAGGCAATGTCACTGTCATCATGGACAAAATAGAATACAACAACAAAATGCAAGAACTATTCAACGATGGCAGCTATACAAAAATAAAAAGAGACCCCACCAACAGCCTCGTCTCTAAAACAAACCAAATAATTTCCGATTCAACCGCATTAATTGATCAGACCAAACAGTTCTCGTTGAAACCTTCTGCAGCCAGGCCACCAAGATTATACGGCTTGCCAAAGATACATAAAGAAGATACACCTCTTCGTCCCATTGTCTCTACGATCAACTCCCCCACATACAAACTGGCTCGTTTTTTGTCTGAAATCTTACTGCCTTTGACTGGAAAAACCACCTCTGCGGTACTAAACTCTACTGACTTGGTATCGACAATCAAGGGGATTTCCCTGTCCCCAGACGACCTGCTTGTCAGTTTTGATGTGGTTTCCTTATTCACCAAAATTCCTGTACCTGACACCATCGCAATCATTGAAGACTTGGTTCATCAAGGACTGAATGCTGGGGTACCCCCCCTCTGGTGAGACACTGCTTAACCAATACATACTTCACCTGGAATGGAACTTTCTACAAGCAAACTGAGGGCACCCCAATGGGCTCCCCTCTATCTCTGGTTGTAGCCAACGTCTTCATGGAGAAATTTGAGACTGACGCCATCCAGACTGACACTCTATGACCGACCTTATGGAAGAGGTACGTACATGACACTTTTGTCATCTGGCCACATGGCCGGCCTGCTCTAGACCAATTTCTCTACCACATCAATTCCATACACCCAGCCATCAGATTCACCATGGAAGTCGAAAAAGATGGCAAGCTACCCTTTTTGGATGTCCTAATTAAAAGGAGACCTGATGGTTCAATGAGCCACTCTGTCTACAGGAAAGCCACCCATACGGATGCTTACCTAAAACCGGATTCCCACCACCATCCATCCCAGAAGAATTCCCTCATCAAGACTCTATACCATAGAGCCCAATGCATTTCCGACCAGTATCACATTGCCAGTGAACTCAAACACGTACGTCAAGCTCTTAAGGCTAATGGTTACTCCGACTACACAATCCGCAAAGCCATCACTCCAACCATCAAGAAGGATCCAGTTGAGGAGCCTCTCATGACCATCACCTTACCCTACATTGCTGGGGTCACAAAAAAGATCTCCAAAATCCTGATTAAACACAAGATCCAGGTCCGATTCAACACAGTACATAAAATCCGTGATCTGGTCCCGTCTGTAAAAGATGTGGTTCCAGACATACAGTACCCTGGCGTCTACAAACTAAGTTGCCTCTGTGGTAGCAGTTACATTGGAGAAACCAAACGACATGTCTCGGACCGCATCCGTGAACATAAAGCAGACTTGAAACACGGTAGGACAAACACCTCAGCCGTGGCAGATCACTGTTACAATTCAGTGGGTTCACATGATATTGACTTTTCCAAGACAGAGGTTCTCTGCAAGCCATATGGCTACCATGAGAGATTCGTTCATGAGCCGATCCACATATACAAACACAGAGACAATTTCAACCGAGAAGATGGATTCCGGCTTAGCAATCATTGGAAGGACGTAATAAACCATTTCGGATCTTAACTGATTGTGTCCACGTTTACGGTGACTTTCAGATCGCGTTCCACTCACTGACATGGACTATATATCTTGTATTCTCCGCAGGGAATGGA
Organism: Lethenteron reissneri; assembly: GCF_015708825.2. Classification (NCBI taxonomy): domain Eukaryota; kingdom Metazoa; phylum Chordata; class Hyperoartia; order Petromyzontiformes; family Petromyzontidae; genus Lethenteron; species Lethenteron reissneri. The sequence goes on from NC_083815.1 coordinate 13,543,749, forward strand.
TTCTTTGCTCCACTGCAAGCTTCCCAACACCACTCTCCCATTGACATATTTCATTGCTTCCTCTTAGTACCTTTCACGCGACGGTCAATGGTATAGTGTATAGCATATTGTATACTAATAAATAGTATTAAAGTGTAATGTTTAATACAATGTATAAGGTAATATATAGTATTGTAATTGTATAGTGCATATACAGCAGTGTGCTATACAGTTGGGTAGGTAGAATAATACATAGTGTAATATTACACTATGTATTATTCTAAGACATAGGGTAGTATATAGTAATACAGTATACAATTTAATGTTGGGTTTGTCTATGGCAGCATATATTACGGGATAGACCCGTGTGATGTAAGGAAAAAGTTTAAAAAGTTTAGCTGGAAGCATATTATATTTTTTGCGACCTAGAATTGTAATGTATTACTTACGGTTAGTAGCTCAGCTTATTGAGAGTATATTTAGCATACTGATGATATTATGCAGTTTATACTTTAGCTTTTTACGTGGTTGTTTAGTTACTGCAGCTACATACTATTAACATTCCTTCCCTTTATTATTGCTACTCCTACCCCCTCCCTTTCATGCTGCTATTCCTGCATAATGCATGGGCATAATATGACTTTGAAAACACCCCGCCCACCTCCTTACGCATTTCACAAGTAGCACTAGTCGCATTCCTGCATTTCCCATAAATATGCTAAATTCCTCTTGATATGCAGATTCTTTTATCAAGGCGCATTCCCCCCCCCCTTCCAACCCAGCTTAAATAGACGCTCCAAGCGTGGTGGTGTTTCATTTAGACGCTGTCGCCTCGACAGACTTGGTCTTCACCTGAGGACGGCTGCTTGTGTTGTGGCCGAAACGTCGTGATAATTATTTTATTATGTTTTATTTTTATTATTTTATTACTTCCCTTCTACTTGACTTTACCGAAAGAACCAAGAAGAGTATGGTAATACATTGTTAAAATGTTGCAGTACTCACCATAGTATCTAACTTCAAATGCATTCCAGTCGCCATTGGTTGCATGCTTTAAAATAAACAAATGATCAGAATAAAACATATATACAGAGCTAGACCCTTCCCACATTCGTTTTTAATTATTAAAGCTACTGTAAGCAACATTATGAACACAGCACAAATATAGGTATTCTGGCTTTCATATCAACCTTCCAGGTGAACCTGTCCCAAATGTTGCGAGAACACCTTATGGTAAAGGGCTCTGGATTATGACAAATTCCAATTTACAATATTTCTACTATAACCCTTAGTTATGAGACAGTATATTCATGCACTTTTTTATAAGATTATTTGACTTTGGTGGCTATGCCATGACACAATATTTACCCAATATGGAACACATTTTATGCAGTTTTTAAAAGATATTTATAGCTTACTATATGTACATAATAGGAACACTGTTATCCTTAGTTTCTGACTCACAGCTGCAGCAGTGTTGCAGCGTTGGGACATAATGCAGGGCCTCCGATCATGTTTTGCTTAACTGTTTCAGAAACAATAGGCGAATTTTGGTATGGAAATTTACAGGAGACAGTATATCAGGAACATTATAGACATACCGCTTGCCTTGCACTCTGATGTCCCTGATAATGTAAACGGCAGAAACAGCTCAACTTCCTCTCTAACGGGTGGGATTTATTTTTGAATTAGCAGAGCATGACCCAAACAACCTTGTTATGCCCACCCCCTCTAACAGAAATATAAACTAAAGACTGAGCATTGATGACCAGTACTATGAGCCTCTATTTTGAGTAGTAAAACAAATCTGGAGACAATTTTTAATCTGCTGGGTTACCTTCAGTTACGACGTCACTTATTAAGAGCGGTTTTTAAATCTGCATACCCTTCCCTCATTGCATTTTGCAGGCCTTTTCACGAAAGGAAAGCTGGAGTTGGTATCATTAATTTATTACCTCCTCTGCCTCCACCTGCAGATACCAGTATCCTTCTGGCGCCGTCTCAGACAGTGAGTACTGCAGTGATACGACGCCATTCTCTCCCTGCACATTCTGCCAGGTCTTCTTTACGTCCCGCACAGAACTCTGAGGACCAGTAGCATCAGCACAGTTAGCCAAGTGAGCCCTTATATACACATTAGCCAATGTTACTTGTCTAAACAATGCATTTATTATTATTTAGAAATTGGTCATTTGATGATTACATTCCAGAATGGTTCATTTAAACATGATAATAATTGGATATGTGGAAGCAATATATATAATAAACAAGTGCATGTCCTTTACACGCAAGGTTATGTTTATAGCTACAATTACGGCAGCTCAGAGAATAACAAACCTGCAGAGAGATGTTAAAGCGTCCGAAGTAAGGCAAGCGATTGCCATAGACACCAAATAAGATACACTGAACTGTCTGACCCGGCTGATAGAAATATCGATCACACTGAATAATGATGTTTAACGAAGGATAATATCCAGTATACATATACAGCGACGTGTTGAAGAGCTCTTGGTTTTCAGACTTGCCCACCAGGTTCATCATGAACCACTCACTATTCAGCATCTGAAACATTTACAGACATTAAACTGATCAGTACAAACATGGCAATCTACGTGATTTCTATTTAACTTTTCATAGGTTTAAGTTCGAGTTAACTTTTCAAAAGAAAATATATTATAGCAGCTGGATTCATACTGCTGTTTTTATAAGAGTAGAGCCTAAACAATGATTCAGTGCAACGATACATCTCGCCATTCTAGGGAGCATCTTGGACACTATTCCAGGTACCATTAAATTCGCAGATTTCACATATGTTACTGCTCTCGTTCGATTTTTTGTTAGAAAAATATTGTTTTAAACTTACAGTTGGAAAGGTAACCATCGTCGTTGTGCCTGAAATGTAAGAAAATAACAATACTCATGAAGTCGTTTCATCCGATTTTTAAAGTAGTATTCCTCCAAAACTAAATAAGATATTAATACATGTATTTAACTGATTTATACATTCATTATTAGTATTTACTTTATACAAACTTAAAATTAAACAGAGGCACCAGCATTGTCAACACACTTCTGTAACCTTAAAGGTACATTTTGGGCAAATTTAGAAAAAAAAATTCTGGCATGTTACATAGCACTTCACAAATTTTTATCTGAAGTTCATCAATTCTCCTTGGTTGCGATTTGTAAACTTCTTCTTTGGCCCTGCCCCACAGAAAGGAGTCACATGGTGTTAAATCAGGACTTCTTGCAGGCCATTCTGTTGGCCCTCTACGGCCTATCCATTGACTGGCGAAATGATCATCAAGCCATGTAGGAATATTTAATGAAAAATGTGGTGGAGCTCAAATAAATGGTAATGGTTTAGCTTGCAATTAATGGCAAGATGGTTACACTATCTACACTACTCTTGGAGTGATTATGCTTCAAAATAGGGAGTGACTTTTCAGAGACCCTGTATATATCTGTGAAGGTAAATAGATTTGAAAATGTAGGAATCATTAAATATTTTCCCATCACTATTTTTGACACGGTAAAAAATGTAAGCGCATGTTTATAGTATTTCTTGTCCGTGTGTAGCAGTTTGGTCATTTATACATTTGTCTAGCTGTGTGTATGTGTGTCGCTTCGTGTTAGATTATGTATTTAAGCCTGTCAGTGCTCTAAAGTGTATGCGCGGGGCTAGCAACCCCTCCACATTAATTACCTCCGATTAACATAGTTGACTATGGTGCGAAATACGTTCAATTAACGTGGAAAATACCAAAATAAGATTGTGCTGTAAACTGTGGGGAAATAGGTATCCATGATGTCTTTTGGACAAACCTCATTTGGCAGAGCCAAACTGTATCCCCTGCCCCTCAGGGTTCCTCAAGAATAAAATAGGAAACCGCTGAGGTTGGCCACGTGGAATGTCCAAATGCTCACTGCAAAGGAGAGGCTGCCATTCTTCTATTGGAAGCTGGACCGGTACCACTTGATCTCTGGAATACATATGAACTGGTTCTGGCTCCAGCCACCACGAGTGGTAGAAAATTACCAAATAGGAAGTAGCTCTTTTTTTTAACAAACTAATAAAGGGGGTGTGGGAGCGTGAAATATCGACTTTAGAGAAAATAATAAAGGGGTTGTGGGAGCGTGTGGGAACGTGAAATCAAGGTGTGGCAAACTGAGTCCCAAGCTCTTATGGGTTCATCTCCCCATCAACAGTAGGTAAGGAATGGTGGTGGTGGCTTATGCCCCTCTAAAGATGAATGAACATTAGCAGTGGGAAGCAGGCAACGCTGATGTGTCAGATGCCTTATATGATATACTAGTGGTAAGTACCCGGCGTTGCCCGGGCGAAAAAGGCAGACACACATGGACTTACACATAGACATCGACCCACACACATAGAAACCCATCGACTTACACACACACAAACACATATGGACTCACACACACAGATGTCGACTTTAGAGACACACATGTAGTTACACACACAAATCGGCTCACACACACACATAGACTTACACACACATATCGACTCACACATACATACATAGACTCAACAACAACAACAACCGCCATTCGCCACTAAGTGGTGTTGACGTCACCACGACTCTTGTGGCAGGTTATGTGCACCGTGAGTTCACGTGAAGTGTCGAACGCCCGCTGGCAGGAGGTCACGGGGCAGACCCAGGTGCCACGGGTCGACTGTGATGACTGGCTGATGCACCACCTGTGCCCTCTACCGTGCTAACTTGCTGTGCTTTAGCCACCCGGCGCTCCGCTCGTTGTTCTGAGCTTCGCTCCTCCGCCCTCCGTTGTTGTTGGAGGGTGACTGCCTCCAACTGGCCAGTAGAATTCTTCACGAGGCTCCTCTACGGAGGCCAATCTTGACATCGCTAGCACCAGTCATCGACAAGTCCACTCAGCTCCACATTGTCTTGTACAACATCACTCCATCTCTTCTGTAGCTTGTGCCGCGCCTATTTAGCCCCCTCGATCCGGCGGAACAAAATGTGTTTAGGCATGCGGTGACTGGGCATACAGGCTACATGTGCCAGCCAACGCAGCCTTGCCTGCCATAGGAGGTCACCAATGGGACTTTGTCCAGATCTTTCGAGGATTTGTGAGCTCATCACTCAATTCAGCCTGGTTAAACACAGAATGGATTGTAGGCAGGCCAGCCTAAATGTTTCTAACCGGTGAAGATGTTCCATTATGGGGGTGCACGTTTCGCAAGCGTAGAGAAGGGAGGGAATGACCGTGGGCGAGAAGATCTGGAGCGTAAATTTCGATTTAAAGCTTTCGCGACTGCAGTGATTCATCTTCTTGGTTCTTTCGGTAAAGTCACGTAGAAGGGAAGTAATAAAATAATAAAAATAAAACACAATAAAATAATTCTCACGACGTTTCGGCTGTTGCCTCGACAGACCTGGTTTTTTAATTCTCACGACGATTCGGCTGTTGCCTCGACAGACCTGGTTTTTCACCTGAGGACGGCTGCTTGCGTTGTGGCCGAAACGTCTTGAGAATTATTTTATTATGTTTTATTTTTATTATTTTATTACGTCCCTTCTACGTGACTTTACCGAAAGAACCAAGAAGATCTGGAGCTTCTTTCGGAGCGAGAGAGCAGGTAGCTTCCATACAGTGTTACGAATCCGATGAAAAGATAATGCCGCTCGATTGATTCAGAGTGAGACCTCTGGTGTTAAACCGAAGCCGGTCATGAGCACACTGGCCAGGTATGGGAAACTCTGCACTCTCTCTACAACTGGCCCATCACCAATTGTGAGTTGTGGTGGTGGATTGTCCGATGGTACAAAATACCCAGGCAGATGGTTAGTTTTGGTGGGGCTGATGGTAAGGCCCCACCTCTTAGTGGCAAGCTCCAGGTTCAGCAGCAGCGCGTCCAACTCCTCTTCTGAGTGAGCATTAATTACCAGATAATCTGCATACATAACGTGGTTGACCAATAGGGAGCCATCCCCTGACCTCACCCGGGCATCGATCAGCCTCCCATTGTATCTGTACCAGATGGGAATTCTTCCTGTACAGACATTGAAGGCTTAACAAACTACGTGGTCCAAATATATGTAAAAGAATGTGGGAGGCAGAGGACATCCCTGCTGCACCCCAAGGTGTAGAGGGAATGGCTCTGACTCACAGCCACGTAGTTTGACGTGGGGCCGCTCACCATCATGAAGGTCCTTAAGGATCGTGAGCAGAGGGCCAGGGACTCCGAAAGAACGAAGAGCAACCCAGAGGCCAGGCCTATTGATGGTATTATAGGCCTTGAGCAGGTCAATAAAGCACACACATGGACGAACACGCACACATGGATCTACAGGCACGCAAAGAAATGGACTTACACTGACTAACATGGAGCCACGCACACACAGCGACTAACACACATTCACATGGACTAACACACACATATCAACTCACACACACACATTGACTTACACACACACATCGAGTGACACACACACATATATAGACTTACACACACATATGGACTGACACACACATACACATGAATGTACACACACACATTGACTGACACACATAGACACACAAACGCACATTAACTTACACACTGACATGGAGCCATGCACACACATCGACTAACACACACACGGCGACTGATACACACACATGGACTGACACGCACACTTGGACTGACACATACGCACAAACACATCGACGTACACATATACAACGACTCACACACACACACATCGAGTCACACACAGACCTACGTGGACTCACACACACATTGACGTAAACACACATATGTACTTACACACACACACATATCGACTAAGACACAGACACATGGACTTACACACACGTACATAGACTGACACACACATTGGCCTACACACACATACGGACTCTCACACACAGACATCTACTTTAGATACACACACATAGATGAACACACACATATCGACTCACACACGCATTGAGTTACACACACACATCGAGTGACACACACATATATGGATTTACACACACATGTGGACTAATACACATATATGGACTGACACACACATGGTCTGACACACATAGACACACAAACGCACATTGACTGACACACTCAGATGGAGCCATGCACACACGTCGATGAACACGCACACATGGACTAACACACACACAGCGACTGATACGCACACAGATGGGCTGACACGCACACTTGGACTGACACACAAACACTTAGACGTACAGACACACACATTGGGCGTTGTTCGTTCGAAAAAGACAAACACACATGGACTTAAAACACACGCATGGACCTACACGCACACACATATCGACTCAAACACGCACACATCGACTCACACACACACATGGACGTACACAGCAATCCCCGATGATGGCACAGCTATCAGCATCGCAGTACAATGTATGAGTAAATAACGTGACGTGAGCAATCAAAATAGAAATGCATAGAAGAAATTAGATAAAATGAGTGTAAATTAAAGAGCAGCAGTAAGCACAGGTAAGTAAAGAAGCAGGATACAGTCTAGATTATAGACTGGTAGTTTGCCGACTCAATGACATAAGCATTGCCACAGTTGACATAAAAAGCTTGCAATACGGGCAGCAGCTGAAAAAGCAGGATACAGTCGACATGAAAGGCTGGCAGTACACTTAGTGAGGTAAAGAAGCAGAGAACAGATTATAGACTGGCATACACTCATAATGGTCAAAAGCAAAATTAACAGTGTAGATAATAGAGTGGCAGTGCACTGACGTTAACTAATCAGCAGGCAGCATGCAACATCGCAGACTGGCAGTACACCGTCGCAGCATAATAAAAACACAGGTAAAAAAGAAGAAATTTAGGAACTTAATAATGAAATATTAATTTTCTGCACACAAACATTATTATTGCAATATTTGGCAACGTATTCGTTTGATAATAAACAATGAACCTGAGTTGTTATCTGCACACAAACAATGGTATGTAAAGATTAACCAACTTATTAGTTTGATAATAGTAAAGAATGCAGCTGAGTTGTTAGCGAAAGATTAAATGAAATAGTAATTTACATTGCCGTGGTCAGGCCTAGTCCCGTGCAGAGCACACGGCATCGCCTACATTGCCCCCCCCCCCCCACCATCCCTCCGACCGATCTAGAATAATACAGTACTATGTAAGCGCTGTAATAATATGAATATGTAAGGACTTTATAGCAGTAACTGCACGCATTTGGGTGGGGGGGGGGGGGGGGAAGATTACATCACACTGTGAAGCAGTGGCGGCTCCTGCAAAATCTCTCAGGGGGGGCAAATGTCTGGATGATTGATAAGGATAAGGTCCACCCATGCAATGGATAAATTAACAGCTTAAACATGTAAAGGCAACTTCACTTCTTTAATATTAATGAAAAATAAAGTGACTCTTACAATACATCTTGTTTGTTTATATACTCACTATTAATACATTCCACTCAAGTTTCTTTTATTTAAGATTCCACTAGGTGGCGACAAATTATATTGTTGGATGAAACGTGCTTACGTATGATGACGTAAGCACGTTAGTGCGAGCCCTCCCGGAAGCCATAGAGAATGCAGTGGAGCGCCCGCTGTTCGAAAAAAAACATCTTTGAATGTAAGCCTATGGGGCCACTCGGGGCGATTCTCAGCCGGAGTGAAATCGCCCAAAAAGAGGCGGTACTCCACAGAACGTGACATGACGCTGATTGGACTATATCCAGAGGCACAGTGACGGCTAGCGTGACTCTGTGGTTGAATGACATTGGTGGTGCGTCGCCCAATCGCCCTAATGAAGAAACCGCCCCTGCTGTGAAGAGAAATCCGCAGCGTATTGTGTATATTTATTCCATGTTAAACGCGGAAAATGAAATGTCCCCGTGAGCTCGACCAAACGCGCATCACTTGGCAGGGTCCGCCCCCCCAGGCAATTGTCGTGAGTTGGTACGGTCGATGTCGCGCAATAAGTAAATAATGTAAATAATAATGCCACTAAATCGTTAATTAAACGACTTTAAAGTTTACGGACGTGAAAACGGAATAGTCTATTCCCACCGCAGGACTTAGGGCGTGCCGGCTGGCAAATATTTTCAGACTTATACCCCACTGTCCGAGAGCCAAATCCCCCGCAAGCGCGCATGCGGAGACTTTTATATACAGTGAGGGAAAAAAGTTTTTGATCCCCTGCTGATTTTGTATGTTTGCCCACTGACAAAGAAATGATCTGTCTATCATTTTAATGGTAGGTTTATTTGAACAGTGAGAGACAAAATAACAACAACAAAATCCAGAAAAACGCATGTCCAAAATGTTATAAAATGATTTGCATTTTAATGAGGGAAATAAGTATTTGACCCCTCTGCAAAACATGACTTAGTACTTGGTGACAAAACCCTTGTTGGCAATCACAGAGGTCAGACGTTTTTTGTAGTTGGCCACCAGCTTTGCACACATCTCTGGAGGGATTTTGTCCCACTCCTCTTTGCAGATCTTCTCCAAGTCATTAAGGTTTCGAAGCTGACGTTTGGCAACTCGAACCTTCAGCTCCCTCGACAGATTTTCTATGGGATTAAGGTCTGGAGACTGGCTAGGCCACTCCAGGACCTTAATGTGCTTCTTCTTGAGCCACTCCTTTGTTGCCTTGGCCGTGTGTTTTGGGTCATTGTCATGCTGGAATACCCATCCACGACCCATTTTCAATGCCCTGGCTGAGGGAAGGAGGATCTCACCCAAGATTTGACGGTACATGGCCCCGTCCATCGTCCCTTTGATGCGGGGAAGTTGTCCTGTCCCCTTAGCAGAAAAACACCCCCCAAAGCATAATGTTTCCACCTCCATGTTTGACGGTGAGGATGGTGTTCTTGGGGTCATAGGCAGCATTCCTCCTCCTCCAAACACGGCGAGTTGAGTTGATGCCAAAGAGTTCCATTTTGGTCTCATCTGACAACACTTTCACCCAGTTGTCCTCTGAATCATTCAGATGTTCATTGGCAAACTTCAGACGGGCATGTATATGTGCTTTCTTGAGCACGGGGACATTGTGGGCGCTGCAGGATTTCAGTCCTTCGCGGCGTAGTGTGCTACCAGCTGTTTTCTTTGTGACTATGGTCCCAGCTGCCTTGAGTGCATTGACAAGATCCTCCCGTGTTGTTCTGGGCTGATTCCTCACCGTTCGCATGATCATTGCAACTCCACGAAGTGAGATCTTGCATGGAGCCCCAGGCCGAGGGAGATTGACAGTTCTTTTGTGTTTCTTCCATTTGCGAATAACCGCACCAACTGTTGTCACCTTCTCACCAAGCTGCTTGGCGATGGTCTTGTAGCCCATTCCAGCCTTGTGTAGGTCAAAAAACTTGTCCCTGACATCCTTCGAGAGCTCTTTGGTCTTGGCCATGGTAGAGAGTTTGGAATCTGATTGATTGCTTCTGTGAACAGGTGTCTTTTATACAGGTTACAAGCTGATATTAGGAGCACTCCCTTTAAGAGTGTGCTCCTAATCTCAGCTCGTTACCTGTATAACATACACCTGGGAGCCAGAAATATTTCTGATTGAGAGGGGGTCAAATACTTATTTCCCTCATTAAAATGCAAATCATTTTATAACATTATTGACATGCGTTTTTCTGGATTTTGTTGTTGTTATTTTGTCTCTCACTGTTCAAATAAACCTACCATTAAAATTATAGACTGATCATTTATTGGTCAGTGGGCAAACGTACAAAATCAGCAGGGGATCAAATACTTTTTCCCTCACTGTATAACTAGCGGGAAGTACCTGGCGTTGCCCGGGTAAAACATATCTTTGAAAACTTCTCTTAAAAACCTTACATATACATACACAGATACTAAGGTATTGTGATAGCCCTGTGGGCCGTTTGCCCATTTCTCCACCAACACAATTATAAGAGGCTTGCACAAGTCCAAAAAGTTATAGAAAGTGTGGGGTAAAAAGTTGATGTAACAGGTTTCCGAAAATTGTGGACCCCTCGTAGGTATATATGCCTACACACCCTGCATACAACAGAGGAAGTAGTATCTATTGACTCTCTAGTTATATCTACTGACTGTACAGTAGTATCTACTGAGCCAGTAGTAGCCACTGACTGTGTAGTAGTATTTACTGATTGTAGTAACGACTGATAGTAGTAGTATCTACTGGCCCTACAGTAGTATCTAACTACTCTATAGGATTAACGACTAACTGTAAAGTAGTATCTGCTGACTCTATAGTAGTATCTACTGACTCTAGTAGCTACTCACCGTAGTAGTATGTACTGACTATATAGTAGTGTAGGACTCTTACTGATGTGACAACTTCTTTGTCTTTCTCGTTCCTTTTATTTCGCATATAGTTCACATCTCCGACAGCATCGCTCAATGTTCCTCCATACTCTTCAATGCACAATTCTCTATCATCCCCACTCGATGTCCCTCCGTTCGCTCGCTCCGCTCCGCCGCTTCGCTTGCTCTCTCTCTCTCCACCAAGGTCCGTTACTCCGCTGCTCTTGTCCACTGCTACCCTATACTATACATATTTGTCCACTGCTATACTCTTGTTCACTGCTACCATGTACTATATACTCTTGTCCCAGGCACCAACTCCAATGCTAACTCCAACTGCGACTCCAACACTAACAATGACTCCCGTATCTCCATACGCTCACTGCCTTTATCCCCCCACCAATCAGCCCCAATTAATTATGTCATCCCCCGCTTCACTACTCGCCCCCAGGCCCCCAGCTTCATGTGATCCTGTTATCGTAGACACCCCGGCGCCAGTCATCAACCACTCACCCTCTCGACCAATCACCCGCCAGCGTCCTCAGTTACCCCTAACACCTGCAGCGTCCCTTAATTACCTCACCCCCTTAATTGGCACAACAACAACTGTATCGTGCACCCCACTGTCCGTGTCCCCGGTTGCCCCCACTGTTCGCTGCATGTTCGTATCACAACCAAACGCATGACGCGTGTTATGTCAAGTCCTACAGTAGTATATACTGACTGTAGCAGTATTGAATTATTGTAGTGGTATATACTGACTGTTTTAGTATCTACTAACTCTATATAGCATGATCTACCAACTTGATAGCAGTATCTACTATCACTACAGCAGTGCATACCGACTGAGTTGGTACCTGCTATCACTACAGCAGTGCATACCGACTTTGGTGGTACCTGCTTTCACTACAGCAGTGCATACTGACTGTGGTGGTACCTGCTATGATTACAGCAGTGCATACTGTGGTGGAACCTGCTTTCACTACAGCAGTGTATACTGTGGTGGTACGTGCTATGAATACAGCAGTGGATACTGATTGTGGTGGTGTTGTGTATGTACCCCCTTTTTATTTATTTTTAATATTCTTTTTTTTAAGGATTATTCTGCCATCATATATAATATTGTTTTTTTTTAATAGACACGGGGCAACGTGGAACGAACACGCCCCCACACTTCCACAGATGCGCGCATACCTCAATTCAAAGGAAAGACGGCATGAAAGAGGGTAATCAAGGTCATAAACTCCCCGAATTTCACACAAGAGGAACAAGGGAGGGGGGAATGGCAGGCAGGGGGGTCAGCAGGACATCCTTTTTTTAAAAAAAAACCTCAAAACAGGCACCAAGCCAGGAAATGACACCCATAAAGGTTGGGGCAATGGCTCAAAGGAAATTAACACACGCCTTCGGATAAATAAGAGCATGCGCCGGGTGCTCCCACCGTGGAAACAACCGCCTTTGTCTCCCCACAACACGGACAGCAAAAATTGCACACGCGAGGAAGTAACATTTCCATGAGAGATCGGGTCACGATGAAACATCGTGAACACGGTTTCGGCATAACCAAGCAGCAAATAAGTCGCATTTCAACTTCCAAACCAAACCAACTTAAGCTGTGTGAGACAAAGGATGTGATCCCAGAGCAAGGGAGGGAATAATTAAGCTCGCTTAACGCGTAGGTTTTCGCGACAAATATTATTCAGTAACAAAACATGGATTCGAATGTTTTTTTGTATATAACTCGACGCGAATCATCGGTCTGGCTAATGGATAACTTCAGTGGCGCCGTCACGAGGCCCCCACTCCCACCCCTTTCTTCCAGAACGACACACATCTGTGTCTTCAAAGCTAATAAACACACGGAAAAACACGCACGCGACACACACGGACGGACACGGACGGACACACACACACACGGACGCAGATGGTTCAGCCCACAGGAAGGTTTTATGACACAGCCTTTGAACAACTCGGGAAGCCGAGTGGAATTTTCCGATATAAACCGAAGGAAAATCCATACAAAGCAGATCTCGTCCGGGCTTCAGCTCCAACACAGATCATCCGGGCCACGAGCCCATCTTCGGCTCCACCAAAGATCGCCAGGGCTCTGAGCCCATCTCGTCTCCGGGCTAAGGCCCACCAGATCTCGTCCGGGCTTCGGCTCCAACACAGTTCGTCCGGGCCACGGGCCCCACCAGAAATCGTCAAGAAGTTTTCGTCATCCAGAATGACGAGGTTTGCAGAGGAAGCTGGCCGCTACAAGCCGAGGTCTGCACCACCTGAGAAGAATCGCTACCCTGAGTCGCAGAGCTGCGAGTGAAGCCAACAAAGACGCCAACGTCCACCCTGCCACGAACGAAGCATCGCTCCTCGTCAGAGTGACGACCAGCGAACAACCCGCAGGAAAGGCGGAGATCGCTGAACGAGCGCCAACTTGCGCCACCGTGCGCCACCGTGCGCCACCGTGCGCCACCTTGCGCCACCGTGCGCCACCGTGCGCCACCTTGCGCCACCGTGCGCCACCGTGCGCCACCGTGCGCCACCGTGCGCCACCGTGCGCCACCTTGCGCCACCGTGCGCCACCGTGCGCCACCGAGCGACAACGAGCGACACCCAGATCGACCAGCATCAACCAAAACCGACTCGTCATCCCGCCGTGGAGAAAAAGAGTCAAAGTCTTCTGAACGAGCGCCGCCGCTCACCTCACAGCGGAGAAAGTCTCAGCTGCCGCTCGCACAGACAGCAGAGAGGTCGTATCGCTCCCCACATACACCCTCAAGGAAACAGAGAAAATCTTGTCAAACCGGTTCCTTTGTCAAAGAGTCTCGCCGAAGAATTAATTAAAACAGAGCTAGATTAGCTCTCCCGCAACACGCCCTCACCCACCATTGTATCAAACATTCCGTTAAGAGGATTTTTTTATACTTGCCGATGAATCTATTGACATATACTTTCGCCTCTTGGGTACAATAAGTGCTATATTACCGCCATAGGAAGTGTGTCATGCTTGTTTTCAAACTCGGCCAGTCGCCGATTGTGATCGAAAAAAAAAACGAACTAATGAGATGCCTGGTTGTTAGGAGGGTTTTTAGTCATAGTCTCGCAAATGCATAAGTGTTTATTCATTCATTTTAGTCAAATGCATAAGAGTTTTCGTTATTCATATTGCATAATTGCATAATTTCGCAACTGCATAAGTTTTTGTCGTTCATATTAGTTAATTGCATAATCTTGCCCATGAATTATCGACGCATGTTTGACCTGCATGATAGAATGTCGCATGCTTGTTAGAATAAAATTGTTATCACAGAAGCATATCGAGTGTTCTTTCCAAGTCCATGCAAAACTATCTTATTCATAAGAGCTGTTACCTGCGAGGAGATATGAAAATGGAGACCTAAAATATTATAACACACACTAGGATAATCGGTAAATGAATCGATGATAATCGTGTTATCCTGATTGATAACTTTGGATAAACGAAGCTAAGCCTAATTATCACAACTGCACACATTAACATAATCGCAAGCATCCACATAAATTACTACGATTATCTCCGTGATTATCATAATTTATGCATATAATTACATGCATTATCATAATGTATGCATGTTAATACACACACTATCATAATTAATGTGATTTGCGCATTTTTCAGAAAATTATTAATTTTTATTATTTTCATCAAAATTTCATAATCCAACACATACAACATAATGGGTGGCGTCGTCCGGGATCTCTCGCAGACAGTGTTTTGCATGGATGATGGAATGAATCACTTCATGTTAACCAGAATATCGGGATCGAACATTGCATGGTAATTGTGAACGGGCGGAAAACAAAAAAACGCCCTCTAAGGTTAAAACCCAGAATAGCAGGTTAAAACAGAGACAGTGGAATTAAGATAATATCGTATCAAACCAATTGCATCCTGTGATAAATGGTGTTAGAGGTACGCACTCTGAATCGGAAAATAACAGATAGCTCGAGTCAAATTGACTACACTCTGTGAGATAATTGTTTTATATGCACTCTGAAAGGGAATGTCAAAGTAACTCCCGCCACACTTTTGAGATGCTGGGATTAAGAATAATTTTTGAATGGGTTACAGGATACTGGGAACTCGTATTAAAACGTACCGACCAATCTGTTACAAAGCAGTACAGTCAGAGAGACATATGGGAAGGGAGCTATATCGATAACACGAACACACCTCGAGGGAAACTAAGTGACTGGATAAGATGTAACAAAGGCGAACACGATGCAAAAACTGCAGAGAAGGCAGGACAGGACTCATGCCTTCCCACACAGGCATACAGACAGGGATTGTGGAATGAGGAAAATTTTGGAAAGGAAACGGGAGAGAAATCGTCTCTAATAAACGAGGAGAAATGTCCTCACACCCTCGAGAGGGAGGAGAAATCAAAGCTCGCGACACCAGCGAAACTCACAGGCGTTGATCTACAGAATAAATATGGAAGTAACATTAAATCACACTCTTGGGTACGTGGACAGAGTCCAGGGATTGATCGCACAAAAATTATGGATATCGAACAAAAAATCCTTGACAGAGGGAAACCCTCACAATTCGAGAGAAGGGATGGAGAGATACATATGCAAACAAAAATATGTGAGACTGACAACTTCACAGATAGAGGGAGGAAAAATGTTAAAGAAAAGTCGACAGGACATGCTCCACCAAGGGCAGAGGCAAAAACTGAAGGGAAATGGCAACACGCCCGACACAGCACAGACCAAAGTGACAGATTGCCTGATGATAACTTGTTTGATGATGACGCTGTCGGCGATCAACTTTCGGAATACCTATTCACCAGTAAAACCCTTAAATTGATGGACAAGGCTCTAGTCAGAATTCCCGATTTTGACCCCCACAATAAGACTATGGACATCCACACACATATCGCAACAGTAGAAGAGGAGGCAATGATTAGAGGGCTGAGGAGACGGGATGAAAAAGCGAGTTTGTTGAAACGGACCTTACATAAAGAATCTATCCCATGGGTAAAGTCACTACCACACAAGGTTAGAAATGATTTTAAACAACTGAGCCTGGCAGTGATTCGGAAGTTTGGAGAATATTCGACACTCACTGAGGGGTTTTATGCTGTAAAATCGATGACCCAGGGCATGGACCAAGATCCACGTGACTACCTCGTCCAATTTAAAAGAGCGTATTACGCAGGCGATGTGAATCAATACCACGAAGGAGATAAAATGTTCAAAATTATGTTTTTTGAATCCTTGAGCCCAGAGATTACAGAAAGGGTGAGAATGGTTTTGAATCCAGAAACCGCATCCTTATGCCGCATAGAGAGCAAGGCGTACATGGCATGGTTATACAGAGCTAAGAATCATAATTCGGATCCAGAACACAGGGAGAGGGATGAGGAACCCAGCTTCTCAGAGAGGAATAAAAATCACCGAGCAGTCCCACAATGCAGGACGGAGCAAAAACGCACGCACACATGGCAAAATAACCCAGAGAGAGGTTGGCACGAGAATGAGAGCGGCACAAAGCCGAACCTTCAGAGGAATCGCAGGAGGGGGAGGTTCAGAACAGAACCATACCAACACCCCATGCCACGACACACACAAGATCAAAATTACCCACAAAGATGGCGAGGTAACAATCCAGGAAAAATTTGGCACCCAAATGGGAGAAACACTGGGCCAAAAATGTACGAGAATCGCAGGAGGGAGAGGTTCAGAGCAGAACCATATCAACACCCCATCCCACGACACACGCAAGGTTCAAATCACGCACAGAGATGGGAAGATAACCACCTAGCGGGAAGGTGTTACACAGACCGCGGAGGTATGGATGCGAACATTCAGGAGAATCGCAGGATGGGAGGTCAAACACAATCGATCCAATTCCTACCAATTCCTCCACCGGCTATACCAGGAGGGAATAGAGGAATAACACAGAATGCGGTCCAAATACATGATAAACAACCCACAGTGAGCGCGAGCGAGCGGCCAACACGCGCCCCACCCGCCGAGGTGTTAAACCCGGAGCTCAATGGGAAATACAGGCAGGCTGCAAGTGACAGGGCGGGCAAAAACGTGGACAGTGCTCCCGTAAATGACGCGCGGATCGAATACAAGGACAGGGTTGCATTGAAGCGTGATCGGACAGTACAAAAACAGACAGCAGGGACACGCCCTGAGGAGCGCAGGCATGAGCCTTTGAATGGAAAATATCCAAGGGAAACCAAAAATTACGTGGATCGGAGTGCTAAAATGGAGACGAATGTCCATGACGTATCGGGAATGGTGTTGAAATCCAACACAGTCGTAAAAACAAAGAGGGCAACATTACGAGGGACAGAATTAAATCGACACACTGACTCGGCAAATGTGCATGTAATCGCAGAGAGAGCGAATGCCACGAACCAAGTGTCAAAGTGGGTCGTGTGCGCGAATTCTGGTTACGTGCAGCACAATTTTTCACCACACACTCCCACGACGCGAGAGAGTGAGAGAGGAAACTACAAAAACGAACCCGAAAACCGTGATCAAATTATCAAAGTGATAAGTGGTAAACCAGACAACATGAGGAAGGTAACGCATAAATGCGTTCGAAACTGTTACCTAGCGTTTCCCAGGATTTAACAAAAACAAAAATGAATGTTCGTCAGAGTTATGATGTATGAGAACCGATGTAACGCAATATCGATGTTAACGTGTTGTTATTTTCTTTGCTTAATTCAAATGTAACCAGGATTTAACAAAAACAAAAATGAATATTTGCCGGAGTTATGATGTATGAGAACCGATGTAACGCAATATCAATGTTTAACGTGTTGTTTATTTTCTTTGCTTATTTCAGATGTAACCAGGTTAAGATTGTAATACGTGCACGCGCGTCGTAAGAAATAACCGCCGAGAGTAAGGGCGGCTGATGGGATTCATGACATAAAAAGGGGGCATTACTTTGTTTGAAAATTCGCCAGTGGCCAAATCGACCCCTGATAATTTTCAAACGGGCGGACTGTTGTGTATGTACCCCCTTTTTATTTTATTTTTATATTATTTTTTTTAAGGATTATTCTGCCATCATATATAATATTGTTTTTTTTTAATAGACACGGGGCAACGTGGAACGAACACGCCCCCACACTTCCACAGATGCGCGCATACCTCAATTCAAAGGAAAGACGGCATGAAAGAGGGTAATCAAGGTCATAAACTCCCCGAATTTCACACAAGAGGAACAAGGGAGGGGGGAATGGCAGGCAGGGGGGTCAGCAGGACATCCTTTTTTTTTTTAAAAAAAACCTCAAAACAGGCACCAAGCCAGGAAATGACACCCATAAAGGTTGGGGCAATGGCTCAAAGGAAATTAACACACGCCTTCGGATAAATAAGAGCATGCGCCGGGTGCTCCCACCGTGGAAACAACCGCCTTTGTCTCCCCACAACACGGACAGCAAAAATTGCACACGCGAGGAAATAACATTTCCATGAGAGATCGGGTCACGATGAAACATCGTGAACACGGTTTCGGCATAACCAAGCAGCAAATAAGTCGCATTTCAACTTCCAAACCAAACCAACTTAAGCTGTGTGAGACAAAGGATGTGATCCCAGAGCAAGGGAGGGAATAATTAAGCTCGCTTAACGCGTAGGTTTTCGCGACAAATATTATTCAGTAACAAAACATGGATTCGAATGTTTTTTTTTTATATAACTCGACGCGAATCATCGGTCTGGCTAATGGATAACTTCGGTGGCGCCGTCACGAGGCCCCCACTCCCACCCCTTTCTTCCAGAACGACACACATCTGTGTCTTCAAAGCTAATAAACACACGGAAAAACACGCACGCGACACACACGGACGGACACGGACGGACACACACACACACGGACGCAGATGGTTCAGCCCACAGGAAGGTTTTATGACACAGCCTTTGAACAACTCGGGAAGCCGAGTGGAATTTTCCGATATAAACCGAAGGAAAATCCATACAAAGCAGATCTCGTCCGGGCTTCGGCTCCAACACAGATCATCCGGGCCACGAGCCCATCTTCGGCTCCACCAAAGATCGCCAGGGCTCTGAGCCCATCTCGTCTCCGGGCTAAGGCCCACCAGATCTCGTCCGGGCTTCGGCTCCAACACAGTTCGTCCGGGCCACGGGCCCCACCAGAAATCGTCAAGAAGTTTTCGTCATCCAGAATGACGAGGTTTGCAGAGGAAGCTGGCCGCTACAAGCCGAGGTCTGCACCACCTGAGAAGAATGGCTACCCTGAGTCGCAGAGCTGCGAGTGAAGCCAACAAAGACGCCAACGTCCACCCTGCCACGAACGAAGCATCGCTCCTCGTCAGAGTGACGACCAGCGAACAACCCGCAGGAAAGGCGGAGATCGCTGAACGAGCGCCAACTTGCGCCACCGTGCGCCACCGTGCGCCACCTTGCTCCACCGTGCGCCACCGTGCGCCACCTTGCGCCACCGTGCGCCACCGTGCGCCACCGTGCGCCACCGTGCGCCACCTTGCGCTACCGTGCGCCACCGTGCGCCACCGTGCGCCACCGAGCGACAACGAGCGACACCCAGATCGACCAGCATCAACCAAAACCGACTCGTCATCCCGCCGTGGAGAAAAAGAGTCAAAGTCTTCTGAACGAGCGCCGCCGCTCACCTCACAGCGGAGAAAGTCTCAGCTGCCGCTCGCACAGACAGCAGAGAGGTCGTATCGCTCCCCACATACAGACTCAAGGAAACAGAGAAAATCTTGTCAAACCGGTTCCTTTGTCAAAGAGTCTCGCCGAAGAATTAATTAAAACAGAGCTAGATTAGCTCTCCCGCAACACGCCCTCACCCACCATTGTATCAAACATTCCGTTAAGAGGATTTTTTTATACTTGCCGATGAATCTATTGACATATACTTTCGCCTCTTGGGTATAATAAGTGCTATATTACCGCCATAGGAAGTGTGTCATGCTTGTTTTCAAACTCGGCCAGTCGCCGATTGTGATCGAAAAAAAAACGAACTAATGAGATGCCTGGTTGTTAGGAGGGTTTTTAGTCATAGTCTCGCAAATGCATAAGTGTTTATTCATTCATTTTAGTCAAATGCATAAGAGTTTTCGTTATTCATATTGCATAATTGCATAATTTCGCAACTGCATAAGTTTTTGTCGTTCATATTAGTTAATTGCATAATCTTGCCCATGAATTATCGACGCATGTTTGACCTGCATGATAGAATGTCGCATGCTTGTTAGAATAAAATTGTTATCACAGAAGCATATCGAGTGTTCTTTCCAAGTCCATGCAAAACTATCTTATTCATAAGAGCTGTTACCTGCGAGGAGATATGAAAATGGAGACCTAAAATATTATAACACACACTAGGATAATCGGTAAATGAATCGATGATAATCGTGTTATCCTGATTGATAACTTTGGATAAACGAAGCTAAGCCTAATTATCACAACTGCACACATTAACATAATCGCAAGCATCCGCATAAATTACTACGATTATCTCCGTGATTATCATAATTTATGCATAAAATTACATGCATTATCATAATTTATGCATGTTAATACACACACTATCATAATTAATGCGATTTGCGCATTTTTCAGAAAATTATTAATTTTTATTATTTTCATCAAAATTTCATAATCCAACACATACAACAGTGGTACCTGCTATGATTACAGCAGTGCATACTGCTGTAGTGGTACCTGCTATGATTACAGCAGTGCATATTGTGGTGGTACCTGCTATGATTACAGCAGTGCATACTGACTGTGGTGGTACCTGCTATGATCATAGCAGTGCATACTGACTGTGGTGGTACATGCTATGATTACAGCAGTGCATAATGACTGTGGTGGTACCTGCTATGTATACAGCAGTGCATACTGACTGTGGTGGTACCTGCTATGATTACAGCAGTGCATATTGTGGTGGTTCCTGGTATGATGACAGCAGTACATACTGTGATGGTACCTGCTATGATGACAGCAGTACATACTGTGGTGGTACCTGCTATGACAACAGTACATACCGACTGTAGTGGTACCTGGTATGATGACAGCAGTACATACCGACTGTGGTGGTACCTGCTATGAGGACAGCAGTGCATACTGTGGTGGTGGGACCTGCTATGATCACAGCAGTGCATGCTGACTGTGGTGGTACCTGCTATGTTCATAGCAGTGCATACTGTGATGGTACCTGCTATGATGACAGCAGTACATACTGTGGTGGTACCTTCTATGATGATAGCAGTACATACTGACTGTGGTGGTACCTGGTATGATGACAGCAGTACATACCAACTGTGGTGGTACCTGCTATGATTACAGCAGTGCATATTGTGGTGGTACCTGCTATGATGACAGGAGTACATACTGTGGTAGTACCTGCTATGATGACAGCAGTACATACTATGGTGGTACCTGCTATGATTACAGCAGTACATACTATGGTGGTACCTGCTATGATTACAGCAGTGCATACTGACTGTACTCACCACTCACCCTGACCACTCACCCTCACCACTCACCACTCATCCTCACCACTCACCCTAACCACTCACCACTCACCCTCACTACTCACCCTCACCACTCACCCTCACTACTCACCACTCAGCCTCACCACTCATCCTCACCAATCACCACTCACCCTCACCACTCACTCTCACCATTCACCCTGCAGCGACGACGCGCTGCCCGTCGCCAGGGACAACCCTCGGTCAGCGTCTCACCCAGCCTAATAACCAGGCTACAGTCTGCATTATAGACTGCCAGTACACTCACCCAGCTTAATAACCAGGCTACAGTCTGCATTATAGACTGCCAATACACTCACCCAGCTTAATAACCAGGCTACAGTCTGCAATATAGACTGCCAGTACACTCACCTAGCTTAATAACCAGGCTACAGTCAGCATTATAGACTGCCAGTACACTCACTCAGCTTAATAACTATTTGTGCAGTGTACATTATAGACTGTCAGTACACTCATCCAGCGTAATAACTATTTGTGCAGTCTACATTATAGACTGCCAGTACACTCACCCAGCTTAATAACTATTTGTGCAGTCTTCATTATAGACTGCCAGTACACTAGCTCAGCTTAATAACCAGGCTACAGTCTACATTATAGACTGCCAGTACACTCAATCAGCTTAATAACCAGGCTACAGTCTACATTATAGACTGCCAGTACACTCACTCAGCTTAATAACCAGGCTACAGTCTACATTATTGACTGCCAGTACACTCACCCAGCTTAATAACTATTTCTACTGTCTACATTTAAACAACTCTATAACCATACTAATAGGGTTTTTCCCCTTTTTTCTGGCAACAAAACTGACACCTTTTTGCAAGGAATCATGCTTACATTAACCACAATACTTGCAGTCAAATGCAAACAAAAAACAATACTCTGATAATTTATGCATTGTCCTTGAAACTGATTGGTCCACACCAGAGACAGCTTTCTTTAGAGCCTAGTCTCATACGGTGTTCGACTTGATGACGCCAAAAGGCGCACAGTTCAAAGACAACGCACTATCAGAGTAATGAGAGCTCGGGGTGAGCAGCTACATCATGGGACCTCCTTTGCCAGTACCAAAATATACTAATAGGGTTTTTCTCCTTTTTCTGGCAACAAAACTGACACCTTTTTGCAAGGAATCATGCTTACATTATAACCAACTTGTAGTAACGGGAATTGGCCGATTCTAAAGGAATCTACAATCTTCGATTCCTTTACGCGATTCAAAGAATCGATTCTTGGCGCGCTTGGGTTTAATTTTTAATTGCTTCAGAAGATTTGAAATGTATTTTTCCCCCGGGCAACGCTGGGTATATCGACTCTATAGCACAAAGTCCTCGCCTGACAAGAGTGGGGTGTCGAGGCCTAGTACCGTGCAGAGCCTCCGGCCTCGCCAATCACCACTCACCCTCACTGGTCACCCTCACTGCTCACCCTCACCGTTCAGCACTCACCCTCACCACTCACCCTCACCAATGAAAAGACAAATGTGTAAAAAAAAATGTAAACCCGACTGAGCAAGAATCGATTCTCTGAATCGCGCAAAAGAATCAAAGGTTGTAGACTCCTTTAGAATCGGCCGATTCCCGTTTACTATAAGTTGGTTATAGAATTGATATAAACTGCTACGAATGGGGCAAAAATATAATTAAAAACTCCTGAAAACTTTAAAACATAACATACCAATGAAAATAAAACTCTGTAATCAAAAATGGAAACCTCCTACGCGCCAGGAATCGATTCTTTGAATCGCGCAAAGGAATCATTGAAGGTTGTAGATTACAGAGAATCGCCCTATTCCCGATTTAAAAACTATATGTCGCAAAGTTTGCTTAACATTTCCAACAGACACACACATTCACACATTTAGCTTTTACATTTAACATACAAAACGTCAGCATGTACTGCTGTCATCATAGGCAAAAATATATACACCCTCACCACTCTCCCTCACCACTCTCCCTCACTCACCATCACCATTCACCCTCAACACTCTCCCTCACCACTCACTATCACTCACCACTCACTATCACTGACCACTCACCCTCACCACTCACACTCACCCTCACCACTTACCCTCACAAATCACCCTCACCACTATTCCTCACTACTCACCCTCACCACTCTCTCTCACCACTCACCCTCACCACCACCACTCACCCATACCACTCATGCTCACCACTCACCCTCACTACTCACCCTCACTACTCACCACTCACCCTCACCGCTCACCCTCACTAATCACCCTAACCACTCACCCTCACCACTCATTCCCACCACTCATCTTCACCACTCACCCCTCACCACTCACCCTCACCACTCACCACTCATTCCCACCACTCTTCCTCACCACTCACCCTTACTACTCAACCTCACCACTCACCCTCACCACTACTCACCACTCACCCTCACCTTAACCACTCACCCTCACCACTCACCATCACTGTGGTGGTGGTACCTGCTATGATGACAGTAGTACTAGCTGACGTTTTGTATGTTAAATGTCAAAAGCTAAATTAGTGAATGTGTGTGTCTGTTCGAAATGTTAAGCATACTTGGCGACACGTAAGTAAGTTTTTAAAACGGGAATAGGGTGAGTGGTGGAAGTGAGGGTGAGCGTGACTGGTGAGGGTGAGTGGTGAGGGAGAGTGGTGAGGGAGAGTGCTAGGGTGAATGGTGAGGGTGAGTGGTGAGGGTGAATAGTGAGTGGTGAGGGTGAGTGGTAAGTGCTGAGGGTGAGTGGTGATTGGTGATGGTGAGTGGTGAGGGTGAGAGGGGAGGGTGAGCGGCGGTTGTGAGTGGTGACTAGTGAGGGGTGAGTGGTGAGGGTGAGCGTGAGTGGTGAGGGTGAGATTGAGTGGTGAGCGGTGAGGGTGAGCAGTGAGGGTGAGTGATGATTGGTGAGGGTGAGTGGTGAGGGTGAGTGGTGAGGGTGAGTGGTGAGAGTGAGTGGTGAGTGACGGTTGTGAGTGGTGATTAGTGAGTGGTGAGGGTGAGTGGTGAGGGTGAGTGGTGAGCATGAGTGGTGAGGGTGAGTGGTAAGCGTGAGTGGTGAGGGTGAGTGGTGATTGTTGAGGGTGTGATTTGTGAGGATGAGTGGTGAGTAGTGAGGGTGAGTGGTGAGGGTGAGTGGTGAGGGTGAGTGGCGGTTTTGAGTGGTGATTAGTGAGGGGTGAGTGGTGAGGGTGAGCGTGAGTGGTGAGTGGTGAGGGTGAGTGGTGAGGGTGAGTGGTGAGGGTGAGCAGTGAGCAGTGAGGGTGAGTGGTGATTGGTGAGGGTGTGATTGGTGAGGATGAGTGGTGAGAGTGAGTGGTGAGGGTTAGTGGTGAGGGTGAGTGGCGGTTGTGAGTGGTGATTAGTGAGTGGTAAGGGTGAGTGGTAATGGTGAGTGGTGAGCGTGAGTGGTGAGGGTGAGTTGTGAGGGTGAGTGGTGAGGGTGAGTGGTGAGAGTGAGTGGTGAGGGTGAGTGGTTAGGGTGAGTGGTGAGGGTGAGTGGCGGTTGTGAGTGGTGATTAGTGAGTGGTGAGGGTGAGTGGTGAGCGTGAGTGGTGAGGGGTGAGTGGTGAGTGATGAGTGGTGAGGGTGAGTGGTGAGGGGTGAGAGAGTGGTTAGTGGTGAGGGTGAGGGTGAGTGGTGAGGTTGAGTGGTGAGGGTTAGTGGAGAGTGGTGAGGGTGAGTGGTGATTGGTCAGTGGTGATTGGTGAGGATGAGTGGTGAGTAGTGAGGGTGAGTGGTGAGCGTGAGTGGTGGTTGTGACGGTGAGTTGTGAGTGTTGAGGGTGAGTGGTGAGGGTGAGTGGTGAGCGTGAGTTGTGAGGGTGAGTGGTGAGTGGTGAGTGATGAGTGGTGAGGGTGAGTGGTGAGGGGTGAGAGAGTGGTTAGTGGTGAGGGTGAGTGGTGAGGGAGAGTGGTGAGGTTGAGTGGTGAGGGTTAGTGGAGAGTGGTGAGTGGTGATTGGTCAGTGGTGATTGGTGAGGATGTGTGATGAGTAGTGAGGGTGAGTGGTGAGCATGAGTGGTGGTTGTGACGGTGAGTGGTGAGTGGTGAGGGTGAGTGGTGAGGGTGAGTGGTGAGGCTGAATGGTGAGTTGAATGGTGAGAGTGAGTGGTGAGGGAGAGTGGGGAGTGGTGAGGGTGAGTGGTGAGGGTGAGTGGTGAGGGAGAGTGGTGAGGGTTAGTGGTGAGTGGTGAGGGTGAGTGGTGATTGGTGAATGGTGAGGGTGAGTGGTAAGGGTGAGTGGTAAGGGAGATTGGTGAGTGGTGAGTTGTGAGGGTGAATGGTGAGGGTGAGTGGTGAGTAGTAAGTGGTGAGTGGTGAGTGGTGAGGGCAAGTGGTGAGGGTGAGTGGTGAGGGTGAGTGGTGAGTACAGTCAATATGCACTGCTGTAATCATAGCAGGTACCACCACCACACTATGTACTGCTCTCATCAGAGCAGGTACCACCACCACCACCACAGTATGTACTGATGTCATCATCGCAGGTACCACCACACTCGGTATGCACTGCTGTAATCATAGCAGGTATCACCACAGCGGTATGCACTGCTGTAATCATAGCAGGTACCACCAGTCAGTATGCACAGCTGTAATCATAGCAGGTACCACCACAATATGCACTGCTGTAATCATAGCAGGTACCACCACAATATGCACTACTGTAATCATAGCAGGTACCACCACAATATGCACTACTGTAATCATAGCAGGTACCACCACAATATTCACTGCTGTAATCATAGCAGGTACCAACACAGTATGTACTGCTGTAATAATAGCAGGTTCCACCAGTCAGTATGCACTGCTGTAGTGATAGCAGGTACCACCTCAGTCGGTATACACTGCTGTATTGATAGTAGATACTGCTATCGAGTTGGTAGATACTGCTATATAGAGTTAGTAGATATTAAAACAGTCAGTATATACCACTACAGTCAGTCAATACTGCTACAGTCAGTATATACTACTATACAGTCAGTACATACTACCACGGTGAGTAGCTACTAGAGTCAGTAGATACTATTATAGAGTGAGTAGATACTGCTATAGAGTTAGTAGTTACTACTATAGTCAGTGGATACTATTATAGAGTCAGCAGATACTATACAGTTAGTCGTTATGACTATATAGTCGGTAGATACTACTGTAGGCCCAGTAAATACTACTATGGTCAGTAGTTACTACAGTCACTAAATACCACTACACAGTCAGTAGCTACTACTGGCTCAGTAGATACTACGGTACAGTCAGTAGGTACTACTACAGAGTCAATAGATACCACTTCCTCTGTTGTATGTAAGGTGTGTAGGTATATATAACTACGAGGGGTAAATATATTTTTTGAGGGGGGGGTCCACAATTTTCGGAAACCTTTTACATCAACTATTTACCCCACATTTTCGACAACTTTTTGGACTTGTGCAAGCCTCTTATATATTTGTTGGTATAGAAATGTACAAACGGCCCACCGGGCTTTGACAATACCTTAATATCTGTGTATATATATGTAAGGTTTTTAAGAAATATATTTTTCACCCGGGCAACGCCGGGTACTTCTGCTAGTAGTAAATAAATAAATAAAGAGAAATCGCACCATATCGATAATTGGACCACTTTAAAGGTGACGGACGAAAAAACGGAAATGCCTATTCCCATCGCGGGGCACGGGACGTGCCTCCCGGCAAAAAATTTTCGTCCTAAACCCCACGGCCCGAGCACCAAATCCCTCGCAAGCGAGCGTACACAGACAGACAGATGGACAGACGGACAGACAGACAGACAAAAAGTGACGTTTATAGGTAAGAAGAAAGATAAGGCAGCTAAAGTTGCCTCTTAGAATAGAGTAATCTTGTTGGGTTACTTTAATGCCTGATTGGATCATGACAGAGGCAGAGTGATTGGTAGGCTGCTAGGCTTTTATACAACCAATGGGCTTGTAATCAACAACTCACTGTTCCAGCATCAGCACATGCATATAACATCATGGATGCATGCCAGTTTCAAGCAAGAACATCTGCTGGACTATAAAGTTACCGAACAGTGAAAGCGAGCCCATGTCCTTGATACTAGAAACTACCATGGAGCTGATTTGCCCACTGACCATCGGCTGGTCATCTGTAAGATGTGCCTGCCATACTTCCATTGCGGTGGTGGGCATGCCTCTTTGACACAATTCAAAAACCACAACAACCTGGTCTAAGCTACTTTATGAAGGTTGCAAGTAAACATATTATTATCGCTTGCAGGTGAGATTGGCATCGTCTTCCCCCCCTCCACCTCATGTGGCTCATGCAGCGGCAATGGCTGCATTGCGTACGCGGTCCAAACTTCCCCAGATGCCCTGGATGACAAAGGATGTATTCCAGTTATTTACAACGTCCCACTTCTGAGAATGAGGTTGCTTAGCACAGCCTTCGCTCGGAGGTTCAGAGAGACGTGAATAGTGATCGTGAGTTGGTGATGAGATGGAAACTGTCTCAATAAAGCTCAATCATAAATCACTCATCTTTAATTCCATAAAAAAGTAACTTGCAGAACCACACCTGTTACCATCCATAAAGGAAACAATGTTGATCTGATCTCGGACCCCCAGGGACAGGCTATGGTGTTTGCTGAGCGTTTGTGAGGTTTCGAGGGAGGGAAAATCCCTTAGCCCAGATAACACCATGAAGCAAGGTGGAGTTGACTTTGCTGAGACCTTGCATGACATCATTACAACTTTCTGGCAAAGGACAGGTTCTGCAGAATTGTAAGGATGCCCAGGTGGTCCCTATTTCCAATAAAGGGGAACATACTGGTTGCAACAACTACCAGGGCATCACCTTCCTCAGAGTGTTGGGAGTGGTCCTGGCAAGGATAATTTCACATCGCCTTGCCAAGCATGCTGAAGAGAATGTTGTGGACACACAATGTGGTTTCAAACCGAGGAGGTCCTGCATGGATACCATCTTCTCTGTATATCTGCTACAGCAGTGGTTGGTATCGGGAATATCAACAAGACATACATGTCTGCTTAATTGACCTGGTCAAGTCCTTTGATACCATCAATAGGTTATGGCTCTGAGATATTATTAATACTTTCGGCGTCCCGTACTCTGTGAATGGCTGTAATTCGTAGATATTTCCTGTTAAACTTGGAGTTCGACAGGAATGTCCTTTGGCCTCTACACTATTTAAACATTTCTTTGGCCACGTAGTTTAAAACACTATCCATGGCTGTAGCAGAGACATTTCCATCTAATAAAGATGCAATGGGGGCCTGATAAATGCCCTCCTCTTTGTTAACCATGGTATGTACGCTGATGACTATACATGCCGAGCCGCATGCCTAAGGAGCATATTCTTTGCTAGTTAGAGGGGGCTAAATGGGCATGGTACAGGCTATAAAACAGATGGGCTAATAACGTCCAAAATTATATGGAGCTGATTGAACTTGCCGATGACTGGTACCAGTGGTGTCAAGTTCGACCTGTTGAGGTTCGTGAACGACACAACTGAGCAGCTGGAGTCAGTCGTCCTTCGACAACAGTGGAGTGCAGAGGAGTGCACCTCATAACAATGAGCAGAACACTGTGCGACTAAAACACAGTGAGTTTAAAACCTCTTATGGATAAAACAGTGAGTTGACAAAGTGGACAGCATTGGTGGTGCATCTTCCAGTCACCTCAGTGAGTCCATCCATAACCCCTGGATCTGAACCTTGACTTTCCAGTTAGCCTAATACACTTCACATGGCCTCAAGGTGCACTTAGCCTGTCGCAAGCACGGTGGTGATGTCACCACTGCTTAGTTGAGAATAGCGATTGTCATTCATTCAGGGGCACAAATAAAGCAGTGTTGGGGTACTTTGCTTTGCCAAATTGAATGTCTAGTTTGAATCCAGAATTTAGTGGAGACAGACCAGCATTTTTAAGTAGGTGAAAAGGAACTAACATTTAAACGGAGCGCACAGGCATTCACAAACTTGGAAGTACTGAATCGGGTGCTCAGGTTGTGCATTCCTGGAGGGCTGGATTTGACTATCCCTTGGTTCAACATGTGGGCTGTTGCACAATTAAATTGTTTTTAAACACATACAACAGTTACGTTCGAGTTAAATCGCTCCTTTACATTTTACGGAACCGGACTGCATTTTTGTTCTGCCGACTGGACTTTGCTCCCAACACCCCCACACACACCCAAGCTCTTACCCACACTCAGGTTGTCAAGTTCTTTCTTGATACCACGTGACGCGATGTCGAAGGTCACATTGACGAGGGTCTCATTACCAGGTCCTGGCAATAGTGAGAAGCCCATGGCAAAATCTGACCTCGTCCGTGCATCCCCATACCAATGCGGAAAGGTCGCAAGGTATGTGGCGCTGGTAGGTGAAGGCATACAGAGCATGTGTATTAGCCTCACTACAGTAAACAAATATGCATACATGCTGGGTGAATAAATATAACATTCAAACACAGATTCCAAAACTTAATGCACTTAAAAGTAACTGTGAATGTGTCGTTAATATTCCTGGCTGAAAGCAAGTGGAATGGCAGTAACAAAAAAAGTGTAATGTGCATACGATATAGATGTGTTATTTTGCAATCACACATAAAACATACAAATCTGTAAAAATGTACATGCCCAAGAGGTCTTTTTTTCATGTAGTAGCTAGGTAATTCACATTGTAGGTCGCTAATTGGAGTTGTGAAGCAGTTTTGGTCATCATTCCACTTTTTAAAACATTACATAAAGAATTAACATGAAATTTAATAATAATTCAAATTTATGATGCACATTCCATCCTAGGATCCCAATTGAAATCCATGAAGATAGGAAACAAAAACAGAACCAGGGCAACCTACCAAACCATTATAATGTTTTCTTAAAATTGGATTGGAGAAACTAAGGGATAAAGATGAAATTAGCAAATATGAACTGTTCCAGATTTGCTGATACTCTATAGCCATTGGATCATTCAATGAAATTTTACTTTCGGATATTTAATAATAAATTAATAAGAGGGCCACTAAGTTTTGAGCCAATAAAAGATCATGTTCAACATATCGAACCATGGACAGAACAATACAAACAACATTGTATGTGTTTGCTGTGAGAATTGTTTGTGAGTGCAGACATCGATAAGTACTTGTGTTCATTCAAAAACAGATGGGCAACAAATTTACTTTACAATTACAAAATAGGATGGCAAGATAATAACATTTTATGGACTCATAAAATACCAATTTTCTTTTACATTTTTAAAGAACCTCAACACATCAGATACTATTTAAATGTAATATTCCCAGCACTGCTTAATAGTACTACTATATTTAGCAGAATGCACCACTCCTTTTTAACCCACTGCTGGATGAAGACCTCCCCATGGGGTGTCAGTCATGAGGCTATCTGACCATACTTAACCACAATGGACACTGTCGGTTGGTGAATGGGTGACCCAGAATGGGTTCATAAAACACTCACCAGTAATAATAGGCCGGGATTCATACTCAAGTAACTAGGTTCATAACAAAGTGCAGTAACTACTGAATTACGGTTATCTCTTCAGTACTGCTTGTAAATGTTAAATATTTTAGGGAAAATACATTTTAAACATAAAAACATAGCAAATCATGACCGTCTTTAAAATGTTAATGCTTTCAACAATTTTTAGTGGAAAAGTTATGTTAACCAGGATATTCATGTGGCACATTGTTTGAGAATCTTTTTTTTGTCTACTCACAGATTCGCTAACATTTTATTTGGATTAAATATATGTTCCAACTTAAAGCACTTACCTTTGAGCAACAGTGGCTGTCAGCAACAGAATAAAGAGCTTCATCTTGCATGCATGCACAAGATCCTACAACAACAGGAGTAAATAAGCTGAGGAACAGAATAATATTTCACTTACATTTTAAACTATTTTCTGATCGTATTTTATTTTCAGCAATAGAAGCCAGTGTGAATTGGGGGGGAGTGAAGTTGCCTATAATGGATTAGGTATTGTGTCCTTTGCATTAGGTTTTGTGAACATTATTTGCTGATATGCAGCTGGTTATAACATTTCGTAGCCTGGATGTCATTAGACACCTCTATTAGACACCTCTCTTAGACTCTTCTATTAGACACTTCTATTCAGCCACATAGCGTTGGGGGGCTGAAGGGCACCAAGCGCCCCTGCTGAACGCTCGGTCCATTCAGCAATGGGCAGCTATTCACCACGTACATAGGGGTGATGGCTCGATAAATGCATGATAGACAAACTAAAATCATATGTTAATCATTCTATGTCTTGTTAAAGATGTGTTCAACAGTCGTTGTTCCCCGCCTCCCCCCAATCTATCAAGTGTGTGTATGCCCATACATTACAGGGTTGCCTCTATAGCTTAGTGAAATTAACCTTGGATCCTGGTCTTTAGTTTCTGCAGTCAGAGGAGCAGTGAATGAATCACGGCACTGAGCATCTCCGGTGCCACTTCTTTCGTCTTTATATAGCGGCTCCTGAATGAGAAAGAATAGACCCTGTTGGCTTACCAGCTCACGCGATTGCACAAGTTTAGATTGCACAGATTGTTTACTCACATATTTGTTATGCAAATTAGTGCTGATGCAAACTTTTGTAGGATGGCAGGAAGAACATACAATGAAATATGTTGGTTTTTAGATTTTTTTTTAATAAACATAGAATTAATTATATATGGGCCACATTTACTATTTCTTGTTCTTTAAGAACAGAAATAAAATTATTGTAAAAACCAGTTTCATGTAAACATATGAATCACTTGTATTATAGTTTTGACAGAGTAACTCACCTTCCAAAGTAATGTATTTTTATAGCAATATCTAATAAGTGTGGGATACTTAGTCACCACGATATGGAAAGCAAATTTCCACATATCTCAGGTCCTTCAATAAATATAGAACATATTTAGAGGTCTATTAAAATGCACAGTATTGTGTGTGTATTTTTATTCTGTAGATAGCTCATGCAATATTATTGAAATTATCATCAACATATTCACAATTATGTGGATGAAAAAGCAGTGAACGGTATTAATTATAATTAATTGCTAAGCAAATGATTTATAGCTATAGAAAACGTACATTGTATTTTATGAATATAACATTTACTATTCATATTTTAGCTGGTTAAGCTCTTTCTTAACATTCTGCATTGGTACCTAGGAAACAAGAGAAGTTTTGCACTTCACATATGTATTTGTATTGCACGTGTACTCACACGAACAAAGATATTTGCTTTCTATGCCATGGTTGCTGCAGCTACTGTATGAATGTAGGTATTTCAATGCCCATGTACAATAAAGGTTGCATCAGGACAAATGCATGACTACTTGTCAATACGTATAGTTGCTGGGTGCTTACTTCATTATTAAAATACCTTTCACGACTATGGAAACAAGGTCAGTTTGTAACAAAAAATACAAGGTGACTTTAAAACCATTAAAACAAGCCAATACCCTTGAAAGTCTACCTGAATGTAAATAAGACAAATTCATAACTTTATAATCACGAACTCTGCAACAGCTTACGTTGTCCATTACCACTCTCTGCAGCTCAACACTTGAAAATGGTTCCTCATAAACGTATCTCGATGTCTGACTCGTTTCCGGTCTCAACTTAAAATTTGTAACTAAAGGTTTGAATAAAAAAATAAGAATCAATATGGGA
The DNA here is from genome assembly GCF_015708825.2 of Lethenteron reissneri. Classification (NCBI taxonomy): domain Eukaryota; kingdom Metazoa; phylum Chordata; class Hyperoartia; order Petromyzontiformes; family Petromyzontidae; genus Lethenteron; species Lethenteron reissneri. The sequence goes on from NC_083815.1 coordinate 13,577,215, forward strand.
TATTAGTATAGAATAAAATATTGTTTCTCATCTTCTACATGAAAACATTGAATGACCACTACCTTTATGCTTCTCAGAGGCTATGCTGACATCAAACATAAATCACCTCATAAAACCACTGGATTTACCAAATACTATTTTTCGTCTGCTTCGTGCGTTATCACACAAGGTTACTAATCCACTCCTCACGTGATATTTACTGCTCGACTGGTTATTACTCACTTTAAATTTGGAGGGAGATGCATTCAATCAGGTTTATAATTAATGTATTCCCATATAACTCAGTTACTTACCTATTTAAAGTGTTTATCTAGGACCAAAACCCTTAACTTTTTTTATTCTACACAATAAAAGTACATTCCAGCTAGGGGAGGAATAACATATGGTTCTTAGTTATTCTCTGTACCCCAAGTACCTAGAATTATATTGTTTCAAAAATATCCATGGTTACTTTTTAAGTTGATATTCACTAAGTCACATGGAAGAAGAAGCCAATATATATGTGAACATTACTCGAATAATTAAACTGTGTTTAACTAGAAACAGAATTGAAAGCAAAAAATTGGGACATAGAAAGGGGTGAATTACATACTTTTGAATAGTGGTAATCTTGAGAATAGGTTTTACCATTTTTTCTGGCAACAAAACAGGTGTTAAGATGTTAAAATACCAAACTGAAATCTTTTACAAGGAATCATGTCTGCACTAACCACATTTGTTGTGGTCAGAATGCAAACCAAAAACATACTCTGATAATATATGCATTATATTCTTGGTTCTTTCGGTAAAGTCACGTAGAAGGGAAATAATAAAATAATATAAATATAAAACAATAAAAATTGTCACGACATTTCGACTGCAACACAAGTAATCATCACAGATTTCACACCTGATGATGATTGCTTGTTGCAGTCGAAACGTCGTGAGAATTTTTATTGTTTTATATTTATATTATTTTATTATTTCCCTTCTACGTGACTTTACCGAAAGAACCAAGAATACGAATCCCTGTAGTCACGAAAGCTTTAAATAAATAAAAATATGCATTGTCTTTGAAACGAATTGGTCCACACCAGAGACAGCTTTCTTTCCAGCCTAGTCTCAAACCTTTTGGCGTCCTCTGGTCTAACACCGTTTGAGACTAGGCAAAAGATGTCCCATCAGTGGTAATCTTTTCTATCATAGAGGGAGAGTTCATAACAATGATAGAGTGGCTGATTGCATTTGTCTAAGCATGTCAAAAGTATTCAGCGATAAGCTGGTTTACAAGAATGAACCACAGAAGACCTTGGTGAAAAAAGTTAGTTACAGCAAATCAACCATAACATTGTAGATATTAAGTAGCAAACACAATCTAGGAAAACAACATTCAAAGCATGCACCATTCAAGTAACACTTGCATTTAACACAGAAATCTAACACCAACCAAGGGCACAAACAAAATCGTTAACATCACAAGCAGGTAGAAGATTAGAGACTAACTCTAAGAAATATTAAAATGCCCAAATAAGTTATTTTATTATAAGAATATCACCACCTTAAGTAATGAACTAACTACCATAATAATGGGCAGTGCATTAAATGTATGAGAAAAAGGCTAAAAAGCAAACAGGGAAAACATTGTTTTAAACCAAAAAACTAATGTTGAAGAAAAGTATGCATATAAAAAAGAGACAAATATGCGGAACTGAAGAATGAGTGTATGTAGCGGTAAACCAATTACGAAACGAATGCATAAAGAAATCAGATAAGGAAACATAAACATGTTTAAATATCATAGCAATTGGAGCATAAAATATCGAAAAAGAGATTGATAATTGTCGACTCACAAATAACAGAAAAAATCCTCAACACATTTGTGAATAATGCCTTGAAAATTAGATCCTGGGGGAGAAACATGAACAAGAAAATGCATTCAAGTTTCATATACACTAGCATTGCACATGCACTTACATAGAGAGAGATGTTTGTTTGCTAAGCAAACCATGTACGTGCATAGCACCGCGACAGTTATGTTTAAGGACAATGCAGGGTGAATAGACACAAACCCAAAAAGCGTCAACTCAATACAATTGTTGCCAAGGAAACAAAGGTGACTTACACCATATTAAAACATGTTTCATTACACTGGTAACCAAACATGTATACAAGTACATAGATTACCGTATTTTCCTGCATATAACCCGTGGGGTATACCACTTTTTACAAACCAAACAAGACCCTGCCTAATTATCATATATGGAGGTGCGGGCTATCCCAAAAATATTTTACACGTGTGACATGTCATAACTCGTTTATTTGTTTCATGGTAGGACTATCCAATATGCAACAATTACCTTTGACTAAAGCACTGCTGAATAAACCACTCACACTAAAATTGCACATGTTATCACGTTTAAAATTATTCTAATTGTTTGTACAATGAAACGACAATGTTTGAAGTGGGCACACTTTGTTTACCTGCGACGGGAGAGCTGGGAAAAGAGAGAGGTGGGGGTTGGGGGCGAGGCAATGGCGTACCGTAGTGCGGCTATTGTCTGCGCAGTGCGCAATCTACCAGTGCTAAAACTGTACTTATCTATCTACCAGTTATGTGTTACTTATTTATTGGATATTTACTTTTGTTATGTATTTACTGTTTTAAGTTCACTCGTTTCCGGTTAGTTTGTTTTCTTTGTGCACATTATGATTTTAATGTTAACAATTGATAGTGGAATGTATTACAAATGTAAACTTCGTAATCATTGAGGGTTAAATGTACGGATCAATGAGGAGAACATCTCCAGGAGTACTGTATTGACAATTCCAAGCATAAGAGTTCGCATATTAGAGTGTTATGTTTTTGGTTAAAAATTAAAATTGCTTAACACAGAAGTGTCTGAGTGGTGCCTTCCTAAGTTCATGCGTAATAAACATTATTATGAAAAATGAGAGCCGAGCTTAATCAGCATAGTTACATAACACTTGCAAAACTTAATACAATTCCTTGTATTATTACGATTGATAATACGACCCTAGACAACAAAGCCGAGCCTAATGATCAAAATTGCATACATTAGCATAATCACATACATTTGTATAGATTACAACAATGACACCTCCATAATTAGCATAAATTGTGTGCATAATTATATAAATTAACGTGAATTCTGATAAATACACATTTTTTTATTCTGTTTTTTATTGTATTCTTTTAATTAATTTTTCAAGACCCGACATATACGACACCGAGCACGCTTCCGCTGTCCCACTCTGCTTTCCTGTAAATTGATATTATCTACGTCAATGTGTTGGACTCGTACCGACGCGACAGCTTCTTTGTCTTTCTCGTCTCTTTTATTCACGCATATAGTTCACACCTCCTCCTCGTCATCACTCCATGCCTCTCCGTTCGCTCCAATGCACAACCCGCCATCATCATCACTCCATGACTCTCTGTTCGCTCGCTCCGCTCTGCGACTTCGCTCGCTCTCTCTCTCTCTCCCCCAAGGTCCGTTACTCCGCTGCTACCCTACTCTGTACTCGCTCCGTCTACTGCTACCCTATCTGTATTCTCTCTATCCACTGCTACCCTATCTGTATTCTCTCCTACCCTACTCTGTACTCGCTCCATCCACTGCTACCCTATCTGTATTTTCTCTATCCACTGCTACCATACGCTGTATTCTCTCTATCCACTGCTACCCTATCTGAATTCTCTCTATCCACTGCAACCGTAGGCTGTATTCTCTCTATCCACTGCTACCGTACGCTGTATTCTCTCTATCCACTGCTACCCTATCTGTATTCTCTCTGTCTACCCTTATCGTATCTATTCCTGCTCCCTGCTGCTCCGTCTCTGTCCCGGGCACCAACCACTCCAACTCCGACTCCAACACCAACCAAGACTCCCGTCTCTCCGTTACGCTGTGCCTTTATAACTGAACCAATTAGCCCCAATTAATTATCTCATCCCCCGCTTTGCTACTCGCCCCCAGGCCCCCAGCCTCACGTGACCATGTTATCGCCGTCAGCCCGGCGCCAGTCATCAGCCACTCACCCTCCTGACCAATCACCGGCCTGCGTCTTCAGTTACCCTTAACACCTGTGGTCTCTCTTAATGACCTCGCCCTCAATGGCACACAACAACAACTGTATCCTCAGTTGCCCCCCACTGTACACTGCTCGCTCCCATAGCAACAGAATGCATGGCGCGTGACATTTCAAGTCCTACATCACCACCGCCCCCCCCCCCCCCCCCCCCCCCGTTGAAAAAGTTAGCCGTCCTGGCTAAGCACAACGCATCAAGCGGAAAACACAACATACAACAAAATGTAGACGATCCCCAACTCCCAAAGTTTTAAGAAAAAGTCAATCTTCTTGAGCGGGTTCCCGCAGCCGGTCCGTCACCCCGGCTCAACTGAACAGGGGGCAGGGTATCTCTGTCTGTGGGCGCGGGGCAGCGTCCTGCCCGAAACATGCGCCCATCTTCGTTACACCGGCCATTCCTTGATGAGACCCCAACGTGGCCTCGTGTGTCCCGGGGTGTCCCCTGACTCAAAAATGGCGATCCTGCAGACACACGGGGGGTAGACTGCTGAGGTGCGTCCTCCTGTCGCCGCACAGTACGCTCGTCGGACACATCCAATACAGGCCGTTCCGGGATGGGAGATGACGCATCATAAGGCACCACATATCTTTTCAAGCGCGACGGGTGAATATGCCACAATCGGCGACCGTATCGAATCCTCACACTCTGATCCCGACGAACTTCCACAATCTCAACGGGCCCCTGCCAGGGCCCATGGAATTTCGGTGATGTGCCTACCGGCACCATCGGACAATGTAACCAGGCCTTGTCCCCCACCTGCCATGGCTCACGTGGAGGCTGTGTACCGTGCAGGCGCTCATTAGCCGCCTGCCTTCGTTCCGTATTTCCCAGCGAGGCCTCCCTAGCCTCTTTCATTCGATCCAATGCCTCAAGCATGGGGACAGGCACCGCTGGTGACTTCCCTTTAGATTTCACCCTCAGCCTGACCAAGGCCGGGGCTTCTGGTTCACGACCATACATCAAATAGAAGGGTGAATACCCTGTCGAAGCATGTGGGGCTAATCTTTAAGCGGCCAAGGCTGCCGGGACATCCCAGTCTGTCTGAGTCGAATTAACCTGTTGGCACAACATAGACGTCAATGTTCGATGAAGACGCTCGACCATCCCATCGGTTTGCGGGTGGTATTGGGATGTCTGAATTTTCCTTGTACCCAATGCATCACACACTTCCTTCAATAGGCGGGATGAAAAATTCTTACCCTGATCCGTAAGCAGGTGCTCCGGGGCACCTTTATCAAAAACGTAACCCTGCAGGAAGGCCTCCACGATCGATCCTGCCAATTGGTCCGCTAGCGGCCATGCCATAGGCCACCGAGTGAGGTACTCGACCCCCACAAGCAGGTATTTGTGACCCCGCGGGGTAACGGGGAACGGTCCCAGAATATCAAGGGCTACAATCTCGTTCACCCGCGAAACACGTATCGACTGCAATGGTACCCGATATGGCTGTGCCGGCGCCTTCCGCCATGCGCACTCGTGACAAGCCTTAACATACAAATGAACATCATTCTGTAACCCTGGCCAATAGAAATCGTTACTCAAAGTCAAAGCCGTTTTCTTCTCCCCCAAGTGCATCAATCGCTCGTGCGTGTCGCGAATAAGTTCCCCTCTCAAACATAGTGGTACCACAATACAAAACTTCTGCAAGACAACATCCCATCTGACCAGGAGGTCGTCAACGAGTCGAAGAAAGGCCCGATTATCCGATTGTTTGGAACGAGAGGCCCGAAGCCTCATTTTGGTAAGCGAAGGATCGTCCGCTTGCAAGCGCGCCCAACGATCCCGTGACAATCCCAGCAACCCAGGCTCCTTAGCCGGTGCTTCGTCAACCCGGTCTAAATCGGCTGCAGCGGCAATCGGGACAGCGCATCCGCGTTACCATGACACGTCCCTTTCCTGTGCTGGACCGTGAATGAGTATCCCTGCAGGACCTCAAGCCACCGGGCCATTTGGCCCGAGGGTTGATCGATCCGCAAGGAGTACTGTAGTGCCGCGTGGTCGGTGCAGACCAAAAATTGTCGCCCGTACAAGTATGGTCAATACAGCTGCACAAAGTGTACAATCGCCAACAATTCCCTGCGTGTTACAAAATATCTTTGCTCTGCTGGGGACAGCACACGGCTGCCATACGCGACGACCCTTTCAACTCCGTCAATCGTTTGCGACAATACAACGCCGATGCCCGTATCACTGGCATCGGTGTCCAAAATAAACATTTCCACAAAATTTGGATATCCGAGCGGCGGCGCGTCAGCCAAAGCATCCCGGAGCATCTCAAACGAACGCTGTTCCTTGTCACCCCACAGAAACTTCTTACCCTTAGCAGTCAGCGTGTGCAGCGGCCTCGCAATTGTGGCAAAGTTTTTAACAAATTGACGGTAGTATGACGCAAATCCCACGAAGCTACACACTTCTGACACTGTCTTAGGCACTGGCCATGCACGTACACAACTGGTTTTCTCTGGGTCTGTGGCGACCCCCGCTTGACTGACCACATGCCCCAAGTATTTAACAGATGTTCTCAACAAATGGCATTTTTGGGGTTTAAATTTCAAATTGGCGTCCCGTACCCTGCCAAACACAGCCCGTAGCCGCTGTAAATATCCCTCAAAATCCTTACTGAACACAATGACGTCGTCAAGGTATATCAAACATGACTCCCACTGCAATCCAGACAATACAAGTTTCATCAATCTTTGAAAGGTGGCTGGCGTGGAGTGCAGCCCCATCGGTAGTACGTTAAATTGGAACAACCCTTGCGGCGTGCGGAAGGCCGTCTTCGGTTTAGATTCCTCGTCCAAGGGCAATTGCCAAAAGCCAGACAAAAGATCCAAAGTGGAAAAAAACTTCGCACCGGACAATGCGTCCAATGAGTCGTCAATGCGCGGGAGCGGGTATGCATTCGCCACCGAAACCTTATTCAATTTGCGGTAATCCACACAAAATCGTAGAGAACCATCTCGTTTTTTAACCAATACGATCGGAGCCCCCCATGGGCTGGAAGAAGGGGAGACGATATTCTGTTGCAACATCTCGTCAACCGTTTTCCGAATGCAATCCTTCTCCAGCGGGCTCACACGGTGAGGATTTAATCGAATTGGGGGTGCATCCCTAGTATCAATGTGATGTCGCAATAAGGTCGTGTGACCGACATCAAACTTTCCTGAGCTAAAAACGTCCCTGCATTCCCAAAGCAACTCCCTTAGACGCGTCCGCTGCTCGGGTGTCAAATCGTCGTTGCATTCATACAAATCGCGAAACCAGCTTGGTTCCTCCTCCTCCCGTGGCAGCGTGTCTCCTTCCACAGCTGCCAAGCACACATCCCCTTCCGAACCCCGCGCGACCGATGCGTGCGCCAACATAGTCCCCTCTTGAATAATGACCGGCTTGTGCCCCGTGTTCACAATCTGGATGAATGGTTCGGCCGTCGCCGGCACCATCGTTAAAGCACCCACCAAAGAGGGCGTTCGTGACACGGCATTCGAGGGTGACAACAGAATGCCTTCCTCCAAGTTACCCACTGACAGCCCTTTTTTCAACCTTAATGGCACAAGCATCTGCGTCGCAGGCGGAATGCGCACCATGCGGCTAACCACCGCCTGAATCACAGCGTTGACACAAGCAAATTTAGATGGAGTTCCCAAAAATTTAAGGCACTTCCCCGATGGCAATTCCAATCGTCCCTTCTCAATCGAAATCTTAATTGGCATCTTTTGCAAAAAATCCGTGCCCAACAAACAAGGTACAGCCAAAACAGTCGAAACCAAAATGTATCCTGTTACGCACACCTCCCCGACTTTTATCGTTGCAAGTACGCGACCCAAAATTCCCAAACTGCCCCCATTTGCCACTATACATGGGCCATCCACTGGTTCCAAAACATGGGGCGAGGTGTAGGATACGGCCGCGTATTGCATATGTCGCGACTCGCCTGTCAATCCTGCGCTGGGTACAATCCATGGTTGTAGCCTCCTGATGATCGCGGGAAGATGCCTCTCCATCCCCAGCAGTCTCGTGCGAAGTGTCTTCGACGCCCGCACTCGTTACACGTCAGCGGACCGCCACGTCCGAACGTCCCTGAGCGGCGAGGTGGGCCCAACAGCGGTCGTGCGGCTGCTGCCATTAGCGACCTCGGCTCCCACTCTGGTAGGCCCCCATCCGCACCGACGCCCACCACCAGGGGCTGTGGTGGCACCGCCGATGGGTCGTCGCGAAGATCCAGGTTGGCCTGGATGTTCCTGGCAATCTGCAAAGATGACCCGTCGTCGTCGCTGTTGCTGGGAAGTGAGAGGACGACTCGTAGCTCCTTTGCCATCTGCAACAGCTTCTCCTGGGCCAAGGAATCAAGGGCAGCCTGATCCATCGCCGGGTAAGCCGCTTGGCCGAGGGTCAATAGCGCACTGCGATACGCGAGGGGAGATTCTGCCTCCACCCGCTGTCTCAACTGAAACTTGCGCTTGGCGACCGATCGAGGTTTATAAATGTCCTGCATCGCCGTGAATGTCCCTGACAATGAAAAGCGAACCCCCCCAGGGAGGCCGTAGAACGTCGCCAGTGCATCGTCGTCCAAGGCCGTTGGCAGGGCCCGTAGCGCTTCAGCTTCCGTCCACCCGAGCGACTCATACGCTGCCCGAAACCGTCATGTAAACGCGTTCCATGTGCAGTCGGCGTCGCCTGCTCGAAGTCAGCGACTCCGGCTCCTCCACGGCATCCAGCTGTGCACCTGGCGCATCGGGAGATCCAGCCGCACCGCCGGCCCCCGCAGATGTAACGAGGTTGTGCGGCCACTGATCCGATCCCGTCGGCGCCGCCCGTATCGTAAGCATAAACTGTTAAAATTCTTTCGTGAGCGCCGTCATCCTGACCTCCCACGCCGCCATCGTAGCTCTCCATACGTGAGGCGGGCTCAGCTCATCCTCGTCGTTCGGGTCGCCCTCGTCACGCGGCGGCGCCCCATCAGTAGCGTCCCCCGGGGAAGCGGGAGCCTCCACTCCCGATGGAGGTATCACGTCCGCATCGCTGCTGTCGGCCGACGAGACCGCCGGCAAGTTCTTCTTTTTCGTAACTTTCTTTGACATATCGGCGTAGTTCTTTTAATCACTTCCAACACCAGTTGTAGGACTCGTACCGACGCGACAACATCTTTGTCTTTCTCGTCTCTTTTATGCACGCATATAGTTCACACCTCCTCCTCGTTATCACTCCATGCCTCTCCGTTCGCTCCAATGCACAACCCGCCATCATCATCACTCCATGTCTCTCTGTTCGCTTGCTCCGCTCCGCGACTTCACTCGCTCTCTCTCTCTCTCCCCCAAGGTCCGTTACTCCGCTGCTACCCTACTCTGTACTCGCTCCGTCCACTGCTACCCTATCTGTATTCTCTCTATCCACTGCTACCCTATCTGTATTTTCTCCTACCCTACTCTGTACTCACTCCGTCCACTGCTACCCTATCTGTATTCTCTCTATCCACTGCTACCATACGCTGTCTTCTCTCTATCCACTGCTACCCTATCTGTATTCTCTCTATGCACTGCTACCGTACACTGTATTCACTCTATCCACTGCTACCCTACCTGTATTCTCTCTATCTACCCTTATCGTATCTATTCCTGCTCCCTGCTGCTCCGTCTCTGCCCCGGGCACCAACCACTCCAACTCCGACACCAACCATAACTCCCGTCTCTCCGTTACGCTGTGCCTTTATACCCGAACCAATCAGCCCCAATTAATTATCTCATCCCCCACTTTGCTACTCGCCCCCAGGCCCCCAGCTTCACGTGACCATGTTATCGCCGTCAGCCCGGCGCCAGTCATCAGCCACTCACCCTCCTGACCAATCACCGGCCTGCGTCCTCAGTTACCCTTAACACCTGTGGTCTCTCCTCTATGGGAACCTCATTTGCCAGTAAAAATATGATAATTGTTTTTTTACCCTTCTATCTGGCAACAAAACTGACACCTTTTACAAGGAGTCATGTTTGTATAGACCGCAATACCTGCAGTCATAATACAAACAAAAGACATAACTCTGATAATGTGCACTGTCCTTGAAGTTGATTGGTCCACACCCAAGACAGCTTTCCTTAGAGCCTAGTCTCACATGGGTTGGACCAGATGATGCCAAAAGGCGCACAACTCAAAGACAATGCACCATCAGAGTATGAGAGCTCGGGGCAAGCATCTACACTATAGGAACATCATTTGCCAGTAAAAATATGATAATTGTTTTTTTACCCTTCTATCTGGCAACAAAACTGACACTTTTTTACAATAAGTCATGTTTGTATAGACCGCAATACCTGCAGTCATAATACAAACAGAAGACATAACTCTGATAATGTGCACTGTCCTTGATGTTGCCCCAAGCTCTCATACTCTGATGGTGCATTGTCTTTGAGTTGTGCGCCTTTTGGCGTCATCTGGTCCAACCCATGTGAAACTAGGTTCTAAGGAAAGCTGTCTCGGGTGTGGACCAATCAACTTCAAAGACAGTGCACATTATCAGAGTTATGTTTTTTGTTTGCATTATGACTGCAGGTATTGTGGTCTATGTAAACATGACTCCTTGTAAAAAAGGTGTCAGTTTTGTTGCCAGATAGAAGGGTAAAAACCAATTATCACCTGTGGTCTCTCTTAATGACCTCCCCCTCAATGGCACACAACAACAACTGTATCCTCAGTTGCCCCCCACTGTACGCTGCTCTCTCCCATAGCAAGAGAACGCGTGGCGCGTGACATTTCAAGTCCTACACATGTATCTGATAGGCAGCAGAAAAGATGTTGAAAATGTATCATTATTTGCATCAATACCGGGTTAAAAAAGTTCATTTGCCATATTTTGATTGACCTTGTGAATATATTGATAACGTTTTAAACATTAGACACGTTCATATGTTTACTCACTTTATACACACTAACAAAAAAAAGGAACTTGTCCATATGTTCTTTGGAGAATGTGGGCATCAATCCCACTACCTCTCACATACTAAGTGAGCACTCTACCACTTGAGCTAATCCCCCGCTGGGTTGTCTTGGATGTTTATCTCGACACTTTTAGAAAAATATCTAAGCAAAACAAGAACAACCCTCACCTTTAAATCTGCGATAAATAAAAACCGACATCAGCGATACAGGAAGCCAGATAGCATAAATTGGCTTCGATCCCTCGACCTCTGGTTAAAAGGCCCAGCACATTTCTGCTGTGCCACTCTGCTTTCTTGTGTAGTGGGTTCGAATTAGGTGCACACACACGCAGCTTGGAGGCAACACTGTTTATTAAACGGTAAGTAACATAACGCTGTACATGAGGTGGTGACCACCTTCCTCAACTCACTAACACTCTGGAACGCGACACAGACTGGACCAGGCAGGCAACGGCCTGCCTGGCCCAGGACGACGACCCATGATGTCTTCACTTCGGAGTACAGTACAACAGCCTCGCTCTGCGTTCACACCACGCTTATATCTCCTTTGGCCTGGCTGGCTCCGCCCCGGCGTGGCTGGCTCTCTTCAGGCCACGCCTCCCTTCCCAGGACACGCCTCACTTCCCCCACCTCTGGGAAGGTCCGGATCCCTCCACCACGTGACCCCCCAGGCACCCCCTTGGGGCCCCCAGCCTTCGTACAGGCCGACACAGTAGTGACCATTCTATGTCACTACATCACATCCCCCCCTGTATAAACACACAGCCGTCCCCGGCTGTAACACAACTGTGAAACATAGAAAAGGTGTTCCTCCGAACCAGCAACATCAATAAATGATCGGCGACCGATAAGAAATACAATCACGTAATATATACAGAATCGACGAGGGTAAAAGGGAACCACATAGAAAACGGGAAATTAACAACAAATATACATGAAAACTGGCTAACCCACTTATGCTCCAGCACAGCCCCCCCCCCCCGTGAGAATCACGCATGCACTGACATGTGAGTGTGGCCATTGGAACGACGTCGTAGGCAATGAGCAAGGAGTCTGAGAGGCATGTAGAGCAGCCATTCTTCAACGAGTCCATGTGGCCGGGCCTGGGGAACCAGAAGCGGCCCAAAGGGCACGGCCCCTCCCCCCAGGAGTCAGAACAGGAGGAGCAGGAGTAGCTGACGCATGCTCCACTCCCCCCCCAGTCCATAGCCGGTCGGCATAACCGGCGACTCCAAAGTGCCAGGTAGATACTGCCTCCTGTGACGAGAACCAAACCCTCCTGAGGCATCACTCAACGAACACTCGCCTCCGCTCTTCGGACATGACAGTCACCCGTTAGCACCCCCCCGCCTTTCCAACGTGGCATCACAACCAGTAGCACGCGTCGGCCATATCGGGGGGGGAATTTCCATGTTACCACCCCACCGCCTTTCCGACGCGGCGTCACAACCAGTAGCACGCGTCGGCCATATCGGGGGGGGGGGGAATTTCCATGTTACCACCCCACCGCCTTTCCGACGCGGCGTCACAACCAGTAGCACGCGTCGGCCATATCGGGGGGATTTTAACCCAGTCTCTCTCCAAGACTCGCATCACAGCATATAGCTGTACCGACCGAGCTGAGACGACCCAGTCTCTCTCCAAGACTCGCATCGCAGCATATAGCTGTACCGACCGAGCTGAGACGACCCATCGTTCACTCACTGCACAACATGCACCCTAACAACTGAGGGATACAGTCCCAACGTAACAGGACAACTCCACCTGAACCTTACGAATCTCCAGCCCACTGTTTCAACGCACCTCGGAGTGTCTCACTCTCCGGGCCGTCAGGTCAAGCCATCAGACACAGCATGATGGGACCACACTCTCTGAGCCATGTGAGCGCACAGCCCACTAGGCTAGACAAGCCACGGAGTGTTTCGATCTCCGGGCTGTCAGGTCAAGCTGTCAGACAGCATGACGGGACCACACTCTCTGAGCCATGTGAGCGCACAGCCCACTAGGCTAGACATGCCACGGAGTGTCTCGATCTCCGGGCTGTCAGGTCAAGCCGTCAGCCATTACATGACGGGACCACACTCTCCGAGCCATGTGAGCGCACAGCCCACTAGGCTAGACATGCCACGGAGTGTTTCAATCTCCGGGCTGTCAGGTCAAGCCGTCAGCCATTGCATGACGGGACCACACTCTCCGAGCCATGTGAGCGCACAACCCACTAGGCTAGACATGCCACGGAGTGTTTCAATCTCCGGGCTGTCAGGTCAAGCCGTCAGCCATAGCATGACGGGACCACAATGTTCGTGTCAGACACGCAACACTCACTGGGCCATCCTGGTCAGGATCTGCGCCCCAAGATAGGTGACAGCCAGCACCACAATTCCAAATCCCTGGCCGCATGTCACCATCGCAATTTAACACCATCACAACACATACAATTTGAATTATGATCCCCCATAGAACTGATCCAATGCCGAACAGGTACGCACAATTTGTGACGATCCCGAATATTCAATGGTCACAACAATACACCTCACATCCCGTCTCCGTACACATCATCTCCGAGACTCGCATTGCAGCATGCAGCTGTACCAACCGAGTGGAGAGAGCAACGCAATTTGACGGCAATTAACGGAAACACACCCCCGATCCATGTAGAACACAAGGGGCATTCCCGCACAAAAGACATCATCTCTGCAACAACAGACAGGAACCAACCAGTGAGTTTGAAACAAACCGAACCTATCATTTCAAAATCCCCTTCAACATTAACCATGTGACTCAGGGCATTCGAATTTTGAGAGCAAAAAAACTAGACACAAACCCCAAGAATCGCCGAATTGATTAATACAGTATATGCAGTATACGAAGTTTGTACAGTCAATCATTTGAAGCAATGCTCCATCCAGTCCCCACATGGCAACACATACAATCAATACTCCAGACAATCCGTATATAGTAAATAATCACAAGCAAGTACCCAACAGTCCATACACTGTTAACAATTTCGAGCAAAGCTCCATACGGTCTGTACCTTGGCAACAATGACGATCAAAGTTTCTGACAGTTACACGTGACAATCACGAGCGAAACTCCATACAGTATACACAATAACAATGGCGATTTCGCAACAAAACGATGTAACAACACGAGTCATTAACACGGCAACCTACAGGATATCAACAGAGCTCGGGACACCCAACAACGAATTAATCATTAACTATACCCAGAAGATACCGATCTCGACGCCGTAATTAACAACAACACTTGTTACAAGCAGACACCTGCATAGAAGCCGCGTCAATTTATCACGCACACAACCGGATGAACACGCTCCGCAACCCACGAGTTAAAAAAAACACACGCGATCGCAACCCGGCGCACGTAAGATGGGTGAAGATATTATTATTTTTCTTGTATTATTTTTCTTGGGGCCGGGTGCTTGTCATGTCACGACTCGCCTGGCAAACTGTGAATAGCGGAGGGCGGCAAGGTTGAGCACTGGGACGCCCCGAAGAATCTTGCATGGTGAACACGGCCTGCTCTTGCGAACCCGTCCACCTCTCATGCTCCAGCAGAAGACTGGAATTCCCTCTCTGCAGGCGTTGATGTCGCCGGGAGCGGCATTTCGGCAGCAGGAGCGGCGTTTTGGCGGGACACGCGACCCGAGCAGCCACCGAATTGGCGGGAGTGGTGTTTTGGCGGGAACCGCGCCCCGCGCAGCCGCCGAGTTGGCGGGAGCGGTGTTTTGGCGGGAACCGCGCCCCGACCAGCCCTCGAAATGGCGGGCCCACCACGTGGCCCGCATGCCCGGGCCTCCCCCGCCAGCCCCCGCAGCGACGATGGTGTCCTCTCCCCGCGGCTCCGTCGCTCCGTTCCCGATGGCGGCGAAGCAGCGGTGCGATGCCAGTCCCGCCGCTCCGCGTGCAGCGCCATCTCTCTCTCTCTGTCACCGGGGCTGCCATCCCCGGGGCTGTCCGAAGGATGGTCGTCACACCGTCCCCGTTGTACGAAGGCGTCCAGGTGAGTTTTATATTTGTTTTTCGTGTGCCCATTTTACTTCCCTAGGATAACACCTAGCAATATTTATTTTTCCACCTTCTGACACCAAATGTAGTGGGTTCGAATTAGGTGCACACACACGCAGCTTGGAGGCAACACTATTTATTAAACGGTAAGTAACATAACGCTGTACATGAGGTGGTGACCACCTTCCTCAACTCACTAACACTCTGGAACGCGACACAGACTGGACCAGGCAGGCAACGGCCTGCCTGGCCCAGGACGACGACCCATGATGTCTTCACTTCGGAGTACAGTACAACAGCCTCGCTCTGCGTTCACACCACGCTTATATCTCCTTTGGCCTGGCTGGCTCCGCCCCGGCGTGGCTGGCTCTCTTCAGGCCACGCCTCCCTTCCCAGGACACGCCTCACTTCCCCCACCTCTGGGAAGGTCCGGATCCCTCCACCACGTGACCCCCCAGGCACCCCCTTGGGGCCCCCAGCTTCCGTACAGGCCGACACAGTAGTGACCATTCTATGTCACTACACTTGCAAGGGATATTATACTGGTAGGAACCTCCTGGTTACACCAGCCCACAGGGGATTATTGTGTCCGTCCGTCCGTCGTGCATCCAAAAATGGGAGGGGTGGGGCTGCGTGGGGAGGGTGGGGAGAAGCTGGGTGGGGCGGGGAGAGTTGGGAGTGGCTGGTTGGGGAAGGTGGGGCTGGGTGGGAGGGGTGGGGCTGGGTGGGGAGGGGCTGGTCACCCCGTGGTGGCCTTATAAAACGCAACGTTTAACCTACTCACGCCGGCTTGTGCCTGCCCTCACAGTGGGCCATATTTGCGGAATACACCACACCGCCGTTGACCCTGGCCATTGACCGAGCAACCCAACTTCCTACCAGCTCCCTCCGCAGGAATGTGTTCGACGTCCATGTAACTGATATTTAGCAGAATAGATGTTGCAAAAATGATTATTGTTTGCATCAATACCGGGTTAAGAAATATATTTGTAATATTTTGATTGACCTTGTGAATATATTGATAACTTTTTAACATTCGACACGTTCATATGTTTCCCACTGCCTCTCGCATGCTAAGCGAGCGCTCGACCACTTGAGCTAATTCCCCGCTGGGCTGTCGTGGATGATATCTCGACATAGGCCATAGCACTTTTTGAAAAATATTTAGCAAAATAAGAACACACTTGACCTTTAAATCTGCGATAAATTAAAACAGACCTCAGCAATACAGGAAGCCAGATCGCTTAGACGGGCTTCATTCCATCGACCTGTGGGTAATGGACCCATCACGCTTCCGCTGTGCCACTCTGCTTTCTTGTAACTAGCTGTTATCGACGTCCATGTACCTGATAAGGTGCAGAAAATATATTTAAAAATTATCATAGCGTGCACAAATACCGGGTGAAGAAATGCATTTGTAATATTTTGATTAACCTTGTGAATATATTGATAACGTTTCAAACATTCGACACGTTCAAATGTTTACTCAATTTATACACGCTAACAAAAAAATGGAACTTGTCCATATGTGGTTTGGAGAATATGGGCATTGATCCCACTACCTCTCGCATGCTAAACAAGCGCTCTACCACTTGAGCTAATCCCCTGCTTGGTTGTCTTGGATGTTTATCTCAACATAGGTCATAGCACTTTTTGAAAAATATCTAAGGAAAAATGTAACCCGTAAAAACAAAGTTTTTCACTCTAAATCCTTTATATGCGTGGCGGCTTGAGTCCTCTCGTCCTCTGGCTTGAGATGGCTGCCACCTATGGGTCAGATGATTGTCTGCAGTATTAAACAATTGGTAATTAAATATTTAATTTGTTTTCCCTAAACAGTGTAAAATTTAGGAAAAATCTTTTCACGAACATTAATTGTCTCGCACAACGAGTCTGTGTGCAAAATGTCAGCTCGATTGGATCACGGGAAGTGGGTTAAAAAACGACCGAAAAATTTGCACGGTCGTAAGCAAGCAAGCAAGCACGCAAGCAAGCAAGCAAGCGAACTTAATATAAAGGATTTAAAAATAGAACAAACTTAACCTTTAAATAAAAACCGACAAGCGATACAGGACGCCAGATATAATAGACTGGCTTCGATCCATCGACCTGTGGGTAATGTACCCATCACGCTTCCGTTGTGCCACTCTGCTTTCTTGTAACTGGCTGTTATAGACGTCCATGTACCTGATAAGGTGCAGAAAATATGTAAAAAATTATCATTGTTTGCACAAATACCGGGTGAAGAAATTCATTTGTAATATTTTGATTAACCTTGTGAATGTATTGATAACGTTTAAAACATTCGACACGTTCAAATGTTTACTCAATTTATACACACTAACAAAAAAAATGGAACTTGTCCATATGTAATAAAGGTCGTTGAGGCGACTTCTGGAATCCAGTATTTTATTCAACTTGCATTACAGCTTTCCTTCACACTGCTGACACGCAGCGTGAGAGGGATAGATAGAGAGAGAGATGCACTGCCACGTGGCAACCCGGAGCCCCGCTCATGCGTGGCCCCTTCCTCCGTTCGTTCCCGTTCTGACCCTGTGTCGTTCGTCTCCACCCCTATTTAATACCCGGATCATGTGGTACGGTTCCACCAATCCTGATTAGCCTCCATGGAATGTTCCAGACTCCCTGGTAGGCTCCCAGGACCACGCCCCTGAATCATCTCCCCATTGGCTGTGGCCAAAGCCAGCAGAACCAATCCTTTACTTACAGCTGTCACCTATCCATTACGTCAGGGCCACGCCCCTAGGCTTCCCCGCCATTGGCTATAGACCAGGACCGGCAGAGCCAATCATCATGACGAGTTGTGATACGTCAGTGAGCCGGATATATCCTCACATTACATCACCCCCCCCGGTGTAAAACGTCAGCCGTCTCGCCTGGGAAAAGGGGCAACAGGCCGAATCCCAATAGAATAAATCTTAGGGCGTCTACGACGCATTAACAAGGTAAGGGGGGAGTAGGCGTCAACGCGACAAGGAATTCAAAACATTTAACAACAGACATACATTAGGGCGCCCCTGTAGCGCAGTAACAACAGGGTGACAGACCGCAAGGCAATCAATATTAGCGAAACGGGAGAGATTTCGACCGCGTGCGCGACGCCGGACCCTCTCCTTCCTTCACGCATGGTTGCCTCGCCGTGGAGAAGAAGAAGAATGTTGCGTTTCCGTTGTATCTGGGACAGGTCCCATTGGAGGAGGGACGTCAGGGGTCTCGTTGTCCCTCAAAACATGTTCATCTGCGGGGGGAACAACACAGCCCCGCTGGGGATCAACGGGCGAGGCAAGTGGCACATTCGGCACGCCAGATCCCGGCAGGTCAACAAGTGGAGATGAGGGGCCAGCACGCAGGTCAACGTAGGGTTTGAGTCGCGACGAATGGACATACCAACGACGTTGGCCGTACTGGATGCGAACACTCTGGGGGTTCCGAATGTCCACCAGCCTCACAGGCCCCAGCCAAGGCCTGTGCAGTTTAGGGGACGTGCCAACTGGTACCTGAGGGCCATGGATGCATGCCAGATCGCCCACCGACCAGGGCATGTCAGTTCGCGATCGACGCGCATACTTCTCGTTCCTTGCCTGCGTACGGGCCGTCGCACATCTGGCGGCCTCTCGCGCCTCTATAACCCGTTTAAGCGAGTCCCGTACGTGATCAGGCAAGGAAGGGGACAGTTATTTACCCGCCGTACCCAGTTGCACATCAATCGGGGGTACATTCTCACGGCCATACATCAGGAAAAATGGCGAATATCCTGTGGACACGTGCGGAACAATGCGGTATGCTGCCAGGACGTCCGGTATGCGCAAGTCCCAATCGGTTTGTTTTTCACTTACTGTGTTACAAAGCATGGCAGTGAGCCGGATATATCCTCATATTACATATTGATGACGTTTTAAACATTCGACACGTTCAAATGTGTACTAAATTTATACACGCTAACAAAAAAAATGGAACTTGTCCATATGTGCTTTGGAGAATGTGGGCATCGATCCCACTACCTCTCGCATGCTAAGCAAGCGCTCTACCACTTGAGCTAATTCCCCGCTGGGCTGCCTTGGATGATATCTCGACATAGGCCATAGCACTTTTTGAAAAATATTTAGCAAAATAAGAACAAACTTCACCTTTAAATCTGCAATAAATTAAAACCGACCGAAGCGATATAGGAAGCCAGATCGCATAGACTGGCTTCGATCCATCGACCTGTGGGTAATGGACCCATCACGCTTCCGCTGTGCCACTCTACATCCTTGAAACTGGCTGTTATCGACGTCCATGTACCTGATAAGGTGCAGAAAATATATTTAAAAACTATCATTGTTTGCACAAATACCGGGTGAAGAAATTCATTTATAATATTTTGATTAACCTTGTAAATATATTGATAACGTTTTAAACATTCGACACGTTCAAATGTTTACTCAATTTATACACGCTAACAAAAAAAATGGAACTTGTCTATATGTGCTTTGGAGAATGTGGGCATCGATCCCACTACCTCTCGCATGCTAAGCGAGCGCTCTACCACTTGAGCTAATTCCCCGCTGGGCTGTTTTGGATGTTTATCTCGACTTTTTGGAAAATATTTAGACAAAAGAGGAAGAAAATTTATCTTAAAATCTGCGATGAATAAAAACCGACCTAAAAGATACAGGAAACCAGTTAGCATAGACTGGTTTGGATCCATTGACCTCTGGGTATAGGGTCCAGCACTCTTCCGCTTCACCACTCTGCTTTCATGAAAATGGCTATTATCGACGTCCATGTCCCTAATAAGGTGCAGAAAATATGTTGAAACATTATCATTGGTTGCATCAATACCGGGTTAAGAAATTCATTTATAATAATTTAATTGACCTTGTGAATATATTGATAATGTTTTAAGCATTCGACACGTTCATATGGTTTACTCAATTCATACTCGCTAACTAAAAAATGGAACTTGTCCATATGTGCTTTGGAGAAGGTGGGCATCGATCCCACTACCTCTCGCATGCTAAGCGAGCGCTCTACCACTTGAGCTAATTCCCCGCTGGGCTGTCTTGGATGATATCTCGACTTAGGCCATAGCACTTCTTGAAAAATATTTAGCAAAATAAGAACCAACCTAACCTTTAAATCAGCGATAAATTAAAACCGACCCAAGCGATACAGGAAGCCAGATCGCATAGACTGACGTCCATGTACCTGATAAGGTGCAGAAAATATATTTAAAAACTATCATTGTTTGCACAAATACCAGGTGAAGAAATGCATTTGTAATATTTTGATTAACCTTGTGAATATATTGATAACGTTTCAAACATTCGACACGTTCAAATGTTTACTCAATTTATACACGCTAACAAAAAAATGGAACTTGTCCATATGTGGTTTGGAGAATATGGGCATTGATCCCACTACCTCTCGCATGCTAAGCAAGCGCTCTACCACTTGAGCTAATCCCCTGCTTGGTTGTCTTGGATGTTTATCTCAACATAGGTCATAGCACTTTTTGAAAAATATCTAAGGAAAAATGTAACCCGTAAAAACAAAGTTTTTCACTCTAAATCCTTTATATGCGTGGCGGCTTGAGTCCTCTCGTCCTCTGGCTTGAGATGGCTGCCACCTATGGGTCAGATGATTGTCTGCAGTATTAAACAATTGGTAATTAAATATTTAATTTGTTTTCCCTAAACAGTGTAAAATTTAGGAAAAATCTTTTCACGAACATTAATTGTCTCGCACAACGAGTCTGTGTGCAAAATGTCAGCTCGATTGGATCACGGGAAGTGGGTTAAAAAACGACCGAAAAATTTGCACGGTCGTAAGCAAGCAAGCAAGCACGCAAGCAAGCAAGCAAGCGAACTTAATATAAAGGATTTAAAAATAGAACAAACTTAACCTTTAAATAAAAACCGACAAGCGATACAGGACGCCAGATATAATAGACTGGCTTCGATCCATCGACCTGTGGGTAATGTACCCATCACGCTTCCGTTGTGCCACTCTGCTTTCTTGTAACTGGCTGTTATAGACGTCCATGTACCTGATAAGGTGCAGAAAATATGTAAAAAAATTATCATTGTTTGCACAAATACCGGGTGAAGAAATTCATTTGTAATATTTTGATTAACCTTGTGAATGTATTGATAACGTTTAAAACATTCGACACGTTCAAATGTTTACTCAATTTATACACACTAACAAAAAAAATGGAACTTGTCCATATG
The DNA here is from genome assembly GCF_015708825.2 of Lethenteron reissneri. Taxonomy (NCBI): domain Eukaryota; kingdom Metazoa; phylum Chordata; class Hyperoartia; order Petromyzontiformes; family Petromyzontidae; genus Lethenteron; species Lethenteron reissneri. The sequence goes on from NC_083815.1 coordinate 13,598,495, forward strand.
TAATAAAGGTCGTTGAGGCGACTTCTGGAATCCAGTATTTTATTCAACTTGCATTACAGCTTTCCTTCACACTGCTGACACGCAGCGTGAGAGGGATAGATAGAGAGAGAGATGCACTGCCACGTGGCAACCCGGAGCCCCGCTCATGCGTGGCCCCTTCCTCCGTTCGTTCCCGTTCTGACCCTGTGTCGTTCGTCTCCACCCCTATTTAATACCCGGATCATGTGGTACGGTTCCACCAATCCTGATTAGCCTCCATGGAATGTTCCAGACTCCCTGGTAGGCTCCCAGGACCACGCCCCTGAATCATCTCCCCATTGGCTGTGGCCAAAGCCAGCAGAACCAATCCTTTACTTACAGCTGTCACCTATCCATTACGTCAGGGCCACGCCCCTAGGCTTCCCCGCCATTGGCTATAGACCAGGACCGGCAGAGCCAATCATCATGACGAGTTGTGATACGTCAGTGAGCCGGATATATCCTCACATTACATCACCCCCCCCGGTGTAAAACGTCAGCCGTCTCGCCTGGGAAAAGGGGCAACAGGCCGAATCCCAATAGAATAAATCTTAGGGCGTCTACGACGCATTAACAAGGTAAGGGGGGAGTAGGCGTCAACGCGACAAGGAATTCAAAACATTTAACAACAGACATACATTAGGGCGCCCCTGTAGCGCAGTAACAACAGGGTGACAGACCGCAAGGCAATCAATATTAGCGAAACGGGAGAGATTTCGACCGCGTGCGCGACGCCGGACCCTCTCCTTCCTTCACGCATGGTTGCCTCGCCGTGGAGAAGAAGAAGAATGTTGCGTTTCCGTTGTATCTGGGACAGGTCCCATTGGAGGAGGGACGTCAGGGGTCTCGTTGTCCCTCAAAACATGTTCATCTGCGGGGGGAACAACACAGCCCCGCTGGGGATCAACGGGCGAGGCAAGTGGCACATTCGGCACGCCAGATCCCGGCAGGTCAACAAGTGGAGATGAGGGGCCAGCACGCAGGTCAACGTAGGGTTTGAGTCGCGACGAATGGACATACCAACGACGTTGGCCGTACTGGATGCGAACACTCTGGGGGTTCCGAATGTCCACCAGCCTCACAGGCCCCAGCCAAGGCCTGTGCAGTTTAGGGGACGTGCCAACTGGTACCTGAGGGCCATGGATGCATGCCAGATCGCCCACCGACCAGGGCATGTCAGTTCGCGATCGACGCGCATACTTCTCGTTCCTTGCCTGCGTACGGGCCGTCGCACATCTGGCGGCCTCTCGCGCCTCTATAACCCGTTTAAGCGAGTCCCGTACGTGATCAGGCAAGGAAGGGGACAGTTATTTACCCGCCGTACCCAGTTGCACATCAATCGGGGGTACATTCTCACGGCCATACATCAGGAAAAATGGCGAATATCCTGTGGACACGTGCGGAACAATGCGGTATGCTGCCAGGACGTCCGGTATGCGCAAGTCCCAATCGGTTTGTTTTTCACTTACTGTGTTACAAAGCATGGCAGTGAGCCGGATATATCCTCATATTACATATTGATGACGTTTTAAACATTCGACACGTTCAAATGTGTACTAAATTTATACACGCTAACAAAAAAAATGGAACTTGTCCATATGTGCTTTGGAGAATGTGGGCATCGATCCCACTACCTCTCGCATGCTAAGCAAGCGCTCTACCACTTGAGCTAATTCCCCGCTGGGCTGCCTTGGATGATATCTCGACATAGGCCATAGCACTTTTTGAAAAATATTTAGCAAAATAAGAACAAACTTCACCTTTAAATCTGCAATAAATTAAAACCGACCGAAGCGATATAGGAAGCCAGATCGCATAGACTGGCTTCGATCCATCGACCTGTGGGTAATGGACCCATCACGCTTCCGCTGTGCCACTCTACATCCTTGAAACTGGCTGTTATCGACGTCCATGTACCTGATAAGGTGCAGAAAATATATTTAAAAACTATCATTGTTTGCACAAATACCGGGTGAAGAAATTCATTTATAATATTTTGATTAACCTTGTAAATATATTGATAACGTTTTAAACATTCGACACGTTCAAATGTTTACTCAATTTATACACGCTAACAAAAAAAATGGAACTTGTCTATATGTGCTTTGGAGAATGTGGGCATCGATCCCACTACCTCTCGCATGCTAAGCGAGCGCTCTACCACTTGAGCTAATTCCCCGCTGGGCTGTTTTGGATGTTTATCTCGACTTTTTGGAAAATATTTAGACAAAAGAGGAAGAAAATTTATCTTAAAATCTGCGATGAATAAAAACCGACCTAAAAGATACAGGAAACCAGTTAGCATAGACTGGTTTGGATCCATTGACCTCTGGGTATAGGGTCCAGCACTCTTCCGCTTCACCACTCTGCTTTCATGAAAATGGCTATTATCGACGTCCATGTCCCTAATAAGGTGCAGAAAATATGTTGAAACATTATCATTGGTTGCATCAATACCGGGTTAAGAAATTCATTTATAATAATTTAATTGACCTTGTGAATATATTGATAATGTTTTAAGCATTCGACACGTTCATATGGTTTACTCAATTCATACTCGCTAACTAAAAAATGGAACTTGTCCATATGTGCTTTGGAGAAGGTGGGCATCGATCCCACTACCTCTCGCATGCTAAGCGAGCGCTCTACCACTTGAGCTAATTCCCCGCTGGGCTGTCTTGGATGATATCTCGACTTAGGCCATAGCACTTCTTGAAAAATATTTAGCAAAATAAGAACCAACCTAACCTTTAAATCAGCGATAAATTAAAACCGACCCAAGCGATACAGGAAGCCAGATCGCATAGACTGACGTCCATGTACCTGATAAGGTGCAGAAAATATATTTAAAAACTATCATTGTTTGCACAAATACCAGGTGAAGAAATTCATTTGTAATATTTTGATTAGACTTGTGAATATATTGATAACGTTTTAAACATTCGACACGTTCAAATGTTTACTCAATTTATACACGCTAACAAAAAAAATGGAACTTGTCCATATGTGCTTTGGAGAATGTGGGCATCGATCCCACTACCTCTCGCATGCTAAGCGAGCGCTCTACCACTTGAGCTAATTCCCCGCTGGGCTGTCTTGGATGTTTATCTCGACTTTTTGGAAAATATTTAGACAAAAGAAGAAGAAAATTTACCTTAAAATCTGCGATGAATAAAAACCGACCTAAAAGATACAGGAAAACAGTTAGCATAGACTGGTTTGGATCCATTGACCTCTGGGTAAAGGGTCCAGCACGCTACTTCTTCACCACTCTGCTTTCAGGAAATGGCTATTATGGACGTCCATGTCCCTGATAAGGTGCAGATAATATGTTGAAACATTATCACTGGTTGTTTCAATACCGGGTTAAGAAATTCATTTGTAATAATTTAATTGACCTTGTGAATATATTGATAATGTTTTAAGCATTCGACACGTTCATATGGTTTACTCAATTCATACTCGCTAACTAAAAAAATGGAACTTGTCCATATGTGCTTTGGAGAATGTGGGCATCGATCCCACTACCTCTCGCATGCTAAGCGAGCGCTCTACCACTTGAGCTAATTCCCCGCTGGGCTGTCTTGGATGATATCTCGACATAGGCCATAGCACTTCTTGAAAAATATTTAGCAAAATAAGAACAAACCTAACCTTTAAATCAGCGTTAAATTAAAACCGACCCAAGCGATACAGGAAGCCAGATCGCATAGACTGACGTCCATGTACCTGATAAGGTGCAGAAAATATACTTAAAAACTATCATTGTTTGCACAAATACCGGGTGAAGAAATTCATTTGTAATATTTTGATTAACCTTGTGAATATATTGATAACGTTTTAAACATTCGACACGTTCAAATGTTTACTCAATTTATACATGCTAACAAAAAAAATGGAACTTGTCCATATGTGCTTTGGAGAATGTGGGCATCGATCCCACTACCTCTCGCATGCTAAGCGAGCGCTCTACCACTTGAGCTAATTCCCCGCTGGGCTGTCTTGGATGATATCTCGACTTAGGCCATAGCACTTCTTGAAAAATATTTAGCAAAATAAGAACCAACCTAACCTTTAAATCAGCGATAAATTAAAACCGACCCAAGCGATACAGGAAGCCAGATCGCATAGACTGACGTCCATGTACCTGATAAGGTGCAGAAAATATATTTAAAAACTATCATTGTTTGCACAAATACCGGGTGAAGAAATTCATTTGTAATATTTTGATTAGACTTGTGAATATATTGATAACGTTTAAAACATTCGACACGTTCAAATGTTTACTCAATTTATACACGCTAACAAAAAAAATGGAACTTGTTCATATGCGTTTTGGAGAATGTGGGCATCGATCCCACTACCTCTTGCATGCTAAGCGAGCGCTCTACCACTTGAGCTAATTCCCCGCTGGGCTGTCTTGGATGTTTATCTCGACTTTTTGGAAAATATTTAGACAAAAGAAGAAGAAACTTTACCTTAAAATCTGCGATGAATAAAAACTGACCTAAGAGATACAGGAAACCAGTCAGCATAGACTGGTTTGGATCCATTGACCTCTGGGTAAAGGTTCCAGCACGCTTCCTCTTCACCACTCTGCTTTCAGGAAATGGCTATTATCGACGTCCATGTCCCTGATAAGGTGCAGAAAATATGTTGAAACATTATCATTGGTTGCATAAATACCGGGTTAAGAAATTCATTTATAATATTTTGATTAGACTTGTGAATTTATTGATAACGTTTTAAACATTCGACACATTCATACGATTTACTCAATTTATACACGCTAACAAAAAAAATGGAACTTGTTCATATGTGCTTTGGAGAATTTAGGCATCGATCCCACTACCTCTCGCATGCTAAGCGAGCGCTCTACCACTTGAGTTAATTCCCCGCCGGACTGTCGTGGATGATATCTCGACATAGGCCATAGCACTTTTTGAAAATTTTTCAGCAAAATAAGAACAAACTTCACATTTAAATCTGCGATAAATTAAAACCGACCTAAGCGATACAGGAAGCCAGCTCGCATAGACTGGCTTCGATCCATCGACCGGTGGGTAATGGACCAATGACGCTTCCTCTGTGCCACTCTGCTTTCTTGTAACTGGCTGTTATCGACGTCCATGTACCTGATAAGGTGCAGATAATATGTTAAAAAACTATAATTGTTTGCACAAATACCGGGTTAAGAAATTCATTTATAATATTTTGATTAGACTTGTGAATTTATTGATAACGTTTTAAACATTCGACACATTCATACGGTTTACTCAATTCATACACGCTAACAAAAAAATGGAACTTATTCATATGTGCTTTGGAGAATGTAGGCATCGATCCCACTACCTCTCGCATGCTAAGCGAGCGCTCTACCACTTGAGCTAATTCCCCGCCGGGCTGTCGTGGATGATATCTCGACATAGGCTATAGCACTTTTTGAAAAATATTTAGCAAAATAAGAACAAACTTAGCCTTTAAATCTGCGATAAATTAAAACCGACCTAAGCGATACAGGAAGCCAGCTCGCATAGAGTGGCTTTGATCCATCGACCTGTGGTTAATGGACCCATGGCGCTTCCGCTGTGCCAATCTGCTTTCGTGTAACTGGCTGTTATCGACGTCCATGTACCTGATAAGGTGCAGAAAATATATTAAAAAACTATCATTGTTTGCACAAATACCGGGTGAAGAAATTCATTTGTAATATTTTGATTAGACTTGTGAATATATTGATAACGTTTAAAACATTCGACACGTTCAAATGTTTACTCAATTTATACACGCTAACAAAAAAAATGGAACTTGTTCATATGTGTTTTGGAGAATGTGGGCATCGATCCCACTATCTCTCGCATGCTAAGCGAGCACTCTACCACTTGAGCTAATTCCCCGCTGGGCTGTCTTGGATGTTTATCTCGACTTTTTGGAAAATATTTAGACAAAAGAAGATGACACTTTACCTTAAAATCTGCGATGAATAAAAACCGACCTAAGAGAACAGGAAACCAGTTAGCATAGACTGGTTTGGATCCATTGACCTCTGGGTAACGGGTCCATTACGCTTCCGCTTCACCACTCTGCTTTCAGGAAATGGCTATTATCGACGTCCATGTCCCTGATAAGGTGCAGAAAATATCTTGAAACATTATCATTGGTTGCATCAATACCGGGTTAAGAAATTCATTTGTAAAAATGTAATTGACCTTGTGAATTTATTGATAACGTTTTAAACATTCGACACATTCATACGGTTTACTCAATTTATACACGCTAACAAAAAAAATGGAACTTGTTCAAATGTGCTTTGGAGAATGTAGGCATCGATCCCACTACCTCTCGCATGCTAAGCGAGCGCTCTACCACTTGAGCTAATTCCCCGCCGGACTGTCGTGGATGATATCTCGACATAGGCCATAGCACTTTTTGAAAAATTTTCAGCAAAATAAGAACAAACTTCACATTTAAATCTGCGATAAATTAAAACCGACCTAAGCGATACAGGAAGCCAGCTCGCATAGACTGGCTTCGATCCATCGACCGGTGGGTAATGGACCAATGACGCTTCCTCTGTGCCACTCTGCTTTCTTGTAACTGGCTGTTATCGACGTCCATGTACCTGATAAGGTGCAGATAATATGTTAAAAAACTATAATTGTTTGCACAAATACCGGGTTAAGAAATTCATTCATAATATTTTGATTAGACTTGTGAATTTATTGATAACGTTTTAAACATTCGACACATTCATACGGTTTACTCAATTCATACACGCTAACAAAAAAAATGGAACTTATTCATATGTGCTTTGGAGAATGTAGGCATCGATCCCACTACCTCTCGCATGCTAAGCGAGCGCTCTACCACTTGATCTAATTCCCCGCCGGGCTGTCGTGGATGATATCTCGACATAGGCTATAGCACTTTTTGAAAAATATTTAGCAAAATAAGAACAAACTTAGCCTTTAAATCTGCGATAAATTAAAACCGACCTAAGCGATACAGGAAGCCAGCTCGCATAGCGTGGCTTTGATCCATCGACCTGTGGTTAATGGACCCATGGCGCTTCCGCTGTGCCACTCTGCTTTCGTGTAACTGGCTGTTATCGACGTCCATGTACCTGATAAGGTGCAGAAAATATATTAAAAAACTATCATTGTTTGCACAAATACCGGGTGAAGAAATTCATTTGTAATATTTTGATTAGACTTGTGAATATATTGATAACGTTTAAAACATTCGACACGTTCAAATGTTTACTCAATTTATACACGCTAACAAAAAAAATGGAACTTGTTCATATGTGTTTTGGAGAATGTGGGCATCGATCCCACTATCTCTCGCATGCTAAGCGAGCACTCTACCACTTGAGCTAATTCCCCGCTGGGCTGTCTTGGATGTTTATCTCGACTTTTTGGAAAATATTTAGACAAAAGAAGATGAAACTTTACCTTAAAATCTGCGATGAATAAAAACCGACCTAAGAGAACAGGAAACCAGTTAGCATAGACTGGTTTGGATCCATTGACCTCTGGGTAACGGGTCCATTACGCTTCCGCTTCACCACTCTGCTTTCAGGAAATGGCTATTATCGACGTCCATGTCCCTGATAAGGTGTAGAAAATATCTTGAAACATTATCATTGGTTGCATCAATACCGGGTTAAGAAATTCATTTGTAAAAATTTAATTGACCTTGTGAATTTATTGATAACGTTTTAAACATTCGACACATTCATACGGTTTACTCAATTTATACACGCTAACAAAAAAAATGGAACTTGTTCAAATGTGCTTTGGAGAATGTAGGCATCGATCCCACTACCTCTCGCATGCTAAGCGAGCGCTCTACTACTTGAGCTAATTCCCTGCTGGGCTGTCGTGGATGATATCTCGACATAGGCCATAGCACTTTTTGAAAAATACTTAGCAAAATAAGAACAAACTTCACATTTAAATCTGCGATAAATTAAAACCGACCTAAGCGATACAGGAAGCCAGCTCGCATAGACTGGCTTCGATCCATCGACCTGTGGGTAATGGACCCATGACGCTTCCGCTGTGCCACTCTGCTTTCTTGTAACTGGCTGTTATCGACGTCCATGTACCTGATAAGGTGCAGAAAATATGTTAAAAAACTATCATTGTTTGCACAAATACCGGGTTAAGAAATTCATTTGTAATAATTTAATTGACCTTGTGAATTTATTGATAACGTTTTAAACATTCGACACATTCATATGTTTACTCAATTTATACACGCTAACAAACAAAAATGGAACTTGCCCATATGTGTTTTGGAGAATGTGGGCATCGATCCCACTACCTCTCGCATGCTAAGCGAGCGCTCTACCACTTGAGCTAATTCCCCGCTGGGCTGTCTTGGATGATATCTCGACATAGGCCATAGCACTTTTTGAAATATTTAGCAAATTAAGAACCAACTAAACCTTTCAATCTGCGATAAATTAAAACCGACCTTAGCGATACAGGAAGCCAGCTCGCATAGACTGGCTTTGATCCATCGACCTGTGGGTCATGGACCCATCACGCTTCCGCTGTGCCACTCTGCGTTTTTGTAAATGGCTGTTATCGACGTCCATGTACCTGATGAGGTGCAGAAAATATATTTTAAAATTACCATTGTTTGCATCAATACCGGGTTAAGAAATTCATTTGTAATAATTTATTGACCTTGTGAATATATTGATAACGTTTTAAGCATTCCACACGTTCATATGTTTACTCAATTTATCCAAGCCAACAAAAAAAGGAACTTGTCCATATGTGTTTTGGAGAATGTGGGCATCGATCCCACTACCTCTCGCATGCTACGCGAGCGCTCTACCACTTGAACTAATTCCCCGCTGGGCTGTCTTGGATGATATCTCGACTTAGGCCATAGCACTTCTTGAAAAATATTTAGCAAAATAAGAACCAACCTAACCTTTAAATCAGCGATAAATTAAAACCGACCCAAGCGATACAGGAAGCCAGATCGCATAGACTGACGTCCATGTACCTGATAAGGTGCAGAAAATATATTTAAAAACTATCATTGTTTGCACAAATACCAGGTGAAGAAATTCATTTGTAATATTTTGATTAGACTTGTGAATATATTGATGACGTTTTAAACATTCGACACGTTCAAATGTTTACTCAATTTATACATGCTAACAAAAAAAATGGAACTTGTCCATATGTGCTTTGGAGAATGTGGGCATCGATCCCACTACCTCTCGCATGCTAAGCGAGCGCTCTACCACTTGAGCTAATTCCCCGCTGGGCTGTCTTGGATGTTTATCTCGACTTTTTAGAAAATATTTAGACAAAAGAAGAAGAAAATGTACCTTAAAATCTGCGATGAATAAAAACCGACCAAAAAGATACAGGAAACCAGTTAGCATAGACTGGTTTGGATCCATTGACCTCTGGTTAAAGGGTCCAGCACGCTTCCGCTTCACCACTTTGTTTTCATAAAATGGCTATCATCGACGTCCATGTCCCTGATAAGGTGCAGAAAATATGTTGAAACATTATCATTGGTTGCATCAATACCGGGTTAAGAAATTCATTTGTAATAATTTAATTGACCTTGTGAATTTATTGATAACGTTTTAAACATTCGACACGTTCAAATGTTTACTCAATTTATACACGCTAACAAAAAAAAATGGAACTTGTCCATATGTGCTTTGGAGAATGTGGGTATCGATCCCACTACCTCTCGCATGCTAAGCGAGTGCTCTACCACTTGAGCTAATTCCCCGCTGGGCTGTCTTGGATGTTTATCTCGACTTTTTGGAAAATATTTAGACAAAAGAAGAAGAAAATTTACCTTAAAATCTGCGATGAATAAAAACCGACCTAAAAGATACAGGAAACCAGTTAGCATGTTCTGGTTTGGATCCATTGACCTCTGGGTAAAGGGTCCAGCACGCTTCCGCTTCACCACTCTGCTTTCAGGAAATGGCTATTATGGACGTCCATGTCCCTGATAAGGTGCAGATAATATGTTGAAACATTATCACTGGTTGCATCAATACCGGGTTAAGAAATTCATTTATAATAATTTAATTGACCTTGTGAATATATTGATAATGTTTTAAGCATTCGACACGTTCATATGGTTTACTCAATTCATACTCGCTAACTAATAAAATGGAACTTGTCCATATGTGCTTTGGAGAATGTGGGCATCGATCCCACTACCTCTCGCATGCTAAGCGAGCGCTCTACCACTTGAGCTAATTCCCCGCTGGGCTGTCTTGGATGTTTATCTCGACTTTTTGGAAAATATTTAGGCAAAAGAAGAAGAAACTTTACCTTAAAATCGGCGATGAATAAAACCCGACCTAAAAGATACAGGAAACCAGTTAGCATCGACTGGTTTGGATCCATTGACCTCTGGGTAAAGGGTCCAGCACGCTTCCGCTTCACCACTCTGCTTTCAGGAAATGGCTATTATCGTCGTCCATGTCCCTGATAAGGTGCAGAAAATATGTTGAAACATTATCACTGGTTGCATCAATACCGGGTTAAGAAATTCATTTGTAATAATTTAATTGACCTTGTGAATATATTGATAACGTTTTAAACATTCGACTCGTTCATATGGTTTACTCAATTTATACACGCTAACAAAAGAAATGTAACTTGTTCATATGTGCTTTGGAGAATGTAAGAATCGATCCCACTGCCTCTCGCATGCTAAGCGAGCGCTCTACCACTTGAGCTAATTCCCTACTGGGCTGTCGTGGATGATATCTCGACATAGGCCATAGCACTTTTTGAAAAATATTTAGCAAAATAAGAACAAACTTCACCTTTAAATCTGCGATAAATGAAAACCGCCATAAGCGATATAGGAAGCCAGCTCGCATAGACTGGCTTCGATCCATCGACCTGTGGGTAATGGACTCATGACGCTTCCGCTGTGCCACTCTGCTTTCTTGTAACTGGCTGTTATCGACGTCCATGTACCTGATAAGGTGCAGAAAATATATTAAAAAACTATCATTGTTTGCACAAATACCGGGTGAAGAAATTCATTTGTAATATTTTGATTAGACTTGTGAATATATTGATAACGTTTAAAACATTCGACACGTTCAAATGTTTACTCAATTTATACACGCTAACAAAAAAAATGGAACTTGTTCATATGCGTTTTGGAGAATGTGGGCATCGATCCCACTACCTCTTGCATGCTAAGCGAGCGCTCTACCACTTGAGCTAATTCCCCGCTGGGCTGTCTTGGATGTTTATCTCGACTTTTTGGAAAATATTTAGACAAAAGAAGAAGAAACTTTACCTTAAAATCTGCGATGAATAAAAACTGACCTAAGAGATACAGGAAACCAGTCAGCATAGACTGGTTTGGATCCATTGACCTCTGGGTAAAGGTTCCAGCACGCTTCCTCTTCACCACTCTGCTTTCAGGAAATGGCTATTATCGACGTCCATGTCCCTGATAAGGTGCAGAAAATATGTTGAAACATTATCATTGGTTGCATAAATACCGGGTTAAGAAATTCATTTATAATATTTTGATTAGACTTGTGAATTTATTGATAACGTTTTAAACATTCGACACATTCATACGGTTTACTCAATTCATACACGCTAACAAAAAAATGGAACTTATTCATATGTGCTTTGGAGAATGTAGGTGTAGTGACAGAACGGTCACTACTGTGTTGGCCCGTACGAGGGCTGGGGGCCCCAAGGGGGTGCCTGGGGGGTCACGTGCTGGAGGGATCCGGACCTTCCCAGAGGTGGGGGAAGTGAGGCGTGGCCTGGGAAGTGAGGCGTGGCCTGGGAAGGGAGGCGTGGCCTGGGCGGAGCCGGCCACGCCAGAGAGACGAGATATAAGGGTGGTGTGAAGGCAGAGCAGGGCTGTTCCTGAGAAGAATGAAGACACCTCGTGAAGATGCCAGAAGAGAGGACCTACAGTGAGCGGACTGCCAGCAGCCACCTGGCTGGGTCACGCTGGAGCGGCTAAAATACAATGGTGTGTTAGCTAGTGTAGGTCGGTGGTCACCACCCTATGTGTAGAGTAAGAGTAACCGTTGAGTAAACGTTGTGTTAATTAATAAATGAGTGTTGCCTCCCAAGAAGTGTGTGCGCCTAAATTGAACCCATTACATTTGGTGTCAGAAGTTGTGGAAAAATAAATATTGCTAGGTGTTATCCTAGGGAAGTAAAATGGGCACACGAAAAACAAATACAAAACTCATCTGGACGTCTTCGTACGACGGGGATGGTGTGACGACCGTCCTTCGGACAGCCCCGGGGATTGCAGCCCCGGTGACAGAGAGAGAGAGAGATGGCGCTGCACGCGGAGCGGCGGGACTTGCATCGCACTGCTGCTTCGCCGCCATCGGGAACGGAGCGACGGAGCCGCGGCGAGAGGACACCATCGTCGCTGCGGTGGCTGGCGGGGGAGGCCCGGGCATGCGGGCCACGCGGTGGGCCCGCCATTTCGGCGGCTGGTCGGGGCGCTGTTCCCGCCAAAACGCCGTTCCCGCCATTTCGGCGGCTGGTCGGGGCGCGGTTCCCGCCAAAACGCCGTTCCCGCCATTTCGGCGGCTGGTCGGGGCGCTGTTCCCGCCAAAACACCGCTCCTGCTGCCGAAATGCCGCTCCCGCCGACATCAACGCCTGCAGAGGGGGAGTTCCAGCCTTCTGCTCGAGCGCGAGAGGTGGATGGGTTCGCAAGAGCAGGCCGTGTTCACCATCAAAGATTCTTCGGGCCGTTCCAGTGCTCCACCTTGCCGCCCTCCGCTATTCACAGTTTGCCAGGCGAGTTGTGACTTGACAAGCACCCGGCCCCAATAAAAATAATAATAATAACTTCACCCATCTTGCGTGTGCCGGGTTGCGATCGCGAGTTTTTTTTTTACTCGCTGGGTTGCGGAACGTGTTCGTCCGGTTGTGTGCGTGAGAAATTGACGCGGCAACCAGTGTTTGTTGTTAATTACGGCGTCGAGATCGGTATCTTCTGGGGGTAGTTAATGATTAATTCGTTGTTGGTGTCCCGAGCTCCGTTGATATCTTGTATGTTGCCGTGTTAATGACTCGTGTTGTTACATCGTTGTGTTGCGAAATCGCCATTGTTATTGTGTATACTGTATGGAGTTTCGCTCGTGATTGTCACTTGCAACTGTCAGAAACTTTGATCGTCATTGTTAACAGTGTATGGAATGTTGGGTACTTGCTTGTGATTATTTACTATGTACGGATTGTCTGGAGTATTGATTGTGTGTGTTGCCATGTGGGGACTGGATGGTGCATTGTGCCAAATGATTGACTGTACGAACTTCGTATACTTCATATACTGTATTAATCAATTCGGCGATTCTTGGGGTTTGTGTACAGTTTTTTTCTCTCAAAATTCGAATGCCCTGAGTCCCATGGTTAATGTTGAAGGGGATTTTGAAGTGACAGGTTCGGTTTGTTTCAAACTCACTGGTTGGTTCCTGTCCGTTGTTGCACAGATGATGTCTTTTGTGCGGGAATGCTCCTTGTGTTCTACATGGATCGGGGGTGCGTTTTCGTTAATTGCCGTCAAATTGCATTGCTCTCTCCACTCGGTTGGTACAGCTGCATTGCTGC
>NC_083815.1:13619926-13632278 GCF_015708825.2 Lethenteron reissneri
TACACATCTTCCGGCCTCATAACAGTCTGCGCATTTTTGCGCGCGTCCTTGCAGCGGGCCCCTCACACGGGGTAACCCCGGGTGGCGGACCGTCAGGTGGCAATTGTCCGTCCCGGAGTGAGTCCTCATCCGATGCCGCGCGACCGTCGGTATCCCCAGGAGGGGTGGTCGGGCGTGAGCCCGTCAGTCCTGATGCACCTGGAGGTGGCACGGCCGGCAAGGCATTAGGTGAGAACGACGGAGACGGACCCAATGAGTCGGTCGACCCCCCACACGTTTGGCCACGCATGTGTGAAGTGGGTTTGTGTACCGCAACGAAGGGTTTTAACCTAGAGGGGTGCACGAACCATCGCCGCTTCCCCCATTTAATGCGCACGCACTGTGGTCGCAAAACTTCGACCACCTCCACAGGGCCCCGCCACGGCCGCACCAGCTTAGAGGAGGTAGCCAGTGGCACTTGGGGACAGTGCAGCCATGCCTTGTCCCCCGGCTTCCACTGTATCATGTGCGCCCGACCCAGCCTGAGGCGCTCATTCGCCTTTTGACGGAGGTCCGAGTTTAGCATTGCAGCATCCCGCGCCTCTGTTAATTTGGCCAGATTAAATTTGACGTGGTCAGCCAATTTAGTTTTCCCTTGCGGCTCGGGGATCTGCAGCTGGGCGCGAACAGGCGGGTCGGGTTCGCGACCGTACATGAGGTAAAAGGGGGAAAATCCCGTAGCTGCATGGGGTGCCATCCGGTATGCCGCCAAGACCCCTTGAATATGCAGGTCCCAGTCAGTCTGTGAGTCTGAGACCTGCTGTGACATCATTGACGTAATGGTGCGATGCAGGCGCTCAACCATCCCGTCAGTTTGCGGGTGATACGGGGAGGTACGAATTTTCTTCGTGCCTAGGAGGTCACAGACTTGTTTGAGTAATTTACCAGAAAAATTTCTGCCCTGGTCGGTCAGCAGCCGCTCCGGAGCACCTTTGTCCAGGACGTATCCCTGAACAAAGGCCTCCACGATGGCTGCTGCCGACTGGTTGGCCAGGGGCCAGGCCATAGGCCAGCGTGTAAAATACTCGACACCAGTCAACAAATACCTATTGCCCCTGGGGGTGGCGGGAAATGGGCCCAAAATGTCCAGCGCGACAAGCTCATTTATTCTGGACACTTTGATCGATTGCAAGGGCGGGTTAGACTCCCGCGCCGGCGGTTTCCGTTGCGCACACCGAGGGCATGATCCCAATAGATCCCCAACATCCCTCGTCATGCCAGGCCAAAAAAAATCAAGTTGTAGCAGTGCAAGAGTCTTTTGGGTCCCCAGGTGTAATAGGCGCTCATGCGCGGCCCACACCACCTTGCCTCGCAACCCAGAAGGGACCACCAGCCGATGTCGCTGGGATTTGCCGTCCCAATGCATCAGCAGACCTTGCACCATTTCCCATGCATCCGAATCACCCTTCACACGCCCAGCACCCCCGACGCGACGACGCCACCCGAGGAGGGAGGTATCCTCCATTTGGAGGCGCCCCCATTCAGTGACGGGCAACCCCAACAGGGAATCTCTTCCCTGTTGTTCGATCGAATTAGTAACCAATGGTTCGTCATCGTCGGTGGCTGCCAAGATCGGAACCGATGCGTCCCCTGAAGGCCTGCAATGTCCCGACCCCAGGAGGCATGCACATTCGGAGGTGGTTGGCATGCGCGACAGAGCGTCCGCATTCGTATGGCGAACGCCTTTACGGTAGGTGGTTTCAAAATCAAAGTCCTGGAGAACCTCCAACCATCGAGACAACTGTCCCGATGGTTGTTGAACTCGCAGGGCATACTGTAGTGCCGCATGATCTGTGCGGACGGTGAAATGCCGACCGTACAGATATGGGCGATACTGTTGGATGAAATAGACAATTGCCAACAGTTTCCTACGGGTGACACAATATCTTTGCTCCGCAGGAGACAACACCCGACTACCGTACGCGACCACCCGTTCCACGCCATCAACCACCTGGGAAAGCACACCCCCAATACCCGTGTTGCTCGCATCGGTGTCGAGCAAAAAGGGCTTAGAAAAATCTGGGTAAATCAAGGGAGGGGCTTTTACCAGGGCGTCCCGAAGGGAGCAGAAAGCAGCCTCCTCCTCTTGACCCCAGTGGAACCGAACCCCTTTAGATGTTAAAGCGTGCAGGGGTTTTGCAATTGTCGCAAAATCAGCGACGAACCGTCGGTAATACGACGCGAACCCAATGAAACTCCTGACCTCTCCCACCGAGGTGGGAGTCGGCCAGGAGCTGACACACTGCGTTTTGGCGGGATCGGTAGCAATACCTGAGCGTCCCACGATGTGCCCCAAATAACGCACCGAATCGCGCAACAAATGGCATTTTTGGGGCTTGAATTTCAAATTAGCAGCCCGCATCTTTAGGAAAACCGCCCGCAACCTCTGGAGATGTTCGTCAAAAGTTTTACTAAAGACGATAACGTCATCCAAATAAATGAGGCACGACTCCCATTGCAATCCAGCCAAAACCAATTCCATCAAACGCTGGAAAGTTGCCGGCGCTGAGTGTAAGCCCATCGGCAACCGGTTGAATTGGAACAGGCCATGCGGTGTACGGAAAGCAGTTTTAGGCTTTGAATCATGGCACCGGCGTTGCGTGAGCAAGCACGGTCCCCTGTGGGACCACCACCGTCTGCGAGCCCACATTGAGGACCGCGATGAAGGGTTCACCGTCCCCTCTTACTATGGTCTGGGCCGGAAGTAAATGAGGTCCACTAACCCCGGCCCTAGACGGCCCCAGCAGAACCCCTTGGGCCCCAACACCCTTAGCGAAGGGCCGCCGAAGTTTCAAGGGAATCAACATTTGCGCCCCCGGAGGTACGCGCACCGTTCTCTCTACGAATGCCGGCACCGTCGCGAACGCCGTCCGAGTCGTAACAGGCGATGGCAGAAACGCCATGCGTCTGCCCGACGGGAGCTCAATACATCCCTGGTCGATCAATATCCTAATCGGCATTTTGGCCAGGAAGTCCGTCCCCAGCAGGCACGGAACCGCCAGCGAGGAGGAAACAAAAATCGGCCCAGACAATTTAATATCCCCAATACAAATTTGGGCACGAATTTGTCCGATGATGCCAAGTGAGCCCCCGTTAGCCGCATAGAATGGTACGTTAACAGGCATCAAAGGACGACTCCGGACAGGGAGAATATTGTAAATCAACTCCGAAATAATGGTCGCCGATGCTCCCGTATCGACCAGGATGCGCACTTCAACCCCGTCGATGTGCCCCACAACGGCCGACGACCCCGACGATGCGGCTACCACACGATCGGCCAGCACGGACCACTGGCCGGGTTCGATATGAGTACCCGGGGTGGTGCGTGATGGTGCGATGGTGCGCAATATCGGCCCCCCTCTCGTTGCGGTGTTTGAGTGCGTGACGGGTGTGTGCGTGGGCCAAACATGTGGGGTGCTGCGACTCGCCGGGTTATGATGGTGGAGCTTGTGATGAGGCCCGTCGTCCCGTTGAGGTGTCGTCCCGCGCTGTCGAGGAGCGCGGCACCCCGAGGCGACGTGGCCCCGGACGCCGCAGTTGAAACACCGCGGGAGCGCCGTTGGAGGAGACGGATGGTTGAAACGGCCCGGCCCGTCCCGGCCCGACCGTGCTCCTGTCGCCTGTTGCGGTTGGTGGTCGACGGCGTAGAGCTCCTCCGTCGGAATGGTGGCTGCAGCCACCGCACGCCCCGCCGATGCCCTGCTGGTTTTCCGCCGCAGTGACAGGAGGTTGGCGTGGAGGAGCCGCGCCGCCTGGAGCGATGTCATCTCCTCGTCCTCCCGGGCGACGACCGCGATGTCAAGGTCGTCTGCCAGGAGGAGGATCTTCTCCGTGACCATCGCGTCCACACCGTCGTCGTCCATACGAGGGAAGGCCGACTTAGCCATCGCCAGGAGGCTCGTCCGATATGCTAGGGGCGACTCCTTCTCACCCCGCTTGCGGTCGTAAAATTGCTGTCGGCATTCAGCCGATGGTCCATAGACCCCACCCAGCAGCTGTAGTGCCATCGGTAACGTAGACCGCTTCTCTCTCGGCGCCGATGTGAGGGCGGCGAGCGCGTCGTCGTCGAGGAGCGCCGGCAGCGCGCAGAGAGCCTCCTCATCGGACCATTTCGCCATCTCCTGATGGGCGAGGAAACGTCGGCGAAAACCGGCCCAGTCCCCCTCCGCGCCGATGAACTCCTTCAGCGGGGGCAGTCTCTGATGAAGCGCAGCGGTCGTTGTGGACTCCCGCAGGCTGATGTCACCACCACTCGGCTGTGCGTCGGTGCGAACGGCCGATGGGATCGCCTGTCGCGCTTGTGATGACGTTGCAGCTTCAGCGACGGCGATGTCGGAGCGGATGTCTAGGCTGGCCACGCCCCGAACAGCTGTAGCGTCGATGGTGGGAATTTCAAATTCGGACTGCTCCGAAATGGCGGGAAGGCGCCCTGGTCGTTGGCTCGCCTCGCCCCGTGTTGGATCACCGGCCCCTAGTCGCGTGATGGTCTCCAGCGTGGCGGCAGCGGCATACAGCAGCTCCGCCAGCCTCCCGTGAGCCAGCCGTAACGCGTCTGGCTGCGGCCCCTCTTCATTTCGATGCCCCGGTAAGGAGGCGTCAGGCCCCGGCTGCACCTTGTCTTGTGGAGCCGTCTCGGGCTCGACGATCTCGGCAGTGTCTTCCTCCTGCGGTACTTTGGCCCGCGCTGTTTTCCGCGTGTCCATGTTCGAATTACTTCTGACACCAGTTGAAGTACCGGTGAAGACGCTTGACGCCGAGGTTGAGGCACACGTATATTTATTTCACAATACGACAGTGGGCATATACACACTCGAGGGGGTATCGGCCCCCTCACCCGTATAACTCGGGATACACCCCTAGCTAACTCTGTCCTAGCCCCGAATCCTCCACTAATGGGCTAGGGTAGGCTAACTGGCCCGACACTGGTAAGTCGGGCCCGGTACCCGGAGTTCCAGACCAGCTCTTACAAGAGCACCGGCTCTGGCTTTCGGGACCACGCCGCTGGCTCAGTCCTGTCCGGCCCTGAAAAGGACATCGAACTAGGGGAGTCCAGGGCTCTATCTAAGACGTCTTCAGTCTTCTTCCCTTAGCTTAAACATAACTGACTCGAGCCCTTTGAACATCCCCTTTGATACCCAACCCCTCCCCGAGGGGTGGGGCCCCGGGGGATCATAACGTTCGAACCAGCCCCCCCCAGGGTGTCTGGCTCGGACGTCGTAGAGGGCACCTCCTCGTGCACTTACGTAGCCCCGCCCACTGTGTTTGTTTTCCATAGGCTGCCATGCATAACGGGCCCTCTCTTTAACACCCCTACACATCAATAGAGGGTTAAGAAATTCATTTGTAATCTTTTGACTGACCTTGTGAATATATTGATAACTTTTTCAACATTCGATAAGTTGATTTGTTGCCTCTATTTCTACATGCTAATATCAAGGCACGCATTACCCATTTGTGCTTTGGAGAATGTGGGTATCAATCTCACTACTTCTCACATGCTAAAAGCGCGCTTTACCACTGGATCGAATCCCACGCCGGGTTGTTTTGTGTGTTTATCGCGACAAATGCCATAGCACTTTTTAAATCCTTTATATTAAGTTCACTTGCTTGCTTGCTTACGACCATGCAAATCTTTCGGTCGTTTTTTAACCCACTTCCCGTGATCCAATCGAGCTGACATTTTGCACACAGACTCGTTGTGCGTGACAATGTGTTTTGGTGAAAAAAAATTCCAAAAGTTTTACACTTTTTAGGAAAAAATAAATTATATTTAATTACCAATTGCTTAATGGTGGCAGCCATTCATCTGACCCATAGGTGGCAGCCATCTCAAGCCAGAGGACGAGAGGACTCTAGCCGCCACGCATATAAAGGATTTATAGTGAAAAATTTGGTTTTTACGGGTTAATTTTTTTATAAATGTCTATGCAAAGCCACAGCAAACTTTACCTGTAGATCTGCGATAACTAAAACCGAGCTAAGAGTGATGAAAAAAATTGTTAGCAGAGGATGGTTTCGATCCATCGACCTCTGGGTTATGGGCCCAGCACGCTTCCGCTGCGCCACTCTGCTTTCATGGAAATGGGTTTTATCGACGTCTATGTAACTGATAAGCAGCCGAAAAGATATTGAAAAATATTCTTTATTGTTTGCATCAATAGAGGGTTAAGAAATTCATTTGTAATCTTTTGACTGACCTTGTGAATATATTGATAACTTTTTCAACATTCGATAAGTTGATTTGTTGCCTCTATTTCTACATGCTAATATCAAGGCACGCATTACTCATTTGTGCTTTGGAGAATGTGGGTATCAATCTCACTACTTCTCACATGCTAAAAGCGCGCTTTACCACTGGATCGAATCCCACACCGGGTTGTTTTGTGTGTTTATCGCGACAAATGCCATAGCACTTTTTAAATCCTTTATATTAAGTTCACTTGCTTGCTTGCTTACGACCATGCAAATCTTTCGGTCGTTTTTTAACCCACTTCCCGTGATCCAATCGAGCTGACATTTTGCACACAGATTCGTTGTGCGTGACAATGTGTTTTGGTGAAAGAAAATTCCAAAAGTTTTACACTTTTTAGGAAAAAATAAATTATATTTAATTACCAATTGCTTAATGGTGGCAGCCATTCATCTGACCCATAGGTGGCAGCCATCTCAAGCCAGAGGACGAGAGGACTCTAGCCGCCACGCATATAAAGGATTTATAGTGAAAATTTTGGTTTTTACGGGTTAATTTTTTTTATAAATGTCTATGCAAAGCCACAGCAAACTTTACCTGTAGATCTGCGATAACTAAAACCTAGCTAAGAGTGATGAAAAAAATTGTTAGCAGAGGATGGTTTCGATCCATCGACCTCTGGGTTATGGGCCCAGCACGCTTCCGCTGCGCCACTCTGCTTTCATGGAAATGGGTTTTATCGACGTCTATGTAACTGATAAGCAGCCGAAAAGATATTGAAAAATATTCTTTATTGTTTGCATCAATAGAGGGTTAAGAAATTCATTTGTAATCTTTTGACTGACCTTGTGAATATATTGATAACTTTTTCAACATTCGATAAGTTGATTTGTTGCCTCTATTTCTACATGCTAATATCAAGGCACGCATTACCCATTTGTGCTTTGGAGAATGTGGGTATCAATCTCACTACTTCTCACATGCTAAAAGCGCGCTTTACCACTGGATCGAATCCCACGCCGGGTTGTTTTGTGTGTTTATCGCGACAAATGCCATAGCACTTTTTAAATCCTTTATATTAAGTTCACTTGCTTGCTTGCTTACGACCATGCAAATCTTTCGGTCGTTTTTTAACCCACTTCCCGTGATCCAATCGAGCTGACATTTTGCACACAGACTCGTTGTGCGTGACAATGTGTTTTGGTGAAACAAAATTCCAAAAGTTTTACACTTTTTAGGAAAAAATAAATTATATTTAATTACCAATTGCTTAATGGTGGCAGCCATTCATCTGACCCATAGGTGGCAGCCATCTCAAGCCAGAGGACGAGAGGACTCTAGCCGCCACGCATATAAAGGATTTATAGTGAAAATTTTGGTTTTTACGGGTTAATTTTTTTTAATAAATGTCTATGCAAAGCCACAGCAAACTTTACCTGTAGATCTGCGATAACTAAAACCTAGCTAAGAGTGATGAAAAAAATTGTTAGCAGAGGATGGTTTCGATCCATCGACCTCTGGGTTATGGGCCCAGCACGCTTCCGCTGCGCCACTCTGCTTTTATGGAAATGGGTTTTATCGACGTCTATGTAACTGATAAGCAGCTGAAAAGATATGGAAAAATATTCTTTATTGTTTGCATCAATAGAGGGTTAAGAAATTTATTTGTAATCTTTTGTTTGACCTTGTGAATATATTGTTAACTTTTTAAACATTCGATGAGTTGATTTGTTGCCTCATTTCTTACATGCTAATAAAAAAGTCACTTATTACCCATTTGTGCTTTGGAAAATGTGGGGATCAATCTCACTACTTTTCACATGCTGACTGGATCTAATCCCACGCCGGGTTATTTTGTGTGTTTATCGCGACAAATGCCATAGCACTTTTTAAATCCTTTATATTAAGTTCACTTGCTTGCTTGCTTACGACCATGCAAATATTTCGGTCGTTTTTTAACCCACTTCCCGTGATCCAATCGAGCTGACATTTTGCACACAGACTCGTTGTGCGTGACAATGTGTTTTGGTGAAAGAAAATTCCAAAAGTTTTACACTTTTTAGGAAAAAATAAATTATATTTAATTACCAATTGCTTAATGGTGGCAGCC
Organism: Lethenteron reissneri; assembly: GCF_015708825.2. Taxonomy (NCBI): domain Eukaryota; kingdom Metazoa; phylum Chordata; class Hyperoartia; order Petromyzontiformes; family Petromyzontidae; genus Lethenteron; species Lethenteron reissneri. The sequence goes on from NC_083815.1 coordinate 13,628,266, forward strand.
ATTCATCTGACCCATAGGTGGCAGCCATCTCAAGCCAGAGGACGAGAGGACTCTAGCCGCCACGCATATAAAGGATTTATAGTGAAAATTTTGGTTTTTACGGGTTAATTTTTTTTATAAATGTCTATGCAAAGCCACAGCAAACTTTACCTGTAGATCTGCGATAACTGAAACCGAGCTAAGAGTGATGAAAAAATTGTTAGCAGAGGATGGTTTCGATCCATCGACCTCTGGGTTATGGGCCCAGCACGCTTCCGCTGCGCCACTCTGCTTTCATGGAAATGGGTTTTATCGACGTCTATGTAACTGATAAGCAGCCGAAAAGATATGGAAAAATATTCTTTATTGTTTGCATCAATAGAGGGTTAAGAAATTCATTTGTAATCTTTTTACTGACCTTGTGAATATATTGATAACTTTTTCAACATTCGATAAGTTGATTTGTTGCCTCTATTTCTACATGCTAATATCAAGGCACGCATTACCCATTTGTGCTTTGGAGAATGTGGGTATCAATCTCACTACTTCTCACATGCTAAAAGCGCGCTTTACCACTGGATCGAATCCCACACCGGGTTGTTTTGTGTGTTTATCGCGACAAATGCCATAGCACTTTTTAAATCCTTTATATTAAGTTCACTTGCTTGCTTGCTTACGACCATGCAAATCTTTCGGTCGTTTTTTAACCCACTTCCCGTGATCCAATCGAGCTGACATTTTGCACACAGACTCGTTGTGCGTGACAATGTGTTTTGGTGAAAAAAAATTCCAAAAGTTTTACACTTTTTAGGAAAAAATAAATTATATTTAATTACCAATTGCTTAATGGTGGCAGCCATTCATCTGACCCATAGGTGGCAGCCATCTCAAGCCAGAGGACGAGAGGACTCTAGCCGCCACGCATATAAAGGATTTATAGTGAAAATTTTGGTTTTTACGGGTTAATTTTTTTTATAAATGTCTATGCAAAGCCACAGCAAACTTTACCTGTAGATCTGCGATAACTAAAACCTAGCTAAGAGTGATGAAAAAAATTGTTAGCAGAGGATGGTTTCGATCCATCGACCTCTGGGTTATGGGCCCAGCACGCTTCCGCTGCACAACTCTGCTTTTAGGGAAATGGGTTTTATCGACGTCTATGTAACTGATAAGCAGCTGAAAAGATATGGAAAAATATTCTTTATTGTTGGCATCAATAGAGGGTTAAGAAATTCATTTGTAATCTTTTTACTGACCTTGTCAATATATTGATAACTTTTTCAACATTCGATAAGTTGATTTGTTGCCTCTATTTCTACATGCTAATATCAAGGCACGAATTACTCATTTGTGCTTTGGAGAATGTGGGTATCAATCTCACTACTTCTCACATGCTAAAAGCGCGCTTTACCACTGGATCGAATCCCACACCGGGTTGTTTTGTGTTTTTATCGCGACAAATACCATAGCACTTTTTAAATCCTTTATATTAAGTTCACTTGCTTGCTTGCTTACGACCATGCAAATCTTTCAGTCGTTTTTTAACCCACTTCCCGTGATCCAATCGAGCTGACATTTTGCACACAGACACGTTGTGCGTGACAATGTGTTTTGGTGAAACAAAATTCCAAAAGTTTTACACTTTTTAGGAAAAAATAAATTATATTTAATTACCAATTGCTTAATGGTGGCAGCCATTCATCTGACCCATAGGTGGCAGCCATCTCAAGCCAGAGGACGAGAGGACTCTAGCCGCCACGCATATAAAGGATTTATAGTGAAAATTTTGGTTTTTACGGGTTAATTTTTTTTATAAATGTCTATGCAAAGCCACAGCAAACTTTACCTGTAGATCTGCGATAACTAAAACCTAGCTAAGAGTGATGAAAAAAATTGTTAGCAGAGGATGGTTTCGATCCATCGACCTCTGGGTTATGGGCCCAGCACGCTTCCGCTGCGCCACTCTGCTTTTATCGAAATGGGTTTTATCGACGTCTATGTAACTGATAAGCAGCTGAAAAGATATGGAAAAATATTCTTTATTGTTGGCATCAATAGAGGGTTAAGAAATTCATTTGTAATCTTTTTACTGACCTTGTCAATATATTGATAACTTTTTCAACATTCGATAAGTTGATTTGTTGCCTCTATTTCTACATGCTAATATCAAGGCACGAATTACTCATTTGTGCTTTGGAGAATGTGGGTATCAATCTCACTACTTCTCACATGCTAAAAGCGCGCTTTACCACTGGATCGAATCCCACACCGGGTTGTTTTGTGTTTTTATCGCGACAAATACCATAGCACTTTTTAAATCCTTTATATTAAGTTCACTTGCTTGCTTGCTTACGACCATGCAAATCTTTCAGTCGTTTTTTAACCCACTTCCCGTGATCCAATCGAGCTGACATTTTGCACACAGACACGTTGTGCGTGACAATGTGTTTTGGTGAAACAAAATTCCAAAAGTTTTACACTTTTTAGGAAAAAATAAATTATATTTAATTACCAATTGCTTAATGGTGGCAGCCATTCATCTGACCCATAGGTGGCAGCCATCTCAAGCCAGAGGACGAGAGGACTCTAGCCGCCACGCATATAAAGGATTTATAGTGAAAATTTTGGTTTTTACGGGTTAATTTTTTTATAAATGTCTATGCAAAGCCACAGCAAACTTTACCTGTAGATCTGCGATAACTAAAACCTAGCTAAGAGTGATGAAAAAAATTGTTAGCAGAGGATGGTTTCGATCCATCGACCTCTGGGTTATGGGCCCAGCACGCTTCCGCTGCGCCACTCTGCTTTTATGGAAATGGGTTTTATCGACGTCTATGTAACTGATAAGCAGCTGAAAAGATATGGAAAAATATTCTTTATTGTTGGCATCAATAGAGGGTTAAGAAATTCATTTGTAATCTTTTGACTGACCTTGTCAATATATTGATAACTTTTTCAACATTCGATAAGTTGATTTGTTGCCTCTATTTCTACATGCTAATATCAAGGCACGCATTACTCATTTGTGCTTTGGAGAATGTGGGTATCAATCTCACTACTTCTCACATGCTAAAAGCGCGCTTTACCACTGGATCGAATCCCACACCGGGTTGTTTTGTGTTTTTATCGCGACAAATACCATAGCACTTTTTAAATCCTTTATATTAAGTTCACTTGCTTGCTTGCTTACGACCATGCAAATCTTTCGGTCGTTTTTTAACCCACTTCCCGTGATCCAATCGAGCTGACATTTTGCACACAGACTCGTTGTGCGTGACAATGTGTTTTGGTGAAACAAAATTCCAAAAGTTTTACACTTTTTAGGAAAAAATAAATTATATTTAATTACCAATTGCTTAATGGTGGCAGCCATTCATCTGACCCATAGGTGGCAGCCATCTCAAGCCAGAGGACGAGAGGACTCTAGCCGCCACGCATATAAAGGACTAGCGGAAGTACCCGGCTTTGCCCGGGTGAAAAATATATTTCTTAAAAACCTTACATATATATATACAGATACTAAGGTATTGTCAAAGCCCGGTGGGCTGTTTGTACATTTCTCCACCAACAAATATATAAGAGGCTTTCACAAGTCCAAAAAGTTGTAGAAAGTGTGGGGTAAATAGTTGATGTCAAAATGTTTCCGAAAATTGCGGTCTCCCACCCCCCCCCCCTCAAAAAATATCTTTACCCCTCGTAGGTATATATACTAACAACACCTTACATACAACAGAGGAAGTGGTATCTATTGACTCTGTAGTAGTATCTACTGACTGTACCGTAGTATCTACTGAGCCATGTGTAGCTACTGACTGTGTAGTAGTATTTAGTGACTGTAATAACTACTGACCATAGTAGTATTTACTGGGCCTACAGTAGTATCTACCGACTATATACTCGTAACGACTAACTGTATAGTATCTGCTGACTCTATAGTGTATCCACTGACTATAGTAGTAAATACAAAATCTATAGCAGTATCTACTCACTCTATAATAGTATCTACTGACTCTAGTAGCTACTCACCGTAGCAG